>NC_058061.1:3654283-3959283 GCF_020085105.1 Siniperca chuatsi
CCGTATCCTCCCACGGTGTTCTTGCAGCAGGTGTTTTTGTCCTCACACATGCCTCCATCAGGACAGACCAGCGCTGAGCTCAGGCCCAGCAGAGCCAGACACAGGACCCCCATCTGCAGTGTCTGAACACAAGCAGGAGAGGAGAGGAGGGGGCTGTCAGCAACGTAGTACGATGCAATGTGGTCTGACAACATACAAGGATCCTGAACTAGTGTCAACGCATTCGATCTACTCTTCTTGGTTTCGGTGTTTCCTTCGGGTTGTGAGAAACTAATAAATCACTGTGAGGAAGGATAACAAAAGGTAAGTATGTGCAGCAGCTCAGCAAGAATTCCAACTGATAAACTGGATTTCAACACTAAACAAACCCAGATCTTTGCTGTAAAGTTCATGTCCCTTTTACGCATCTATAGCACTCATATTTTAGGCATTTCATATCCTAATCAACCGCCATACAATGCCAAAAGTCACTATGTGCAAGATTTAATAATATAATACAATATACTGTTTACTATTAGGGTTTTTGTTCCTGCAGTACATACAGTGGTGTGAAAAAGTGTTCGCCCCCTTCCTGATTTCTTTTTTTTTTTTTGCATGTTTGTCACACTTAAATGTTTCATATCATCAAACAAATTTAAATATTAGTCAAAGATAACACAAGTAAACACAAAATGCAGTTTTTAAATGAAGGTTGTTATTATTAAGGGAAAACAAAATCCAAACCTACATGGCCCTGTGTGAAAAAGTGATTGCCCCCTAAACCTAATAACTGGTTGGGCCACCCTTAGCAGCAACAACTGCAATCAAGCGTTTGCGATAACTTGCAATGATTCTTTTACAGCGCTGTGGAGGAAGTTTCGGCCCACTCATCTTTGCATAATTGTTGTAATTCAGCCACATTGGAGGGTTTTCGAGCATGAACTGCCTTTTTAAGGTCATGTCACAGCATCTCAATAGGATTCAGGTCAGGACTTTGACTAGGCCGCTCCAAAGTCTTCATTTTGTTCTGCTTCAGCCATTCAGAGGTGGACTTGCTGGTGTGTTTTGGATCATTGTCCTGCTGCAGAACCCAAGTTCGTTTCAGCTTGAGGTCACGAACAGATGTTCGACATTCTCCTTCTCCTTAAACGGTCTAAAGCCTAAAAGATATTACATTTTCTGTCATGTGTGACAAAAAAATATCAGAAAATCGTAACATATGAGTTTAAATTAATCGATTATCAAAATAGCTGACGGTTAATTTTCTGTTTATCAAATAATCTATTTAAAAACCGACAAATCGTTGTAGCTCTAGCATATTTGTTGAGTCAGTACATGGTGTCCAATAACTACTTCAGTGTTTATAAAGAGGTCTATTGAGTAACCAACTCTGATAA
This sequence comes from Siniperca chuatsi, assembly GCF_020085105.1. Lineage (NCBI taxonomy): Eukaryota > Metazoa > Chordata > Actinopteri > Centrarchiformes > Sinipercidae > Siniperca > Siniperca chuatsi. The sequence continues at coordinate 3,655,660 of NC_058061.1, forward strand.
ACAGAAAAAAAGCGAGGAAACCAAAAATGTGCACAGTTCAATAAGATAAAAACTGTTATTTAGCATTAAAGGAAGAACAGCTGATTAAGATGCGTGACACAGATCGTTATTTTAGCTCAATCTTTCATAAGCAAAAACTGCACAATTGCGGAGTTAACCTCAGCATGTAAATAAGCTGTAGAAATGTGGCAACTGATAAGATACTGAAGAAAGCATCTCTAGTCTCGAGCATCAGGTATATGAACAAATAGGGTGAATCGCTAACGACTATTTTGAGGACTGATTAACCTTCTGATTATTTTCTCAATTAACTGATTAGTTGTTTCATCTATGTGTCAGAAAATAGCACCAAAAAAATAAATAAATAAATAAAAAAGCCCATCAGTTTCTCAGAGCCCAAAGCGATGTCTCCAAAAACCCCCAAATATTCAATTTACAATGATATAAAAGAGATAAAAAAGCAAATCCAAACACTGGAGAAGGTGGGACCGGCAAATGTTTCGCATGGTTTGCTCGAAAAACGACTCAAACTCAAAAGTTGCAGATTAATAATATGTCAAATAATTGTCTAATCGTTTTCTATGAACAAGGGTTGAAAGAAACACCCCAGGAGAAAACATTAGTATCTGGATGTATGTGCTTTCTCTCATATTTGTGGATAATTTACCCAGCATGTATGTCAGGTGGTGACAGAAATGTTGTAAATAAATAAACAGACAGTAAGCTTTTATTCAACTGATCGTGTGCAGACCCACAAAGCGTACAGTTCATACAGTTTTTATAAAGGGCAGCAGGGTGGATTAGTGGTGAAAAGGTCAACTTTTTGACTTAGTGTTGTTTATAAAGTGTCCTGGAGCAAAGGCATTAAATCTCTCCCAGCTTCAGGGGGTGTTACTGACTCTGACCCTTAAAAATAGGAGCTAATGTATTAATAATGAGCAAGATGTTTGGCTGCTAGTGAGTACTTTACCATTATTAGCAGATGACTTGGAGGCAGGCAGACTGAGTTCAGCTTTTACGAACAAAGGGCACTGCACTGCATACTCTTACAACCTGAGGAGCAACAGAAACACCATCAGTCGCCAAGATACTGTGGGAAAAGACTGAGCAGTAGTATAATAAATATAGTACTTAACGTGTGAAAGCGTAAGAAAACTTGACACGAGACAAAACTAACTTTTCGCTAACGGTAACTGGAATTAGTGAGCTAGCTAGCTAACGTTCTCAAATAAGCTAATCCAAAGGAAAAACAAGTTAGCTTAGCAGGCTAGGCGGCTAACAATAAAGCTAGCTTGTTTGAATGACTTCTAGCGGATACCTTTTAAGTATTTTTCCTACCTGGTGGGTTTTGTGCAGTAAGTCCAGCCTGTCACATATATGTCGTATTTTTTACGCTGCTTCACAAACATTCAGAGTAACAAAGCAGGAGATGTCTCGAGCAGTTTTTTTTTTTTTTTTTTTAAACTCGCAGTTCAATAGTCACGTGACGCACTCCCACGTGAGGGGTGTTAACGCTGCAGCTGACAGGAGAGGACAAATACTGTTATTGATCACATGGGCTGCATGTTAATACAGAGGGGAAATATTCATCACTCGATAAGCATAAAAGTTAAAGAGAAAGTGGTAGAAAATAACTAAGTACATTTAGCCAAGTACTGTACTAAAGTACTTAGAATCAGAGTCAGAAATACTTTATTGATCCCTGAGGGGAAACTCTTTCCTTACAGCTGCTCACTATCATGTCAGTGCACACAGGAGTAGAAGTACTAAGCAAATCAAAATATAATACAGGTAAGATAAATTAAGTACAAAGTGGATTTACCGGTTGATAATAAGTATGTACGGTATAATAATGCAAAGTAATAATAGTGCAATAATGAGTGCTGTCAAGTTAAGGGCAGCTTATTAAGATGATTATGAGACGGAGGATATTGCACAGCAGTAATAGAAGTATTAATAAATATCAATAAATAGGGAATTTTAAACTGAAAAGAGTGTATTGCACAATTATTTCAAGTATTGCAGTGATGTTAACGATCAATTTCCAGTTTAATGACTTAGGGTCACACAGACTGACACTTAAAGTTAAAGAGTCTGATGGCCACAGGCAGGAATGACTTCCTGTGGTGCATTCTGGGAGGATGAGTCTTTCGCTGAAGGTGCTCCTTTGTTTGACCAGCACGTCATGGAGCGGGTGGGAGACGCTGTCCAAGATGGCGTGTAGTTTGGCCAGCATCCTCCTCTCTGACACCACCGCCAGAGAGTCCAGCTCCACCCCCACAATGTCACCGGCCTTACGGATCAGTTTGTTGAGTCTGTTGGAGTCCGCTACCCTCAGCCTGCTGCCCCAGCATGCAACAGCATACAGGACAGCACTGGCCACCACAGACTCATAAAACATCCTCAGCATTGTCCGGCAGAGGTACTTAAGAGATACTTGTACTTTACTCGTTGTAAAGTAAAGTTGTACTTGTACTTTACTTGAGTATTTCCATTTTCTGCTACTTCTCTAAATTTCAGAGGGAAATACTTTTTACTCCACTACGTTTATTTGATAACTTACTAGTTATACTTTGCAAATTCAGATTAAGAATACAAAATACAGTGTAATCAACAAATAAATTATGGTATTATTATATCAATAAGACTTTATTGATCCCCAGGGGGAGATTCGCAAGCTACCCACAAGTATATGAAGAAATATATATATAAATAAATAAAAATTAGCCACACATTTACCAGCTGCTATGTTAAAGTGTTGAACACATTAGTGCATCAATAATCATAATCTAGTTGTATAATACGGGGATGAGAATGACTTCCGGATGGGAGCCGAAACGTCTTGATTCTGAAAACAGTGTCCAGATGACTACGACTGAAACCTTTTCTACGCTAGTTGTATAATGTACATTATTCTGAAAAGGGCCATTCTGCATAATGAGTACTTTACTTTTGGTACTTTAAGTAGTTTGCTGCTAATACTTTTGTACTTTTACTTGTAACTACACTGTGGTATTGCTACTTTTACTCAAGTAAAAGATCTGAGTACTTTTTCCACCACTGGTTAAAGGGGCACTCCAGCAATTTAGTATTACACCTCTATGAAACTGGGGGCCTTGTGAGCAGCTGGATCCTACATTTCCCACAATGCAACTCAGTAGTCTTTCATTTCTCCCTGCCTGTTTGGGAACTACGCTTAATTTGCTTTCTTAATGAGAATTAAATGAGAAGATTGATACTACTTTCATGTGTGCACTGTAAATGTGAAGCCACAGCCAGCAGCCAGTTAGCTTAGCTTAGCATAAAGACTGGAAACAGGGGGAAACGGTTAGCCTGGCTCTGTCCAAAAGTAACAATATCCGCCTGCCAGCACTTCTAAAGCTCACTAAACACTTTATAACTTGTTTGTTTCACCTGTACAAAAACCGAAGTATAGTTTTAAGGGGGTTTATGTCGGCTACAGGGCTATTTCTTTGCTAGGACCACTTACTTCCTGGAGTCTCTGCTGGTTGCCTGGCAACTGGCTCCCAGTCATCTAATTCTCTGTAAGAAAGTGAATAAGCGTATGCCCAAAATGTCGAACTTTTTTCTTTGAATGCCCTCGTCTTTCGAACTCCACACCTCCAGTTTATAACGCAGGTCAGACAAATATTTGAAGTCTAAATTCAAACCTCACTCAAATATTACAGTGACATAAAAGGGTTATTTTAGAAAGCCGCCGTGGAGATTCAGCTGTTTCACACGGTAAGTAGTAGCTACTCCTTGTGACAAGTAAACAGACCTTTGTGTAAAATGTGTGGGGTGCCCCTAAGAGTTTAACACTCACAAAACAATTTCATGAAGACTTTCATCAGATTTGACATTGGTGTCTCCATGGTAACACGAAAATAGCCCAACAACTGTAATTAGATTCTGATGAAAAGCAGCTATTTAGAGTATACTGACAAAAAAAATTAAATCTTCACCTACAAGAAGGAGATCACATCATACTATCTGTATCTTTTTCTCACCGAACATTTTATAAAAATGTGTATTATCACGTGCAGGCTACAGTATATTCTGTGTTTTAGCTGCGTAGCAGATTGTTTTGGGATAATTGTTGGTGGAGGTGACATTTTTGGTCATTATTTTCTAGTTTGCTTTTCATTCCCACTGATGTCTGCCTGGTGATGACCTTGATGGTCGATGGAAATGTTCTTTAAAATCGTTTGGGAACCAAACATTGTTTATTAATTACCGCCAAAGAGTATGTGCCATTAAAATAGAAATCTAAAAACACCCCTACAAGTTGGGATGTGGAAAACAAGTCCATACCACTAGAATTACATATTAATAGAGAAAGAGTGAAAACTTTAACAACCTTTTACTGATTATATGAAAGACATGCTGTACCTCTGAACCACACTGACTGTTTAAATGTACTTTTATGATTTTATTATACTTTAATATGCTACAACGTGCCTTGTTGTTGAAAGGTGCTACACAAATAAACAAATGTAAACAGTCAAATTCCCTATGAATGGTCCTGTCAGTACCTCTCAGCCGTTGTAATATTGTTTATTTAAATGTTTCTTCAGTCTTTACTTTGTCCTTGTTTTGTCTACCTTTAGATAGTTTAGCTGTTTTGAACTTTTCTTCAAAATAAAGTCACAAACGCTGACTGACCGTGGGAACAAATTTATTTCTATTTTGTCTCATGTACAGAAAGAATCAATTTACAGTTTACAAACAACTGACCAGGTTTATGAAGCAAATGATTTACTGCACAGGATGGAGGCCTACAGTTCAATCCTCCTGAACCTCATATGAATTGTACTATCAAAAATCCAGCAGAACGCTTTACCAAGTTTAACGTGTCGTCTCAGGGATTCAGTTCTTGTGTAAATCAGTTGTGACTGAATAATCTCTGTCCAAACACAAGTTCACAAAATCTACTGAGAAAACAGATTTTCTCTTGTAAAACAAAAACAAGCAAGGAAAGCCACAATTGCACAACTCATAATAATTCCATATCTGGTCCAAAAAATGTACATTTACAGCAGTGGACACGACATTTCAGCAGGAATCGTTTAATGGTTGTGTTATTCTTCAGACTTTGAACTACATCACGTTTTCAGTTTGTACCGTAGGCTACTGACACAGGCTTATGAACAGCAAGCAAATGGTGAAAAGGACCAACAAGTCAGCATGACCTCTATACAGACTTCAAGATTTTCACTTCATAATCAACCTATAACTCTGCAAAAAAACAAAAAACACTAACCTCTTCAAGTTTTCTAAACTTGTGAGCTTTTACGATTCTGCTAGATGACATAACAGTTCACAGTTGTTGATGCGTCATAGGCAGTGGTGATGCTAGTAACAGCGGGAGCGTGTTGGTCAGTATGTTATTGTTGTAAACATTTACGACCGGAAGTGAATTTTGTTAGAACTGGATTAAGGGAAAAGTCAGTGTATCTTCATATAACCAAGTTCATTTGGCAACACAGTTCAATGCGTAAGTGCATCACATTTTGTGCCAAACATCCTGGATCATTTCAAAAAAGGTTTAATTAAAAACACCCTATTCTATATGTTACATGCACATCGTATACACATAAAATCTCATATAGTTCATCATACCATTTACAAGTTTGGTGAAAAAGAGGATAGATACAAGAAATTAAGATATTCAAGGACATAACAGCCGCAAGAAAAGTTGTCAGATTTGGCAGGCATGCTCCCCAGAGTGACGTGTGTTGCTGTTACCACAATGCAGTGTGCTTATTGGTGCCTGCCGATCAGTTTAGGTGACGACTAACTGCATTTTAAAAAGGGACCTGCATGCCTATCACTCGATCCTATGTGAAAGAAGGCACTTACAGGAGAGAAGTGGTACAGGCCCTGTCTACAAACAACCCCTGTAGATCTCAGTAGAACATTGAATAGGTAAGTCTTATTGGTTGTCTACGCAGGAGCCCGAAGAACTGTGGGGGGCTTTTGGTGCCTTCTGTTTACTTCATACATTCATATGCATGCAACCTTTCTATACCAAATCTTTCAAATGAGTGGGAATCTATTTACACAAGAGAAATCGCAAAGAAGTCTCTGTTGGCCAAAAAAAACCTCAACAACAGGAGAAAGGCAGAAATGCAGAATTTTGGCAAAATTGTAGATCACTGCGGTAAATCAATGACTGAAAGGACGACGGAAACACTTGAAGATGACGCTCAACATTTCAAATCATTACTATCTGAATAAGTAATTTCAACACATGAACACAGTACAGGAGGAAGAGGAAATCAAGTACATCCCTGAAGGAGCAAAATGCAAGTCGCACGTTGGACTTTATAGATTGCATTATCCGTTCACAGGGGCTCAAGACAAAATCAGTACAACTGATAGATAGGTTTCCTACATATTCAAGCTTTGGGAAGCTGTTTCCTTTAAAGAAAATGTATCCTAGTTACAGTTTAGAGCAGGGGAGTAGTCAAGGAAACACAGGCGCATATCTTCTAACATCAATATGAGCCTTTGTGTGGAATAAGTCCAGGGAAGGAAATCTAATTCACCTAAATACCCATCAATACCATAGAAAATGTCATCCACTTCCAAATACTTGGTAAGTATCAATCAATCAATTATCAAATGATTAGTAAGTGCTTTACTCTTATATTTTGCTCTATAAAATGGCTATTTCCACAGTCAGTATATGCAATGGCTCAGACGATGGTTCAGTGATGTGATAGGTGACAGAATTCACAATAATCTGGATAGGTTATAGGTCAGTGTACGATAGATCATCTCAGTGGAAACCAGTGAGATTAACTGACAGTGAGACTACGAGAGTAATCAGAAAGTGCAAAAGCACCTCACCAGAAACACAAAGGTCAAACAACGACCTGAAAATGGACCAGTGAAGCATGGTTGTGCTTATTGTGATCTATCTCTGTGAAAACATCACTCTTCTTCCATGTTTGATGTGGAAAGATTCCCCTTTGAAAAGATTGTTAAAAGGTCCAGTGTTCAGTAAGTTCAACAAGCTCACTTCCTGGGGTGGAAGACCATGAGAGGCCTGTCTTCGATCTTCTGCCAGGGGCTCTTCTTGTTCTCGTCTTTGTCGTCGGGATCATCCTCAGGACTGGTCATGGAGTCACGGCGGTTCTCGCTGTTGCTGCTGCGGGTGCTGTTCACACGACTGCGTCCTCTTCTGGGGATGGTGGATCCTCGGGAGGATGGACCTTCATCAAGAAGAGGGGTGAGGGAGTTCTCCTCGGGTGAGACTGGACGTCCCTCGCTGCTGCTGGGCTCGCTGTGGTCAGGGTAGGCCAACTTGGAGTAACTCTTCCCACCACCGCTGCTAACACCGTGGCCCTTCCGTCCTCCCGTCCCCCAGCGATCATCTTTTCCCTTCCGGTTGATTGCTGACTTATGTTCTTGGGCCTCCAGAGGTGGTTCAAGGTTGACGTCTCGGGGAGTGCTGCTGGGACCACCTAAGAATCCACCAACACCGCCGCCACTGAGGTCATTCCCAGCATCTATGTAGGAGTGGCGCACATGAGCGTTAGCACGTCCATCCAGGGAGATGAACCATGCCCTTGGGTGCTGTTTAACACCAAGCTCCAGTAGCTTCTTCTCAGTCAGAGCCTGCAGTTCCCCATTCATCTGAGCCATGGTGGAGTCGTTGAAGAGCACAGGGATGGTCACAGGTCCACCAGAGGAGTCGGACGCCCAGCTCGGCTCCTCAGAGTCGTCACCTTGGGATCCACCTTGCTGCTGTTGGCCTTGTTTCTGGGAGTGGTGGTGATGATGCTGCTGGCCTCCTCCCATCTGTGCACCATCGTTTTCTTGCTCCTTCTGGTCCTTTCCATCTTTACCAGAAAACTCGGAGGGCAGGCGCATATAGTGGGCTGGGATGACCAGGGTTGGTACCATGCTCCGGTACATGTTCTCCTTCATCTGGTCAATGGAGCTGCAGAAGATGATCTGACCTGGTTGGGTGTTGAGGGAGGTGGGTCTGGCAAGGCTGTCTGCAGCTGCTGCTGAATATTCGGGGGGTTTGTCAGACTGGTTTGGCACGTAGCCTTGGAAGCGAGGCGGGGACGGGGGATCAGAGGAGTATCCTCGATTGTCGTTAGCGTTGTGGTGTCGGTGATATTCAGCGTCCTTGCCCTCCATGGGACTGTAGCTCCGGTTGTAGTCTTCATGCAGCAAAGGGTTGTCCAGGTTGTTGGTCTCTGTGGCACGTGTAACCTTCATGGGGAAGCTTTCACCCCGTTGGGGACCTGATGCATTTTTTCCCTTTGCGTGTCGCAGCATGTGAGCTGGAACATGCTTGGTTAAGTCCTCCCTTGAACTCTGGTAGTCTCGAGATGGGGACAAGTCAGATTTGTCATTAGATGGGCCAGACTCAACATGGCCTCCACAGATCAGATTTAGCCGTGAAGTGGATGTACCCTGGTCTCTCTTTGCGCCATTTAGATTGGACGTGTGGGGTTTCCCTTGCTGGCGACGAGGTTTCAAACACTTCCGCCTAAAAGGTAAACAGACACTGAAGGTCAGAAATGAAAGAAACACCTGTTATCCTGGGGATTACAAGAAGAGTCTAATCTAATGAGAGCCTAACATTTAACCCACATTCATATATTATTTGCAATTATCACCATTTTTGTTATTGATAGAAACCTACAACTGAGACCTGCGCCTACGCTCCCCACACCTGCAGTAGTAGAGCAGCACACAGAGCAGGATGAGAACCAGCAGGGCCAGCGAGCCCAGGATGGAGAGCAGGAACAGGGTGTGGTACGTGGTGATGTCCCTCAAGCCTGGATGAGACAGACCCAATCCTGCAAGACAATTCATGGCAGAAAGACGTCTAAGAATCACTCTCTGCAACACGCTGTTCCACATACTTCAGTAGATCTGACAGAACCGGATGATGACGATGTTCTGAGTTTAGCTTTCACCTACTAGTTTTACCAGATCTTTGGGCTGGTAATATTCTATATTTTTGTTATTGTCAACAAATCCTATGAAAGACCAAAAAAAACAACAAAGAAATCATTGTGTTAGTCCGTCTCTCAATACTTTCCGACTTCCCTACCCTGTCTGTGGCTCTCAGCCCCTAGCCCATTGGTTCCTACTTAATGTGTACATCTTCAAAAACAAGTCACAAATATAAAGTTTCATTTAAAAAAAAAAAAAAGATGAAACAATTTCCTTAAACGGGTATGCATTGTAATTGCATTGTTTTGGGATAATTGTTGGTGGAGCTGACATTTTTTGCATCATTTTGTATGTATAGTTTGCTTTTCTTTCCCTTTGATGTTTGCCTGATGATGACCTTGATGGTCGAAATGTTCCCTAATTAAAATCGTTTGTGAACCAGCATTGTTTATTAATTACCGCCAAAGATTAAGTGCCATTAAAATAAATAAAATCAAAGCAAAAGTTACTCAAACAGGAGGAAATAGTGCATTTGTTGGGGACTATTTTCAGCGGCGGATTAATACACATTTGCTGCTCTAGTGAGTGTTTGGGGCAGCAGGACGGTGTGTGTGGGGCTGAGTCAGAATAAACTACAGTGTGTGTGTGTTCATGGTGATGAAGGAACATGTCACCCAGTGCAACAGTGTGACTCGCTGATGTGTTTTTAAATAGCTTTTGGACAACAATGGAGCTCTGCGGCTCAGAGGAAGAAGACATATCAGGCTGTGACACACAGACAATACTTGTTAGTAGATACATTCATTGTTTGGTTTGGTCTTTTCATAGGATTTGATTACAATAAGAAAAATGCACAATATCACCAACCGTATGCTTTTAAGTGGGAAACATATTAATGTTTTTAGAGTTATGTGATTTAATTTCTTCCAGGGAAAAAAATGGCATATATGTGATGCTTCTATCACAACAGCTTTATGAGAAGAGTACCAAATAAAATCTTTAAATGTACCAATTTCAATAAGCTGTTACGGACTTCGGCAACAACACCTGGCCTTTAGCACCAAAGAGAACATTATATTTTTTCTCCCAAGAGACATACAGGAAGATCTGCTGGCACGGCAGCAACACTGATGATGAAGAACAGCACAAACAGCAGAGCGGAGGGTGAGATGAGTTACGGTACCTGAAGACGAGGGGAAGGCAGCTAACCAGTATCCCATCTGAGGAACCACAACGTTCCAGACAAACTGTGTGCCGTCCTTTTTGATGTAGCCCGTCCCGTTCCTAACCCACAGTCCTGGAGAAATGTTTATCCCTTTCATTACATATGCTGCATACAGTTTAAGCAGAGGCATATAATATATTCACAAGAAACACCTCAATTATAGAAAATACATTTTACAGTACTAGACATGGTCCAACACATACTGCCTATTTCAAGCAATCCGATTATTATATAACCTCATGTGAAAATATGATTTACGTGTTATACTTACCCGTCTTAGGCTGATACAGCCAAGCAGGTACACTTGTGGCCATCCTGTTGCGGGTGTCCGATGGCAGCGGCACAGAGATGTGGATCGGATCTGAGACCTGGATCGCACTGCCGTCTTTGTCAAAGAGCTGAATGCTGACCACTGCTAAAGCTGTCAAGTCTGTCCACCCTGTTTCTGCACCTGAACAGAGAATGTCACTGATATCAACTTAACTCTATGGCTTGTTATATGATGAAATAACCCAACCATGTTACCAGTTTCATCGCAATGTTGTATTCTTACAACCTGCAGGATTTGTGAGGCTGATACATTGACTGAAATTAAACAATTTATATTAAAAATATTAAACAATATTTCACTCTATAGTGATCAGTAAATTGAGATTTCTGACACTCATCATTTTGTACAATCACTTGCGCAGCTCTATTTTCATCCATGTGTGAATGGCCATGAATGTCTCATTATTTGACTTCTGTCAGTCGAGATCTGGCTGCAAACAAATGTTTTAAAGTCAGCTTTTCATATGCAGTGCAGATCCTGAAGATAATGTACGCTGCATGTCCAAATGTGTGTGGACACCTGAACGTTACACCCATATGTGGCAGTTGAACATCTCATCCCAAAACCATGAGCACGAATCTGTTGACAGAATAACAGCCTCCAACTCTTCTGGTTTCAGTCTTTCCACCAGATTTAGGAACCTGGCTGCAGGGATTTTGCTCCCATTCAGACACAAGAGCATCAGTGAGCTCCAACACTGATGTTGGGTGATCAGGTCTGGCTCACAGTCGGTGATCCAGTTCATCCTAAAGGTGCTGGATGGGGTTGAGGTCGGGGCTCTGTGCAGGCCAGTCACGTTCTTCCACACCAAACTGGGAAAACCATTTCTTTATGGAGCTGCTTTGTGCTCAGGTTAATTGTCACAATGAAACAGGAAAGGGAAGAACACAAACTGTTGCCACAAAGTTGGAAGCTCACTATTGCAGCATGAAGATAACCCCTTCAATGGAACTAAGGGGCCTAGACCAAACCAGCAAAAACAGTGCCACACGGTATGTGTCCACACACTTTTGGCCACACAGTAGATCATTCTCGACATTGATTTCTGAGACAGACACCGACCTGAGCTGTTGGTCTCTTGGCCCAGGAGAAACGGGAAACCACCGATCTCATACTGAGTCCTGGCTGTGGTCAGTGCGGCAGCCAGAGCCGTGTAGTTGGAGTTGGACGGCAGATGAAGGGACTTCCTCTGGAGCTGCACCAGCGGCTGGTTACGAGCTCCTGCAAAGAAACAGTCACACTCCCAGTCTGTAAATCCTACAACCACCTTATGTATTTTGTCTTAATATCTCTTAAAAGGTGTAAACATACTGGTCTTTTAGTGTATTACAGATATGAGGTGGTGGCTGTGACTGAGCTGTATTTGTAAAAACTATAACAAAGTGCAAACTGCAGCTGTTGCTATGGTGATAGCAGCAGCAAATAACACAGGGTCATATAAATGTTGAGCAGTGAAATCTATGGAGGCCTGAATAGACGCCGGGGGGAGAGGAGAGGGGTGTGAATCTGTCTTCACTCTCTGCTGGAGACAGACTAATTTAAGATGTGATGACAGAATAACTGTTGAAGGGTCAAACTGACTTTCTCAAGTGACCAAAATAGGACTATCGTTACCTAATGGGTCGAAATTTTGTAAAATTGTCCGTTGTTATTTTAAAAAACTGGGACGATAAATTGTGACTCAGTACCTTTGAGTAAGCTAATAATCCTTCATAAATTCAAGGTATGACAGAATAAGTGAGCATGCACGACTTATCATCAAATATTCAGGTTTCTTAAGAGAAAAAAATCGTTATTTTCTTTACCTGGTGACCCAGACAGCACCTGCAGGACGTCATCGTACAGAATAAGTGTTCCTGGCCTCTGAACGAGGAGGTACAGGCTGACTGATGCATACACTAAAAAAAGGAAGAGACACTAAAGTTAACACAGCAGATTTCCAGGTGTAACAACAACGCTGAGTTTCTGCAGGGTTAAAGTTCTGCAAGTTAGATTTCTGACTTTTTAATACCACATATAACGCAATTTAATACCAGTTTCACCATCATTCCAGCCAAAGTATGAAAGCATGATGGAAAACCAGTCGGGACAAAATGGTCTAGATTTATTTATTCTTTTAATGTACTTCCCAGCATTATATAACAATAATTCCTAACGATATAATTAATTAAATTCATGCGACCTGGACTAGGATAAGCAACAGAAAGTAATTAAAAAATATAAATTCTTTTAAGTTTAAAGGAGCAGTGTGTAGGGTTTAGTGGTAAGCATGTAGGAGAAACTACGGTTGCTGCAAAACACCCAATCTAGAGCCAGTTTGTCCGTTCTGGGCTACTGTAGAAACATGGAGGTGCAACATGGCGACCTCCATAGATATAAACAGCTTATTCTAAGGTAATGAAAACACAGTGATTCTTATTTTCAGGCGATTAAACACTAATGAAAACATACTTATGAATATTATATTCCATTTCTGCCAAGAGCTCCTCCTAAATGTTACACACTGGCAGATTTTACAGCGACAGAGTCATCAGGACGGTGCTCTTCATGCTTAATAAACTGCATTTTCTTCCTTGGTGACTTACAGGGGATGCGGCTGGAGTGCCAGGGCACAGAGTTGGTGACGTAGTCTTGTTTGGAGGCTGTAATGATGACCCATGTTCCCGTGCGGTACAGGAAGCTGACTCTCAGGACGCCATCGCTGCCGGCCCTGCTGGACGCCAAGATAGTTTGGTTGCCGTGGACTTCCACCTGAGCGTCTGCCAACGGTGACAGGTCGCTGTTGTCGAACACCTGGACTTTTATTTGCACCTCTGTAAGAGCACAAAGACAGAGTGGTCCATTCATTTTGCATGGAGATGAAACGATTAATCGATCGACAGAAAATGAATCAACAACAATTTAAATGATTAATTAATCGTTTAAAGTTATATTTTTAAACAAAAAGGCCCAAATGCATTGGTTCCAGCTTGTCAAATGTGAATATTTTCTACTGTCAGGCTGGGAAAAAAAACTGTTTGATTGAGTCAACTTATGGACATTTTTCACTATTTTCTGACATTTTGTAGACCAAATGATTCATCAATAAATGGTTATAATTAATCGTTAATGAAAGTGATCATTAGCTGCAGCCCTAATTTTATGGCATATAGCATATGATTAATATGTACCTTGACTCACATTTGTACTTTCATAAAATGTAAACAAGCTCAGGAGCCCAAGAGTCAACTCCTGGTGTTGAGCTGTGCTTTGGATGATGGCCAATCAATCATTTAAGTCTACCAAAAACACCAAATATTCTGTTTCTAGCTTCTCAAATGAGAGGATGTGTTGCTTTTTTCTGTTTTATATCATTATAAATTGAATATCTTTAGGTTTTGGACTGAATTAGCTTTTAGCAGCACCTGTTTGCAATGTACACATGGATGTACAGACAACTGTCACTGCACTATTTTGACACTGAAGAAAACTTAAAAAACATGATGAGTTCTGGAGTTATAAGGAGCAGCTATTTTCTATGATTTCGAAGTGGATTTATGGAGGTTTATTCAAGATGGACGGACAGTTTAAGCCACACTGAATCTAAAAATATGTGTGTGTTCAGATTTGACTGAGTTATGACTCCGAGGAGTGCGAATTCTGGCGCAAATTGTGGCAAAAGGGCACAAAGGGTTGTAAAGTATGTTAATTGCCTCCACGAGCTTTGCCTCTGCCTAAGCACCCCAAACTACAAGAACTAACTTCCCTGTTTTCGAACACCTGTACGCAGATGTCCATTTCACCTCATGCAATATCTTTGCCTCGCGTCTCTCCCAGAACCTCTAGACTAATCATTTCCAGTTGTGGTGGATTATTATGATGATGATGATGATGATGTTTGGAGTCATCACAGACACACCCATTACAAATCCATCGCGTGGCTCTTTCTGCCCTTCATCCTCCCGTGTTTTTTTTCAGCCCCAGAACATTTTGTTTCTCATCTTGTCTCTTGGACAGCGTGGATGTGGGTCATGCTGGGGATGTTTCCATGGATACACAGTGACTCTCCAAAAGCTCAGTCAGCTCCCTGTAGCACTACGAGCTGTCGTCCTCTAAACCCTCCAGGCCCCTAGTGACAACCCCCCCCCGTGCGTCCCACCGATGCAGAACTGAACTGAAATGGCTGCATTCAGATTAAAAAACACGTATGTGTGTGTGTGTTTGTGTGTCCATCTCTAATGTGAGTGTGTGAATGCTGTCAGCCATTACCATAATTGGTTCAATAAAGGTTCCCTTGTGTGTCTGTGTGGAGAGAGGATTTCCTCCAACTGGGCTCCACAATGAAAACACTGTGGCTTGAAGCAGCTCCACACACAGAAACACTGAGAGTCACAGTGTCACATCAAGGGTCTGGGAATTTTCACTCACTCGAAGGGTTTGAAGTTCAGCTGAGATTTATCTTCTTCTTTGGGCTGAGATCAATCCTTATAACTTAAATTCAAACTGTGGTTATTAAAGTCGGAAGTATGAAACTGACATTTTGTGAGAATTTAGTCATTTAGCTATTAGTTTCTGCCCTTTTCTTTAAATATAATCAACGGTTACTGCACCTTTTCCTACTGCACATCATCACTGGTGTTCAAGTTTCTAAAAGCACAATAGGGCTGCAGTTTGTTAGATCAGATTATTTGCATTATCCATTAATTTGACGATTGTTTCATCGATTAATTGTTCGCTTTTAAAAAATGTCAGAAAAGAGTGACCCCCCCCCCCCAAAATACAGTGTACTATCATAAAAAGCAGCAATTATTCACCTCTGACAGGCTGGAAGCAGTGAATTTTTGGCCTTACTGCTAATCAGAATAGCTGCAGATTGATTTTCTGTCCGCTGACTAATCAGTTAATCAGCTCTGAAACACAACATCCTCCTGTGCAAAACTGCAGATTTCTTTAATTGCTTTACAACATCTTGCAAATTATTGCAGCTCAGCAGAAGTGCCGAGCTGCTCCAAAACACACCTGAGGTATCAATTAATTGACTTTTTAATCAGTCAAGCAGCAGCTAGAGAGCAAAATATATTACAATTTAACCTAAATTAGGTTCTATCAGGCATAAAACGACTGACTGCTCTGTAGCCAGCGGTGGAAGAAGTATCAAGATCCAAAGTAACGATACCACAATGTAGAAATACTCCATTACCAGTAGAAGTCTGGCATTTATTATATATGGCAGCAAAATGTACTTAAGTGTCAAAAATAAAAGTAGTCATGCTGAAAAATAGACCCTGTCAGAGTTATATTATTATATTATCAGATGTTAATACTGTGTGTAAGCTGCGTGTTCGTTGTAGCAAGCTGTTTGTAAAATCTTAATCTATAGCTGTGAAATAAATGTAGATCCTTTAGATAAGTAAAAGCAGAAATACTACGATGTAAAAATACTCCATTACAAGTAAGTAGAGTACAGCACACTTAAAGTATAAAAAGTACGACACACATTATACAGAATGGCCCCTTTCAGTCTGTAATATGGTTAGGTATAATGTAATATTTATTATTATGCAGTGAATTGTAACTACTTTGTATTCTGTTGGGTAGTTTAATCTATAATACGTCGCATTTTATTTGTTGATATGTTTTGTGTGTAAAATGTTAAACTGCAGAGTAACTATAGCTGTCACATAAAGTATTAAAGTAGAAAGTACCATATTTCCCTCTGAAATGTACTGGAGTTTAACTATAGAGTAACATCAAAACACTAAGGTACTGATTGTGAGTAAATGTACACTGTGCGTAACCATTCATGCAGCTTAAAATAGCTTGAAGCATACATAACGCAATGTAATTACATAATGTCCTTCAAAATGCACACCATAATATACACACCGGTGCTTTTAAGGGTGCTGTTGCATCATTATCTAACACCACATCATTGTTTTTCTTCACGCAGATGAATTTTGGGCCTTTTGAATACACAAACGTGTCTGTTGGTTTAGTGACTGACACATATTGTGGACCTCAGGCCGTCCTGGTCTCACTGTCATTGCTGTGTGAAGCAAAATACAACAAAAAAAAAAAAAAAAACACACACACACACACACGAAGGCCTGGGGTTACAGAAAGTTGGGCCTGACATTACAGCAGACTGTATTTAAGGCCTAGTCCAGATCAGATTCTCTACTAACCACACATCTGTGCAGTATTTGAGCACAATAACACTAGCGTGGCCCTCTCTGTGATATCACCTCATGGATATTAATGAATCTATACCATCAAACCAACGTTATCCAGCGGATACGACCAACAAAGCATCCCCCTAAAACCCATCTCCTTTTCAGCCAACATGATATGAGAGCGCAGCGCTGCAAGGGATCAACGGTTTGTCGACAAAAAGCCATTAAAAACGCAACCACTCCCATCTTCTCATTGTGCTGCATCCCCCTGCATGGCGAGCTTACCAAATGCTCCCTGATCTGGAAGAGATTTGGCCAGCGCCTCCCAAACCGCGCAGATCGAGGCGAAGAGGAGCAAACGAGAGATGCAGTTGGCTGGCATCCTTGCAACTACATCTCTAGTCCCAGCTCGGCGGCCATGTGTCCATATTCCTCCCAGCCAGTGTGTGCGAGCCGTTCACTCCGCAGACACAGCTCGGGTGTCGGGCTTTGAATGGTGCTGAGATGCTTCGCCTTGTTTTTATTGTCCGAGGTGGAGAGGGGAAAAGTGTCCAACGTTTCCCTCTGCTGATCTCAAGTGGAACAGCGACTCTCACTCTGCACAACTGTGTTGTTCCTCATTTATTGGCTTTAATGTGGAGAACACGTTCAGAAATCATGGAAGAGTTCATATCTGCCCACAGATGACAGGAGCAAAATGTAAAATAGTCATATATTCATATTATAGTATTATATTCCAGTGGTGGAAAGTAACTGAGTCCATTAACTCAAGTCAAGTTCAGTTATACTCTACTCAGATATTTTACTCAAGTAAAAGTACAAGTACTCTGTTAGAAGTACTGCATTAAGCAAAACTACAAAAGTATTAGCATCAAAATATACTTAAAGTACAAAAAGTATTCATTATGCAGAAAGGCTGTTTATTATAATATATATATGTATTATTGAATTATCGATGCATTAATGAGTTTGTCACTTTAATGTTGCAGCTGGTAAAGGTGGAGCTTATTTCTCAGTACATAAATACTACTGGTAGCTTGTGAATTTCACCAAAGCTTCAATAAAGTTTTATCTTTATCCGTAATAATATTCCGTAATTTATTTGTTGGTTATATATATTTTGTATTATTAATCTGTATCTGCAAAGTAAGCAAAGTTATCAAATGTATCAGAGTAAAAAGTACGATGTTTGCGTCTGAGATGTGGTGGAGTAGAAGAACAAAGCAGCAGAAAATAGAAATACTCAAGTAAAGTACAAGTACCTTAAAATGACTGTACTTGAGTAAATGTAGGCCTACTTAGTTACTTTCTGCCACCGCTTCATTACATTTCAGAGGGAAATGTAATAAATTAATTTTACACACAAAACATGTGATCTGTGGTGGAATAAACTGTAAAAATACCACATCAAAAAGAGGAGTACGCCATTACAAGTAAAAGTACTGCATTCAAAATGTCACTTAGGTTAAAGTATAGAAGTATTATCAGGAAAGTGTACTTAAAGTATCAAAAAGCCCAATAATATAACATATTGTTGGGTTATTATCTTTGTCATTGATACACAGTGAGGTAATGTTCTTGCTAGTTTTTCTCTGAATTTGGGTTTAAGATCACTCAACACATGGAGCGGTGTGTATTTTATAGGCTTGTCACAGTATTTTTATACTCAGAATATTTCAGTTTCACTAACAAATAGATTAAGGGTTTAGTATTTCCTGAAATTTATTTCCTGGCAGTGAGGAGCTTTAATTGAAACAACATTTATTACTTTTATGTGTGGCAATAAAATTCACAGATGATATAATTAACAGTTAACTAAGTAAGTAAATTTCCACACAAAAATATGCTCCGCTTTTACTTTGTTATAAATTAAACTACCCAACAGTAAAGTATTCAAAATTAGCTCCATCTCAACCAGCTGCAACATTAAAATGCTGCTTAATGTATCAGTCCAGTATAATCAGCATTGGAAGAACTACATCGGATCCTTTACTGAAGTAAAAGTAGAAATACTGCAGTGTAAAAATACTTCATTACAAGTGACAGTCAGCGTGTGGATCAAGGTGCGTTTTGCATTTCACGCCATTTTATTTTGTTCAATTTCAGAGGCTTAAAGTAAAATCTGTTTAATACTTTGAGTACAATGTGAATTACTTTATATACTGTTGTGTAGTGTAATCTATAAAAAAAAGTATCATATTTTAGATGCTGATCATACTGTAAGTTTTGTGTGTAAAATCTTAATCTAAAAAGTAACCAGTAACATTAGCGGTCAGATAATGTAGTGAAGTAAAAGTACAAATACTACAGTTAAAGTACCTCAAGTGCTTATAACTGTTTACTGCTAGTAGATGTACTTAGTTACTTTGCACCACTGACTGTAATATAGTACTGCTGGCGATTCTGCCTGCATAATGAGTACTTTTACTTTTAATACTTTAAGCACATCTTTCTGATAGTATTTCTGTATTTTGGCCAAAGTAAAATGTATGCAGGACTTCTACTTGTGGAGTACTTTAAGTTATGGTATTGCTGCTTTTACCACTGATTTACCTTGAAGGGGATCTTAGTAAAGCTAAATATAACTGCATTCAAAGTGTGTTTGTTTGTTTAGGCAGAAAAATGTTTCTAAAGAAGCGAAGCAGCTCAGGCTCAGTTTGTCGTGGACCGAACCTCCCACTGTGGTCTGTTACTCACATTAGAGCTGAAACCTAGAGAGGGGAGAGGTGCTGGACTGCAGACTGATCTTCCCATTGATCCAGGTTTCTCTCTGCCTACTTGCACCGCTTGACAGCAGCAGCTGTTAGTCATATTTATCATTTTTATTAAAAATTAATGTTGCACAAGTATTTTATTCCTGGCAATGTGGTGAGGTGTTTGTGGATTTATTGTTAAAAAAAAAAATGCAGCACACTGGTATTTAATTTTCATTTCAGAGATCCAAGCTCGTGCCTGTGTGGCTGTATATGTGATAGCTTTTCAGAGTCTACTGATGGTCTGCTAAGAGGGCAAAACTAAATCAAAAGTTTGAAAACATCTTGCTAAAGTCAAATACAAAGCAACTTAAAGGTAATAAATAAAATCTGGTAACACTTCACTTTAAACCCACCTATTTAGCATTTAGCAGGATATGAACACTTGATTATTTTTAACACACTATAATGCTGTTATAAACAGATATAAGTACATTTTAGCTGTAATAATAATGATTTTATTTATATAGTACCTTTCAAAGTTACAAAGTGCTTTACAATAAAAACAAATAATAAAAGTAATTAAAGTCCAGCAGTGTCGGTCCGTCCACCACTTTGGTCCAGACTGAAATATCTTAACAACTATTGGACAGATTGCCATGAAATTTGATGTTTAGCAGGTGTAATGTTTACCATGTTCACCAGCGTAGTTTAGTGTGTTAGCATGCTAACATTTGCTAATAAGCACTAAAGACAAAGTACAGCTGAGACTGATGAAAGCCAGTAGTAGTGCAGGTATTTGGTCATAAACCAAAGTATTGGACAAATTAACATTTTGACCTGATGGTGGCGCTAGATGAAAAGTCAGAGGATCACAGAGTTATTACAATTCATCCTGAGGGGAACGTGAATGTCTGAACCAAATTTTATCAAAATCCATTCAATAGTTGTCGAGATATTTCACTCAAAGCAGAAAAAGTCAGTGGATCACCGAAGTCATTAGGATTCATCCTCTGGGGAACGTGAATGTTTGTGCCAGATTTAATGCACACCTGGTGGACGGCTAAGTTGGACAATGCAACCCCGTGGAAGAAAAGGTACAATCAATCCATCTAATAGTCGTTGAGATACCTGAGTCTGGAACATTGTCGCTTCTAGAGCCGTGCTGCTAGCATGACTAACAAAAAGTTGAACCTTACTGAGTGTTATCTAACGCCTGTTCGCACTGAGTTTATTAGAGACGTGACATCAGAAAACTGAACCATCAAGTCTGACAGCTGTCTGAAACTAACGTGAGCAAAGTTAAAGTAGATTTAGACACAACCTCTCATTACTTCCAGGTCCTTCTGAGTGAAGCTAATTGGTTCTCTATAACGTTCTTATCTTTTTGATGTCTTTTTAATGACTTAATAAAGAAAATGGGTTTTGGAAATTAGTCAGCTGCTGCTTGGAAGATATTAAATTAGATCAAAACAGCCACTGGAAGATCTACATACAAAAAGGGATACAAGAGTAGACTCTTTGAAATTTAAACCCTTGATTAAAGTAATGTCTGTGCATGAAATTCCTCAGCAGTCAGATCAGGAGGCAACCTTGAATCAGCAGGGAAGGACGGAGATTTTGGGAACTCCCCACTCGGACAATCAGCCGTTGTTCTCCTGCAGGCCCCTTCACATGATTGTTATTGCTTCATTTTACAAATGTACTCATCTGATGTTCCAGAAAACTGCTCATGTTGAGCAACAAAGAGCAGAAACATGGCATGTATTAAAGCATGAAAGAAGATCGTAAACAACTCGTGGAAAAAGTGAACAGAGGTTAAATGTCATGTAGAGGAAAGTATTTCTTCCTCTCTGGTATTTTAAGTACTTTCATATACAGAATATGTACAATTCATCAAAAGCAGATGGTTGATGTAAAGGCCTGGTTCAGAAATAATAAGTGATAAAAAAGTACGTTTATATGAAGAGACACTTTCTATGGAAGCAAAAAAAAAAGTAGAAATTCATATAAAAATAAGTTCCCAATATTCAAATAAACTATATTCAAGTATTCAATTTAATTGATAATTTTCAAACCTGAAAATTCAAGTCTGATGAATCGATCAGACCTCTGTCCTTTAGGTTTCTTTCTTTCAGTCACATGGGAAAGTTTACATGAGTGACGAAACTCTGGAGACTTGAATTTTCTATCTGAATTTTTGAACACGTAAAGAAGAAGATTTTTTGAAATAACTTGGCATCACCTTCTGGAAATTTCAAACCACATAAATTCAGATAGATGGTTGTCAAAGGAAAAATATTTCAATGCTATAAATTCAGTGGTATGTAAATTTCAACATTAAAGAGCAACAAATTCAAAAAACGCATTCGAATCCTCTTTTTATTGCAAAACTGTGCAATAACAAACAACAATAGACATGCAAAGGGTTAAGGGCTAAATCAAACATAAGAAGACGACGGAAATAAAAAAGGTTCAGCAGTTCAGACAATAATATAATTTACAAATACTGAGAGTCTTTGGAGTTAGTAGAGTGCTGAATAGTTTGTTTGTACTGTTGCATTTCATTTATAAACATTTTAAATAAAGGTTTATAAAATTTACTTTTGTGAAAGTTTGCTAAGATGAATATTTATAATATAATACTGTTTTTGTTCTGAACTGCAGACGTCATAAAAAACAACGAGTAAAGAGTATAAGGACAGCGCCAAACGCTTGAAACAAGCAGCCACCTTCACTGACGGCCAAGATGGAGTTTCAGAGCCGTGGACAGAATTACTATTAAAAATAACTTCTGTTGCAATAAACACTATAAAATGGGACCAGGATCAATAGACAGCGTGATAAAGTGACTGTAGATGTGATTTACTAACTCAAAAAGTGGATTTAGTGTTAAGATACTCTTTAAGTTGTGGTTAAATGTCACAATTAGGTTGCTCAAAAAATTCGAATGTGGTAGTTTGGTGTTGTCACTTCCTGGTTTATTTTGTAGTATTCTTTTTCCCTTGTGTGTCTTGTGTTTTTACTTCCTGTCTGTGTTTTCCCTCCAGTTTTGATTGTTGGTCCTCCCTTGATTGTTGGCACCTGTGTCTTGTTATCTCACCTCCCCTGTCTTTTCTTTGTTCTGTGTCGGATCATCGTTGTACACATGGTGTTGTTGCGGCAAAGCGTATTGTGAGTTTATCTTGGATTCTAGGATTTTGGATTTTTGGATTTTGGCTTTTGTCTGCTCATTACCTGTCTGCTCACCTCTGCCTGTTCTTGCCTGCATTCGACCCAACAATAAACACGGTAGCCATCCGGCTACTTCACCCTGAGACCGCTTCCTTGTCATCTGCTTTTGGGTCCACATACTTCTCTATTTAGCACCTCGCCTTACGACATCGAATTATTATCGTATTTCTTCACTTCCATGCTGTGCAAACATCTTCTGCAGGGAGCACTTGCTGAGTATTAGCAGCCATACATGTAAAATATCTATTTTTATCTATTCCAAAAAATAATTTGCTTAATAAATGATCAATGGTTAAATTTGAGAAATCATCATTACTTTGCATCATAACAAGCCTCCTTTTAGACTCAGTGGTTTTTATTAAACTCACCCTCGAGGGTCAGGTGCTCTGGCAAGTTCAGAGAACACAACTGTCTCCTTTCAGGTTGAATCAGACATGTGGAGAATAAAGTCCAGTCTGAGGCCAAATGTTTGACTGTCTTCAGCACATGAATCCTATTTATAAGCGCATGGGATCAACTATGGGAAGATCACAAGAAGACAAACTGAAATGATCCTCGTAAGGAGACCATACAGCAAGAGATGCATGAACAACATACAAAATTTCACTGGAAAATGTAGCGTATGTTGCCAAAAAGGTAAATAAAAGTGATATGTTACTGTAATTAGTTATTAATTAATAAGTTATTTTGTACAGATATGAGTACTAATTAGGAAAATGTTGAAAAAAATGACTGTAGTTGTTAAAAACATGCTTGTATTCACATTAAAAGGACATGTAGCGCTTAGCAAACATTTTCAAAGTACAGATGTACATACCATCGACCAGCGGTGGGGGAAGTACTGAAAGTACTAACACCACACTGTAAAAATACTCTGTTACAAGTGAAAGTCCTGCATTCAAAATGTTACTTAAGTAAAAGTATGTAAGTATAATCAGGAAAATGTACTTAATTGATTAATCGACTAATCGTTCCAGTTGTACTTGTATATATTGTTAGGTAAAATAGTTCAATTTATAACAAAGCATCATATTTTTTGTATGCAAAATTCTTCATTTGTAAAGTAACCAGTAATAATAATAATAATAAGAACTTTATGTTATTGTAGAGCACATTTCATGCAAAGATGCAGCCCAAAGTGCTCAACAAAACAAGACCAGAATAAAAATAATAATAAACAATAGGTAAGAAATATCAATAATTAACAGCAAAGGCAATACAAAAACAAACAAATAAAGCAAACAGAAACAGTTTGATAAAACATAAAAAGTCAAAAACAGCAAAGTCAACCCAAATTAAAAGCCAAGTTAAAAAAATTTAATTTCTTTTTAAAAATACCAAGGGGGTTTGCTGCTGTAAGATCCAAGGGGAGGGTGCTCCACCGTTCAGGGCCTTAACAGACAGAAAGCAGCCTCGCCAGATTTCTCGTGGGACACGAACTTTAAAAGAAAGGCAGAGTTCTTGTTGGGACATAAAACGAGCGGCAGTCGCTGATATATGAGGGTGCTAGATTATGCAAGGCTTTGTGGATGAGTAAAGGACTTTAAAATCAATTCTAAAAGATGCAGGCAGCCAGTGCAGCGATGCGAGCAAAGGGGAAATATGACCTCTTCTTTTTGTATTGGTCAAACTCCTGTCTGCATCGTTCTGAATTATTTGTTATTTTCTTACAGACCAGTAAAAAGAGAGTTGCAATAATCTAAGCGGCTAGTAATAAGTAGTAACTAAAGCTGTCAAGATAAATGTAGTGACGTAAAAAAGTACAATATTTCCCCTCTGAAATGTAGAAGTAGAAAGTAGCATTAAAAGAAAGGACTCAAGTAAAGTACAAGTACCTCAAATTTGTACTTAAGTACAGTACTTTTACGTTCCACCGCTGCATCTACTACATTACAAGCTGAGCCGCCATTTATGTCTGACCTCAACATCACCTTCACAATCCACACGGAGGTCTGGAGGGGAATCTCATCACGAGTCTGATAAGGAATAGCCTGTAAAAGATTTTTATTATGTGGGAGGTTGGCAATATTAGCATTCATGCATCCGCATGCAGGCAGGAACACAGAAGGTTTTCCATGCAGCCGTCTCTTTGCAGACATCAGGATGTGTTGGAGAACATCTGTCTAGCCGAGCTTTGAACTCCCTCAAGTTAATGACTTTAAAGCCTGCTGCCTAACCTGACTCCTTCCTACCTGGGTGGCGGTGATGCAGAGGTTAGAGAGGACAGAGTCGTCCTGTAATATTTCACATATAACACACATGTTCTATCAGCACAAATAACATATAAACTTGCAAAATAACTCACTATGTTCCAAGTTTTTGGCAAGCATGCAACGTAACTTGTGACTTTGTGCCTATAAATAGTGAATTAAGATCATATGAGTTACGTTGACATTTTACACAGGTCTTATGAGTTATATATGGTAAATGGCTGCATTTATGTAGCGCTTTTATCCATGCAAGGTGTTGGCTGGACCATTTTGAGCAATTTGGGGTTCAGTGTCTTGCCCAAGGACACTTCCACATGTGGAGCTGGGGATTGAACCCCCAACTCTGTGATCAGTGGACTTACCTCCTGAGCCTAATAGCAAGACTGGATTGACAACTGGGCCAAGCAGGCAGCTGCCTTGGGGTACCAGTCCCTTGGAGGCCCCAGAGACCCCAGTTTGAGGTAGTTTGAGGTGGTAGTTATTAAATTAAAATTAACTAAAATGGAAAGGGCCTTAAAGGAAATGCTCACATGATGCATATTCTTAAATAATTGTGCTTCAGTCAATTTATAATCAAACTACACACACTTCATTTTTGCCCCCTAAACACTAAAACTCATTTGATCAATATTTGACCCACATTAATATCATTTATCAATATAGCACAGACGCAAGACCAGGTTAACTTTATCCAGTAGCAGCGGATTGTTTTAACCCAGGGTTAGACACAATTAAGCTCATGTTTTACCGTAAAACTATCACTAGTTGTTGTTAGTTAATGTAAGTTTAAAAAGAGCTAGAGTAGATTATAACAGTTCGCAAACATACCATATTTTATTTTGGGTAAATAACCCAACAGTAATATGAAAAATAACACCGACACTGGGTCAAAACATCCTCGGGTGGCTTTATGCCCACGGGTACTGGGTAAAGTTAACTTAATATCGTATCGGTACTGTATTGACCAAAACTGATTGTGTGTTGAGTTTGCTTTCATAGCAAATTAGAAGGGAACAATTTTACTAAAATGTTAAAAAACATGCTTATGAAACAGGGAATGTTTGAAATAAAGGCCTGTCTTTTTCAAAATAAATCAGGGGCCGGTTGCACCAGCTCTTTGTAATTCAAATTTAGCCTAGTTATAGGTGTTCACGAAGTGCAGATCACTAAATTAAAACTGGTTGCACCAAACAAAGTAGTTTTTACATAGAGATTTGTTCTTACTAAATCTTTACATCCAGTAACTGCAAGGTGTAGCCAACTGTTAAAGCCAAAGCTATCTGAACTAACCAACAAAACGTTAGCTTGCTAATATATGACCAGTTTAGATTGAAGAAAAACAGGTAATATTGAATATGGTTGACATATTTGACCTGCTAGTTGATCAAAATGCTGTTTATTAATGATGTAGAGGGTTTTAACTACATTTCACAAAAATAACACAATGTATCTCAAATTACAAAACATCCTGCTAATTACGTTAGCCTAAATGACCAAATAACCGGTTGGTTACGTTAGCATAATCGAATAAAAGAGGTACTATGAAATATGGTTGACATATCTGACCTGATATTTGTTCAAATGGCTGTTTAATAGTGATGTAAGCTAATTATAAGTTGCAATTTACAAAAATAACACAGTATGCCTCAAATTACAAAACATTAACCTAAATGACAAAATAGCATCGGTTACGTTAGCATAATCAGATTCCACTCATTCTAAACTGCATGAATACTACTAACTCTAAAACACACATATTTCTTCATGTATAAATATAACAAAGTAATCTACATTTACTAAGTATAAAACATTTTTACCCCCATGAAACTTTTGTTTTTGGCAGTTATGGTACAGCTTGTGATGCTACAGTGACTTTCTGTTCACAATCACTTTTGCTAACTGCGTTACACGTGTTTCCTAGCAACCGATTTACAAGTCTTCACTAGCTAAAACAGTTTTTATATCATGTGACCCACAGCCCAAGACCTAAAAGTCCTATTTTCTGACTGAAAATGGTTTTAATGTCTTTTTAATCCATTTTTTTTTTTTTTTGCGGGGTGCGAGAAAAACGTAACTGTCTTCTACTTTTTTGGAGCATCCTCTGGTGTCATCACATTAATTAATGGATCATTAAGGGAGCTTAATTTCTGAGACTGAACACTCTGCTGGATAACAAACATGTATTTGAGTACCAGATGTTGGGGGGCAGACTGGGGGGGCAGGAGAGACCTGTACCTCTCTTGTTACCCCCCGATTTGTTTTGCATTTCACATAGTGAGCGAGCTTCTGAGGAGGTGAGGACATGATTGAAGACTCCAGGTGCTGCCATGTTGTGACTGCTCTTGTCAACCTGCCTGCATGGAGAGTAATCCACCAGGAGGGGGCAGAGGAGAGCTTGAGAAGTCACTTCCTGCTGACAGTGACCTTTGTCATAGTGCACTTGGTGATAGTACGCTTGCTGAATTCACGTCATCAATGCCTTGTGAGATTTGTCATCATCTGAAATGAGGTACACCTCTCCACTATCACCTTTAATCTTGGTGTGAGCACGAGGTACACCTCTCCGCTACCAACAACTTTAATCTTGGTGTGAGCTGTGGTTATCACAGTGTGACTTCAGTCTTTGCAGGGAGACATGATCGACACCAGGCTTTGAATTTCAGACCCCCACTTGTGTCTGTGCGGGATGCACATGTTGAAATACGCCTGCTGTTATCCACTGAGGGCCGCTCTGCTGTGTGCTAAATTATAGCTCTGTTAGCCCCGAAGACGATCAGTTACTGAACAAAACACCGGTCAAACTACAAAGCAGATCACTGTGTAACTCACTCGGGTTGCACAGTTTGCCACAACAAAGTTTATGGTCTTTATTTAACTGCAAAAAGGAACATTTTGGACCAAGTGAAGGATAAATGTAAAAAATCTGTTATTTTTACTCGCAAACTTAACAAATAAAAGCTATGTATCATATTTCTTTTGACGTAAAAATAAAAGACATGCAGTGGTGCAATGTAACTAAGTAAAAATTTACTCAAGTACTGTACTTAAGTAACATTTTTGATGTACTTATACTTGAGTATTTCCATTTTAAGCTACTTTATACTTCTACCCCACTACATTTTGGAGGCAAATATTGTACTTTCTACTCATCTACATTTATTTGATAACTTTAGATACTTTGCAGATTAAGATTAGATACAAAATATAAATCAACTAATTAATTATGAGGTAATATTGTACAAGCTATCTTTACAAGCTGCAACACTAAAGTGATGAACACATTAATGCATCTGTAATTATAATCCAATAATATAATAAACATTGTTCTGAAATTGGCCATTTTGCATAATGAGTACTTTTACTTTTGGTACTTTAAGTATATTTTGATGTTGATGCTTTTGTACTTTAAAAGTAAGATTTTGAATGCAGGACTTTTACTTATAACAGAGTATTTCTACACTGTGGTATTACTACTTTTACTTCTTCCACCACTCATCTAGTTGTCTGCACTTGTAAACGTGGTACTAACTTCTCCACACTGTATGATTTCTCCAACCTCGTCTCTCGCCTAGCAGTAGCAGAATTTCTTTTTTGGTTTCCATTTAGGCCAAATATTCTTTTCCCTATTAATCAGTAGCTAATTAAAATTTAGGATGTATTAAACTTCTGCGAATTACACTCAAGAATGCTCAAAGGGTTAGCTTAGGGGTAAAAAAAGTTCTTTGCTAAAAAATTGAGACACATTAATCAAGCAAAGTGTGGTAACCTTGAGGCCAGGTCTCAAGTGATCACATGAAGTGATTACCTCACGAAGTGATCACATGAAGTGATCACTATGTGCTCAGAGAGGAACCGCTAAGCAGACACAAAGATTAAACCTGCCCCAATGTTCATTGTTTGTTTTTTTTAAAAACTCACATTTTCTAAGAGATGTTATTATCCAAAAGCCTGTTTTACTTAGATTTTTAAATATTTTTTTATTAGTGTGACATCCTGAATTTCCAGTACAACACATGAAATTAACAACTTGTAGCCTAACTGGAGCACAGAGGAAAGTCTGCTGGTGTATAGACGTACATCAGCAAAAACATACAGTATATTACTTCCACATCGACAAGTGGAGCCAAAAAAAGATGCATAGATGGAGATTGCAAACACAATCAATGCAGCTTTATTCTTGTCATCTGCACTGCTAGGAATGCAATCAATGCTGTTTAATAATCATGTAAACTGGAAAGTTTTTAAATTGCATTTCACAAAAATAACCATACCTCAAATGATAAAACAATAAGCTAATTACGTTAGCCTAAATGACCAAATAGCGTCAGTTACGTTAGCATAATCAGATATTCCCCACTCATTCTAAACTGCACGAATTCCACTAACTCTAAAACACACATATTTCTCCATGTATACATCTGTAAATATAAAAAATTCACAATTGAGAATGACTTCCGGATGGGAGCCGAAAAGTCTTGATTCTTGTGTCCAGATGACTACGATAAAAAAGTAATACCTACATTTAGGATTGCTAGTTAAGTATAAAATATTGTTTAGCCCCTAAAACTGTAGATTTTGGCAGTTATGTAGCTTGTGATCCTACAGTGACTTTCTGTTTACGATTGCTCTTGTAAGACGGCATTACAGATGTTTTCTAGCAATTTAAACATTCCTAAAGTGTTTAAAGTTAAGACATTTTATGGTACAACCCCATTTAGTAGCTAGATCACAAGTTAGCTAACAGTTTGCTAGTGGTTTGCTAGTTAGCTAGCTAGTAGCTACTAGGAACTTAGGAAAGACTTTACACACAAACTTCATAACTTTATAAATAGCTGGTTTGACCCAATCCAGGTTTTGAGTTGAGGTAAATAAATGCTAATATTTCAGAATTTACAGTATTTTTAGTTTGCGAGTGTTACAGACCCAGTTCTTGATAATATTTGAAGCAGCTACACACACACGCACTTTAAAAGGAACTGTAAGATGAAACCATTTTGGCTCAAACATCAGACCTTTTTTACTTTCCGGAGGCAATTAAACACAATCAGGAGTTCTTGAACAAAAACAGGTCTTCCTCTCAAGTTTCTCTTTGTTCTTTTCTCTCTATCTCTTTACAGTATGTACCTCAGTATTTACTTTCCCAGGGAGTTTAATTAAGTTAACAGCCTGACATTTGATGTAGCTCTAGTGTAAAGGAAACGCCCTGGAAAAATATACATAAGTAGATATACATATGCAGATAAGTGAATAGGCAATCATGATGGTACATATTAATGCACACAAACTATGATATTAGATTACTTTCCTTGGCAGACGCACTGTCAGTAGTTGCTTTAATGTTTTCTTTTCAGGACTGTCACTTTTAGTTGTGGCATGTGATTCCTGCTGCCAGTCTTGGCCCGAGCTCAGACTCCAGGTGCATTGCGGCACATTCTTCACCACTAATGGCTTCCTTAGCAGAAAACCTGTCCAACTGACATTTATGCATAACAACAACCCCAGTGTGCATGCGTGATAATTAATACGTGTACACTACAGAGCCTTTTCACATCTCCTTGAGTCTCTCAGTGCGGTGCCCACTGGGGGAGTTTTATTTTTAGCTCCTTGGTCTTTGATTAAAATATGACTCCCTTGTTGACCTTCACACCTGCTGCAGCTCTGCCAGGTCCATGGGAACACGACCACTTGATAAATAAAGCCCTGCCACCAGAACCGCTGACAGGACATAATCAATTCTCCACGAACTGGGCCTGCATCTGCACAGTCTGTGTGATGCTGCTGGAGGAAGGCACCCATCCATTTCTGCCAATTATTTCTATCTGACATATCTATTTGTGTGAGCCACTTTCCCCCTTTTTAGCAATGCTAGCAGCAATGCATTGCTAATGGAAATTTTAGTCTGTCGGTAGGTCCACCTATTCGGTCCAGAAACTATTGGATGGTTTTATCTGAAATTTTGTACAGACATTCATGGTCCCCAGAGGAGGAATGCTAACGACTTCGACCTCTGACTTTTCCTCTAGCTCCTTCATCAGGTTGGCATTTTTGGCTTTTAGTGACATATCTTGACAACTATATGGATGGATTGCCATAAACTTTGGTACAGATATTCACGTTACCCAGAGGCTGAATCAGACTGACTTTGGTGATCCACTGGCTTTTCCTCTAGCGCCACCAGCAGGTCAAAGTTGTCACTTATCCTGTGAAATATCTCAACATCTACTGGATGGATTGACACAACATTTTGTACAGACATTCATGGTTCCCAGAGGATGAATCCTAATGACTTTGGTGACTTTTCCTCTAGCGCCACTATCAGCGTATATTTGTAGTTTCGAGTGAAATGTTTGGACAACTTTTGGAAGGATTGTCATGAAATTTTGTAAACACCTCCAGATGAATTTTTATTATTTGGTAATCTCCTCACTTTTCCTCTAGCGCCATCATGAGGCCGAAATCAGGTCGAAATATCTGTAAAACTGATAACATTCACCATCAGCCTCAGCTGCACTTTATATTTAGTGCTAATTAGCAAATGTTAGCATGCTAACATGGTAAACTTAGATGGTGAACATGGTTAATATTACACCTGCTAAACATCAGCATGTTAACATTGTCACTGTGAGCATGTTGCCATGCTAGTGTTAGCATTTAGCTCAAAGCACAACCTCACAGAGCTGCTAGCGTGACTGTAGACCCTCAGGTTGAGTCTGAAATATATTTACTATATAATACACTGTATTCACACTCCACCATTGTATTTGTGTGTCCGAATTGTGAGTGTGTAAATGTACTGCCCTCAAAATTTCCACAATGGAGCAAAAGAAAGGAGCGTCCATGGCATGTGCACTACATTCTGCTAACAATCCCACAATGCAATGCTCTGCATTTTATAGACGAGAAAAGTATGGTTGCGAAATGATGATGATTGGTAAATGTCCGAAATCTCAATTTACTGCTCACTATTGAGTAAGCTACTGATCGTCTATAGAGTAATGATCGAGGGAGTGACACAGCTTTGGTCTTGTTTTCTAATATGAAAACAGGCAGTAAGGCAGGAAGAGACATATTGATATATGTAATATAGATCCACACAGATAGAAAGAGTAATTGACAGATGATAGATGGATGAAAAAATGAAGCAGATCTCTTAGAAAAGGTTCAAGGAGACTGACCTGCTGCATCTTGTTGTTTTATTTGTTGGTGGCGTCATTACCGTAATGGATGATAGGACAGAAACACAAATGATGAATTAAGGGCGAAGTCGCTCCAGTTCGCTGTAGGCACATTTGTCTTTCTGTGAGAGTGCATCTTCTTTTGTTTGTTTGTTTGTTTGTATTTGTAGATGTGCAGTGTCTTTAAAAGGTATTCACCGTAGTAAGTAATAGATTTAATGTTGCTTTTTCGACACTGATCAGCAGAAAATACCCTTCAACGTCAACATGAAAACAGAGCTCTACAAAGCGACTGTAATTGATTACAAATGTAAAATACAAAATACTTGCTCATTCATCGTAAATATTGTATTTTACTTTTTCTTTATCTTTATTTTATGTTTACTTTTTTATCTTATATGTTTTTGCATTTTATTTGTATTTATATTTATTCATATTTTTTATTTCGTTTTACTTGTACTTTGCTTTTGTGTTTATATATTTGCAATATTTTACAATATTACAAATTATTTTTATTTCTAGTTATTTTAATTCTTATTTTCAATCGTTTTTACTTTATTTTCTTTTATTTATTTTATCTTATTGGTATTTTGTGTTTGTATTGTAGTTGTATCTGTGATTGTATTTATTTTTAAATCAATTTGTACTTTTGTATTTAAATGTTTTAATTCAATTTAATATTATGTTTTTTATCTGTATTTTAAATGATTAGTTTAGTCCTTGTGTAATCTCCTGGTGTGTTATGCTGCCTCGAAAATCCACATAATTTCACTGTAACATGGACAACAGTGGGCCGTTAAAACACAAAGACAGCTATTCCAGCACGCAGATTGCAATTTCAATTTCTGTGTTATCTTACACAACTATCTCCATAAATGTCAGGGGTGTAAAATCATGACGTCACTAAAATTGCACAAACCAAATGTCTTTTTCCCCAAATGTAATCCCCTAAAGGCTATCGGAAATGAAATGCTGCGTTTGTTTCATCCTCTGCTGAAGACCACTACACTTATTTTGTGATCAGATGACAATAATCCTGTGCACTGTATCAGTACCTCTCCACACCGGCCGCACAGTACAGAGCGTAAATGTCATGGCTGTTCTGCATGTGGATAAGCAATGCTAATGAGGCTACTAAAAAAAAAGAAAAAAAGAAAAAAGCAGTATGGCTTTCTAAATGAACCCACTTGTATCCTACAAAGGTTAGCGGTGCATGTAAGCACAAAGCCCGTCTTTGTCAGGCGACCTTATTAGCATGCACAGAGTTGTGTCATGTACTGAAGGTGCTACTACATCCTGCCCTGTCACAAAATCAATACACCATCTTTCCGAAGGATTCACCAATAACTAATATTGGCTTTCTCACAAACCCAGTTCAAGAACTGACTCCTGGAATTGTTTACCACGAGAAATATCTGTGTACGCTGGGAGTGCGAGAGGAGATGTAGTGGTTGGAAACATGCACATCATAAAAATACTGTATGTTGTCCCCCCTCAGTACATAAGCATGACAGGTCTTCCTTGTTCTCTGCAGCATGCCGTCTTTGTTTCTTCCTCACACACCCGTCCTGACTGCGCCTGCAGATTGTTCTGCGGAGACGAGTGTGTTTTAGTCCGCTTTGTGTTTGTTATTGTTGGGAGAGCTCTTGAAGTGTTGCTCTGAATGTGCCAGTAAGACACAGTGCACAGATGTGGCAAAAACTGAAAACACGAATCAGCACGAGCGTACACGCCTGACGCACGCACACGCACACACACACACACACTGACTGCTTAAATATGAAGCCGGTGCCTTTTTCTAGGTCACCATCTCACTGAGTGGCTTGACAAGTTTTCCTATCTCGGAAAGCGTTTGAAGTTCGCTGCAGTGATTGGATGAATGAATTTAGGATTATGCAACTTTTCCTGCTGACAATTGATGTATTAGAAAATGGTTTAAAATTTTGACAAAACAAACTCCAAGTCCCCTTACTTGTTTTTTCGACCATATCACACGGTCTTCATCAGCAGACTGAGTTCTCTCTTTTGTCATGAAAACGTTGACGTTCAAACTTTCCGTTAATCTGAGCACCTCTAAGACCTTTGGCTCAAAAGTTGAGCTTGACAGCAGTTGACCTTAGACCAGTCCACTTACTCACTTGTTCTGGAGCTTTCGACTGTATCAAACAGTCTTCATCAGCAAACATTGCTCTGTTATCACAGAAATGTAGACGTTCAAACTTTCCGGTTCTGAGCACCTCTAGACTTCTTGTCCATGTTGACTTTGGAAACAAAAGTTGACAAAACAATCTCAATTCCAGGTCCACTTACTTGCTTGTTCTGGAGCTTTCGACCGTATCACCCCATCATTGTGAGCAGATTGAGTCTACTTAGTTGACTCTGTTTTATTTGCCATAACCACAATGTTTTTTCAGCTTAGCCATGCCGTAGTTGCCACTTGCACATAATGTTGCAAGGGAGAATTTAAAACCGTTGGGCATAAAAAAACATTGGTTTTCAACGTAATTTCAGGGTTTTGCAGAACTGTCCAATTTGGACTCTGCGCCTCCCTTGATCACGTTCAAATGTTCTTGCAATCTGAGAGACAGACTGGTTCATTCTGACCTGGCCGTCTAATCAACCTACAGGTGTTTCCGCTGTGGTTGCTGTGCACAATGTCAGACACCAAATACTTTACGCATCCACGTACAGGTAAAAAAAAAAAAAACGCCATAAAATCTTTCATAAACTGCAGCAGCACACATGTTGTCTACAAGCTGAAATGTCCCTGTCCATTGGACAAACTAAAGATTTGCATATCTGACACACACAAAACTGCAAGACACACACAAAACATGGACGATGCTGTTGCTCTGCATTATGCACAGGCTAACCACAGCTCTGCAGCGTCACTAAAGTTCAGGGAAGACATCAAATCTCACCCTCTCCTAGAGCTGGAGACTTTATCAGCTCACTGCTCTGCAGAGAGACCGACTGGATTCTTAACACAGCGGAGACTTTTGGCCTGAATGAAGAGCTGAATTTGTCATGTTTCCTCTAATTTATTACACTTGATGGAGGCAGTACTCGTACTTGCTGCACTTCTATCTTTGTAACTTTAAGATATATCTGTGTTTGTTTGTTTCTGATGTGGCGTTAATGCATGGGGGTGTGCACTTGGACACTGGCTGTGGCAGCTCCAACTCCTGTTCATTATCCAATGACACCTGTTCTAGGCTGACTGTATAAATACAGTATAAATAGGTTGTGTTTGCCTCATGTCTTTGTCCATTTTGACTCTGATGAAGACACTGCATCATTAGTCTGTTTGCACTTTAGTTTGTTTGCACAATTAAAGGCTGCAAATCAATCAGTGTGCTCCAGTCCCTTTTTTTCCCATTGGAAATTGTCCAATATAGATTTCTAGTCTGGTGATAGGGTTCGCTCACTTGCAGCAACACCGAAAAAAAGATATATGTATATTATTATTATACAATATAACAAAGTCATACAAAGTAATTTGATGACACGCATTAAAATGCTGTGAAAAATAAAAGTGTGGAAATGTGTCGCAAATGCATTTATCTTTCAACCTCAGTTGAAAATTCAACTGAGCAAATTCAATCTGCTGATGAAGACTATGTGATACGGTGAAAAGCTCCAGAAATGGAGCATAGTGTTCATGCAGAGCGCTGAAGTCACGCTTACATTGGCTCTTTTATTCATGCTTCACAATCACTGACTAAGGACATACAACCATATGCAGTGATATATTGCACATTGCACAAACTATAATTTAAATAACAGTGTATGTTGTCAATTTTATATTTTATATTTATGATTCTCTACCTGCAGTACTTGCTTTATCTTTCTTTATATTTCTACTATGTTAATTGTTTTGCACCAAAATACCAAAGCAAATTCCTTTCATGTGTAGACCTACTTAAAAAATAAAGCAATAAAGCTGATTCTGATATATATATATATATACACACATATATATAGATTATAACCTGACACTTCTTACTGTTACCCTGCTGATGCACTCATGCCGAGTGCTGCTGCAGCGCCAACCTCCTCCTTATGTGATATATTTTTGTTCACGTATGTGTGTTTTTTAAGGGGGGATTAGTTCCCACAGCCCCGCTGCTCTGATTCTATGAGAGCAGACCCTTTTCCGCCAAACCTAATTATAACTGTTTGCTATAAATGGTCAACTCGTTGACGCAAATGCATTTGACTGAACAAGCAGGTAAGTGGACCTTGCTTTGTGGTTGCTTTGTTAACTGCAGTTTCCAAGGTCAAGAATGAACTTCATGTTTTAAAATCTTTAAGGCCGCAACCAGGATTCTTTTCATTGTCGTTTTCTTAAATAACAGTTTGTCTTTAAAATGTCAGGAAACAGAAGAATGCGTTGTTTTGTTCGAGCAACAGCTCAAAACCCAAAGATATAAACAAAGAAAAGCAGCGAATCACCACATTTAAGAAACTGGGACCAGAGAATGTTTGGCTTGTTTGGCTTTAATGACTGAAATGATTAATTGTTTATTGAAATAGTTGCAGATTTATTTTCTGTTAGTTGATCGATTGATTCATTGACTTGTTTCAGTTTGTCAAATTGTTTTCCTCTCTGTGAGCAGAATAAGAACGGACACTTTTTTCCTTCCTTCCCGCCCAAGTATCTGAACCGGCCATGCGGTGGATCTGTAGGTTACTCATTTTCATCACCGAACGCACTAATGCGAAGAGAGTGATTACCTGGACCTTTGCAGGAGCCGAGTGCGTGTTCATCACCTTAAATGTGCAACACCCCAACGTGTGACGACCGCCTGCTTTGTCATTGTCCATGCATCTGGAGTGACCCTTAGCACAGCGCTGCACACACACACACACACACACACACACACACATACAATAAGAGTATGTATAGAGTTTCAAGCTCTGGGGGTGTCACATGCCTAGATTGAAGATAAATTGTGTTTCAGATTAGATGAAGAAGTGGTGGAGGAGGAGGAGGGCGTGGACTACAGTCTGCTTGATGATGAACTCCTCCAGCTGCAGGAAAAAGGATTAGAAAGACCGTCTTACACAACCTTCGTGAACAAACCCAGGTGGCTTCTCAGAAAATCCACATCAAGACCAAAACAAATGGTTCAACTAAAGAATGCGTGACACCTGTCAGACTGATGAAGAGGATGTTTTTCAGCACCTGTATGCTAGTCTCATAGACAGACAGGTGTGTGTACAGCAAGTAGGTACACTCTGTCCTACAAGGAGCAGCCTCATATTAATAAGTCGAAACAGTATCCTCACCACATAACCCAGTTTGCCATGCTCTCCTTGTTGCCACTACTGACACGCCATGAGATGGCATACTCAGGGGAGGGCACTGTCACCTTGGATTAAAGCATCTTTTGAATAATGCCTCTTTGCACGTCACTAGGTCTAAAGAAAGCTTTAGCGCAGTGTGCATAAAGCATTTTGTGCACTCAAAGCCTCAGTGGTATGGATATTAGAAGCCAGACATCCCTCCTCCTGCATGAGAGCAAAATATCACATCTGATGATATGATGTGTCGTGTGAAATATTAATTTGGATTTAAACAAGCAGGAACAGGAGTAACACGGGGGTGGAAGTCCCCCGACGCTACAAAATCAATCTAGGATGGCAATTTGTGATTATTGTCATTATCGATTAATCTGTCGATTAATTATTTAGGCTATAAAGTGTCAGACAATAATGTGAAAAATGTCCCAGAGTCCAGGGGAGACGTCTTCAAATGACTTTGACCAACAGTCCAAAACTCAAAGATATTCAATTTTCAAAGATATAAAACAGGGCAAATCTGAAAATCATCATATTCGAGAAGCTGGAACCAGAGAATATTTGGCGTCTTTCCGCAATAAATGACTCAAACCTGTCTTTCCCAACTGTTTTGGCTTGTGACCCCTTAAAATGAAGCAACGCGAGTGAGCATGGGGAATGAGACGTTCAGCCAAACAGTAATTTCTCTCTCTCAGGTTGATCGATATGAAGGATTTTTAGAGCCTTGGAGAGGTTAAAGCTGCTACAGTCGATATTTCTTTAATATTAACAATGGATCAAATGACTAAGTCCAAGGCGTTGCTCGTAGTGATGAACCCGCAGAGAATTAAAACCAGACTCTGCAGCTCCACGGCGCATTTTAAGTCTTTCGGCTCACTGTTTTGGTTTTATGACACAGTTAGAGAGCAGCTGGTGAACATAGTGGAGCGTTTAGCAGCTAAAGAGCCAGATGTTTCCCTCAGGAGCTGGTGGAGACCAAACACAGAGCTACAAGAGAGACAATATTGGGCTTATATTCATCAGGTGGACACAAATACGACTCCAAATTACTGCCAGTGTAGCTCTGTATCTCCTGGATGTGTAAATAAGCAACTGTTTGCTAACAAGTTCGCCATTTCAGCTTAAATCAACTTAAAGGGCGTGTCAGTGTTGTGTTTACAGCCTGTTTCTGCTGCCCCCAAGTGGCCAAATCGCAGCGTTATTGCAGGTTTAAAGGGTCCAGTATGAGCTAATTTAGAGAAAAGTCAATAATAATAATAAACATAATTTTGTGAAACAGAAATCATCTTTTTTCTTTCTTTCTCAGACATTTAATCATCTTATGACTCACCAGATTTAATTTGGGACCCCACTGAGGATCCGGCCACTAAACTAATTACAAAAAGTGTTTTCTGTCAATTGACTAATTGATTCAGTTGTTTCAGTAATAATCCAAACGCATGAGTCTGTTTTTAAAGGGCATGTTTCCGGAGCTCATTTCCATTGTATTTTATTTAAAACGATCCTCGGGGATGCTTAACTTTATTGACACACTGGGACCATCTGTCCATTTAGCCCACAGCCAAATCTGTTAACTCTGGGCTTGGCACGGATTCAACTGGAAATGGGGACACATGTTAAAAGGGTTCCTTTCCTGGATGCTTAATTAGAGCTTCTCTTCTTTTCAGCGATGCGCGCGGATCCTTCCAAAATCAGTTTACCCCATCCTTTAACTTTCTCATAGAAGTGGCGTCTGGATTGCACAGGGATTAAAGATCTGGATCAGCGCAGGGCCGTTGCATAATTAACTCCACGACGAGGAGTTATTCCTCGCGTCGCAGGCTCCCCCCCGGACGAAGTGGCTCAACGTGGGCGGCGCGTCGAGGAGACGATCCGTAGCACCGCCGCGCCTCCACGCGCGACTCAGACGCAGGAGGTGAAGCAGCGGGACCCTGCGGAGTAAACCCGTGCATGTAAAGGGAGTCTTGGTTCGGGGCCAGCCGTGAAGGGTACGGTAGTGTCCCTCTGATGGTGCGCGTCTCTCCAAGGTGGATTCGGTTTCCAGTCCGGTAACGCAAACTGACGGAGCGACTTCATTTGAGTATTCACGAGAAACCGACCCGACCGGAAAGGACAGTTCATCACCTGAAGACCGGCTGACTCTTAATGGATCATAACCTCTGAGATCATCCGGACAGCTCATCCGGAGTCCCGATCGGTGTCTTTCTGGCCGCGCGCGCCTTTCTCCGTTGACAGAAGTGACATTTCCAACATCAACGCGTTTCTGGCACCATCGCAAAACTGTGCGCCGCCGCTGCTGCTGCGACTTTTCTTGTGCACAATTAAACTGAAAGGATAGTGCTCAGGCGCGCGGGGAGGCGGATCAAAAGATTATCAAGTCACAAGAAGACATTTAACGACACGCGTGAAAATTATGTGAAACAAAAGATCTGGAAATGCGTCGCAAATGCTTCTGTCTGCTTGAGGTAAGTTCTGCGCCTTTTGCGCTTCGACTTCATCTGCTAGCTCCTCGCCTCGGGTTTGGACATTTAAATTAAAATAGCTTAATAAAAGCGAGCAGATCCGTCTTGTTCTCGCGGATTTCAGTTGAGTGTAATCTTGATGCGAGGGGATTTAACACTATCATCCCACCCAGATGTCAGTTTTTGGATATTGTCTCCATGTCACAGCTATTTAAAAAACAAACAAACATTAAAAGCAAGACAAACAAAACAAAAAGAAGACATTTCTCTGAACTAAAAGGTTTGAGCCAGATCTTGACAGAGACTTCTTTCTCCCTCCTTCCCTCTGCACCGCTCCCAGTATTAAGAACAATCTGCATCATATTAGTTTAAATAAGCGCCGAAGCTGCAAATGGCGTGTTTAGTTGCAAAAACTGAAACATAAACCAGGACTTTGGGTTAAGATGGCATGAGAAAACGATCCCAAGTGACATGATCATCCCCCCGGAGACTGGAGCTCAAAATGCTGATGCTGAAAAACCCGGATTTGGGACACTGGAGATTAAAAAGAGAGTACAATGCAGCAAGTGCACCCCTCTCACTTTCAGGTCTCCTGCTTGTTTGGATCACATGAAGAAAAAGTGCACATATTCAAAATGAACATTTTGGTCTCACAAACGCTTCCCTGCGATGAGTCATCTGATATTATCTCTGCCGTGGCACCTTCTGGACAAAATGGAGAGAGAGGCAACAGTAAGGACATGTGGTTTGTTGCACTCAGAAGAGACAGGCTGATGTTGTTACAGATGCCCGAGGTGGATTGCTTCATCTGCCTCCTGTACCACTTGTGTGAGGAGAGCCGCTGCTGCACTAAGAATAGTCAAGAATCCTCTGAAGCCTTTTTAAAAAAAATCCTCCTGCTTTCTATTCGCGTCCATGACACGATGCTTTCCCCTTACCCGAACCCCCTAACTAAGTGCCTGACCTCAGCCTAACTGCAACCTGCACCCTAAAGCCACGTCTTAACCCTCAAAAAGCAGTCTCTACCCACGGGGACCTCAGTTTTCCCCCATGGGTTAGTGTGCATTCAGGTTCCCACCAGGATTTAAGATCATGAAACGCAGCAACTCACATATCAAGTCAAAAAGTAACCAGTACATTTACTCAAGTACAGTCTTGAGGTACTTGTCCTTCGCTTGAGTATTCCTATTTAACGGTGGTGGAAGAAGTAAAAGTAGCAACACCACAGTGTTGAAATACTCTGTTACAAGTTACCAAAAGTGACGGTACTTATTATACAGGGTGGCCCATTTCAGAATAATGTGTATTATATTATTGGATTGTAATTATTGTGCAGTGCTGCTAGAGCCAACCTGAAGAAAGGCATCAGGGACGCTAAAGCGGTCTACAAGAGGAAGATTGAGGACCGCCTCAATAATAGCCCACGGAGGGTGTGGCAGGGCGTCCAGCACGTCACCAAGTAGGAACTTCACCTTCGCGTCCTCAGTGTGCAGGAGCGTGACGTGAGGCCCTGATGGTGCTGCGGGATTGTGCAGACCAGCTCTCCAAGGTCTTCACGGAGATCTTCAACCGGTCCCTGTCTAAATCCATCATCATCACTCCGCTGCTGAAAAAGGACCGCCTCGACGACGGCCGTCTGGTAGCACTTTACACCGGTGCGCGAAGTGCTTCGAGAGGCTGGTCCTGCAGCACATCAAAGCCAGCCTCCCACCCAGAGGACGCCACCGCTCTTCACACCGCACTGACCCGCCTGGAACACCAGGGCAGCTGTGTGAGGATGCTTTAACACCGTCATCCCGGGCAGACTGGCTATTAAACTTACTGACTTTGGACTTTCCCAACCCACCTGCTCTTTACTTTAATTACTTTATATACTACTGGGAGGTTTGGGACCCCCCCCCCGGATCTTAACAGATAATAATAATACATCATAATTTACTTGCTGATTATATTTTGTATTATTAATCTGAATCTGAAAACTACTACTGTCAGATACATGTACTGTAGTGGAGAAAAAAGATGTAGTAGTGAAGAATTGTAAAGTAGCAGTGAAGACAGTACTTGAGTACTTTGCTTCTCTGCACCTCTGCTAATTAATGCTACTTTATCCTTCTACTCTACTACGTCTCAGAGGGAAATATTGTACTTTTTACTCCTGTACATTAATCAGCTATAGTTACTAGTTATGTTGCATATTGTGCAGCTTATTTTTCATACAAAACATACGATCAACTTCTGAAACGTGATGCATCAGTGAAGAAAAGTTATTTTAGTCTGAAACTGAGTCCTGAAAGTTTTATTTCTTTAAAAAAAAGTTTTTTTTTCAAAAGCAGCCAGTGTAGTATGAATATTTCAACCTGCTTTCAATGCAAATCAACTTGTTTGAAGAAGTTCAGCGTTTCCGTAACTCTGCTGCTGCAACGCGACTTATTGTTTCTAGTTTCAGTGAACGATGAGATCAGAGCGTTCGCTTTGTGTTTACTTCAGTGACATTTTGCAGGTGAACCAAACCTCTACAGGGCCGCCGCTGGCTGAAAGCTTCAGTATTTAGTTCGTGCTGAGGTTAACTAGTGTCTGAATCCTGTCCAGATGTTCCTGCAACACGTGCACACTGACACTCTATGGACGTTATAGAAAATACTATAAGAAACAACATTCAGCTGCAAACGTCTGAACTGATTCACTTATGTTAACACAGGCTTAAAACGGCTCTGTGAGCTGGACAATGAAGGAAATATTAGTCAAAAATAGAATCAAATAATAAGTGATATTGATAATACTGCAGCTGGATACAGAAATGACAGAGACTGTTCAATGTGGAGGCATCAAAGACAAATATTAATAACCCGGTTATGTTCTATATCACATCCTGAGAATGATTAGAACCAGGAAAAGTCAGAACAGGGACGAGTGTTCACGTAAAGATACTAATTTACAGTGTCGATGACATGACACTGACCACAAGTGGGGTGAAGTTGAATTTAAAATAATTGCTATGAAATATTATAATGAAAGGATCGGCCTCCTCGGGGCGGTGGACGCGTCTGCCGATGGGCACCAAAATGTCCGGAAACAGCCCTGGATATAGACACCCACTTTTTTAAACAAGTCGATTTAAATTAAAAGAAGAAAAAGTTGAATATTCTTACTGCAACGCAAAATATGGTTTTCAGGACAGAAATGTCGTT
Organism: Siniperca chuatsi; assembly: GCF_020085105.1. Classification (NCBI taxonomy): domain Eukaryota; kingdom Metazoa; phylum Chordata; class Actinopteri; order Centrarchiformes; family Sinipercidae; genus Siniperca; species Siniperca chuatsi. The sequence continues at coordinate 3,698,559 of NC_058061.1, forward strand.
TTAAGATTGAGGTTTTTGCAGCTCGTAGCTCCACTTCAACCATCTCACACATCAATGCTTCAGTGCTAGCAGTCCTATAATACATAAATAACACTATGAAAGGTTACATTTGGCATTTCTTGTCACTCGGTGTACATTTAGTTGATAATACTCCTTTACTCTTAGTATTATTTTAAGGGCAGGACTTCTACCTCTACTGAGTATTTTTACGTTGTTGTATTACTGCTTTCACTCAAGTAAAGGATCTGAATACTTAAAACGAGGCCCTCTGATGAAATTCATCCCGTTAACAGCATCACAGGCAGGTTTTATCCCATCCTTTACATTGTGGCTGTCAGCTGTTGAGCTGTAATTACTTGGAAGGAGGCGGACAGCCAGTACAGTATTGTGCTCGGATACCTGCCCACGATTCACTGAGCGTGAAACAGACACAGCAAGCCATCGGGAGCCCTTCTTTGAAATCTGGGGCAGTCTGGCATTTTATATGATGTGACTGCACACACACTGCTGGTATTTCACGCTGCTGTAAGCATCAGGTATGAATGTGCCTTTTAAACACAAGAATGACACATTCAATGACACAAAAAAGAAAGGAATTTAAGCAACTTTTCCTTCATTTTCTGTCGGACAACAATGCGAAATGTTTACTGTTTCAGCGCTGCATTATTGATAGGAATGTTTTATTTAAGGAGGAAACATTGGCTTTATAGGTAATAGTAGCCGCCCTCTCGTGTCCACAGGGAACAGCTATACTCAAGGACAGCTGCACCGACATGTAACCTAGTTTGGGGTCAATTAGAGAGTCCGGTTTAGTCCAAACAAAAACTAAAGTGATCACATTTTACAGTCTTTTGTGGGCTTTTCTGCCTCTCATAAAATGGCACTTTGGTACTTCCCAGATGTCACCAGTGCAACATGTAGCACAGTAAACACATTCGCTGTGTCTCCTGGTTTGGACCGTTTCCAGCAGTCCAAGAAATCCAGTTGAGATCAAAGTGTGTGGATGAAAAATTAATCATTTAACAAAACCTTAAATAACATAGCAATAACATTGTTATTGTGGTCGAAACAAGCAAAAACACGCTGGTACTTCTGTCACATGATGCATTAACCCCTCCTGAGCAGCTTACTGATAGTTTTATAATTATGTGCATTATTCAGTGTTTTTTCCCCTTGCACACATGTAAAGTAGGCGAACTGCAACCACGCACACGATGCACAAACAGAAATAGTTTGAATTTAACGTTACAACCCTCCAAGAAGGCAGTAAGTAATTTCCTAGCCTTTATATTTTATTGAATCCTTGTATCTGTAAACATCAGAGTGTTGATGCGGAAAATGATTACAGACTACAAAGTGCTCCAAATTAGGCACGAGGAGTTGTTAATACATGCATCGTCTGCTCAAGGGCACCAAGAGTCTTTAAGTTCAATTCAGCGGGACTTTCAGGGAATAATGAAACACCAGGACAGAGTTGTATTCCACATTATGTCATGTTAATATTTGATTGTGTTGTTGTCTTCTCTGTTCGCAGGTGTGTGCCATCATAAGCCTCCTGCCTTCAGGCTCTTTAGCAGATTTGACATGTGAAGCTCTGCTCATGCTATCCGGGAATGTGTCATGTAAGTTGAAAACAAACATCAGTTCACCACACCAGCACGACTACAGCAACTGTTACAAGCTTTTAAAAGGCAGTTATATCCCAGTACAATCCAATCTGAGTGATTCACGTTGCTCCGCTACCCTTACTGCACGTGTGAGGTTGAATTGATTTTCAGTCTTTTCCATTTCATGACCGTAACCACTAAATGCCAAACCCTCGTCCTCAATCACAGCATTCCCTTTGTGGCTATTGGCAGAATGTCTTTTCTTGTTTTCCCTTTTTCGCATTAGACCTCACAAGTACAGCAATAGCTGGTTATCAACCCCTTAAAACAGCAGCACACACCCAGAGAGCACACACACAACCCTGCGCAAATGCACAGCAATGATCTTCTTGTGATTCGCCCCGGCTAATACTCATAAAGATGTTCCAGGTAGCTCTTAACAGAGTAATGACGATGCTGTCTGTGCTGTTATTATGCTGTCAGATTGCTGCGTGATTACTTTGCTGGGTGTCGAACTTACTACGATCTAACTAACATTATTTTCATTATTGATTAATCTGCCGGTTATTTTCTTGATTAATCTATCCATTTGGTCTATAAAGTGTCAGCAAATGCCCCTGACATGGTCCCAGTCTTCAAATGTCTTGTTTCGTCTGGCCAACAGTTCAAAATAATATTAAATATTATCGAATATTCATTTCACGATGATATAATACAGAGAAAAGAAGCAAATTTTTACATTAGAGAAGCTGGAACCAGAGAACTTTTGGCTTTTTTGCTCGATTAAACGACTAATTAAACGATTAATGAGTTATATAAATAGTTGTAATAGTAGTTAAATTGTTTCTCTTGATCAACCAATAAAAAACATAAAAACCTGAAAATAACTTGTTCCAGTTCTAGTCTAGTACCAAAGTTGGCACTGAATAACTGAAGTTAGATTCTTCGGCTTGTTTACTTTGAACTTTCTTTGTTCAGATATTACCTGATATAAATCAACTTTTCAAACTTTAGACTCCGTTTTATTTAGAAAAAGTTCTTTATTTGCATTCAGGTGTCATATTGCAACTCATATTGAGAATTTTGAAATGACACTCAGGTCTAGTGACGACTGATGGGACTAAATGGTTGTTTCGCTGCCTTCAAACGACTCGTAACGACATAAAGCCTCACTGGCTACTTGGTTAAAAGAGCACTCCGGTGATTAAACATTGTACTTCCATAAATTTGGGGTCCAGGTTAAAAAAAGAGCGATATGAAATGAGGCAGCAGAGGCAGAAATAACCTGACTTGTAGTTCCTGGTGTGGGTCAAGCTCCAAAAACACCGGATCCTACTTTTTCCACAAGGCAACTTGATAGTATCTTTTCATTAGACCCTAAACGCCCACATAATTTAAACCCCATGCGCCCAGACTTTCTGTTATATGTTTGTAGTCTGTTGAGTTATTCTCCTCCACAACTACAGAAGACATAACACAACTATTTTCACAGGCTGAGTAGCACTCCCTGCGATCAGTGTTGGGCAAGTTACTCGAAAAATATAATAAACTACTCATTACAAGTGACTTAATCACATTACTTTACTAATTACTCAACAGCAAAAGTAATTAGTTATGTTACTCGTTACACAAAGGTGCCTTTAAACAGCTCCACATCCTCCACACGTCACATATTCTGTATTTAACACATGCAGAAATAGAAAATAAGACGTCCGACGAGCAGCCAGCCGACAGTGTGGAGGTATTTTCTGACCATAGCTGTGGGGTTCACACAGTCCAACTCCAGGTGACCAAAACCAGGCGATTCCTGAGTGTAAGTTTACCAGTTAAGCCACTAAGAACACACAACATGTACATAAGACAACTTTGGAGTTACAGAGAGTCGCATTTCTGCTCTTTTGCACTAAGCTAACACGTCCCGACCAGCCTGTCCACTGAACACAAACTGATATCTGATTAGTAAGTTTATATAAGAATTTCAAATTGTACTCCCTTACTCTACTCATTACTGTGACATGTTAGTAAGTAATGCGTTACTGCCCCGCATTGCTAGTAAACTGTTAAAGGAAGAACCACTTGGATATTTTCTTTGGTTAAAAGAAACCAAGAGAGAGGATGTGAACAGCGTGATGCAGCCATCCGCCACTACAAGGGTTTGTGGCGCTACAACAACGTTACGCAACTTCCTGACAGACAAGAGTCATAATTTGCGCGGCCACTAGAGGTGCTTGTCAAGAAAACATAAATATGTGTCGTTTTAGGCGTTTGGGCAAACAACCAATGTTGTTTTTCTCGTGAGGACAGTTTCTGAAACTGCTCATTTCCTATTTTACTGAGATTAATTAATTTTCTCAGCATGCACAGGTGTGAAAACGCTGGTTAAAAAACATCTGAAAGTATTAGACTGAAGCTCTGCAGAACATCCTTATTTCCGGATCTTTTTTGTCTAAATCTTCTTGAGTTATTACAGAAATAATAGCTTGACCCTCGGGGCACGTCTAGATTCATATTTGCTGCTGCCGTCCTGTTATTGCTCGGGGAAAGGTCTGTCACCAATGTTTACTGTTGCCCTTTAATGCTAACCCTTTGTCGCTGTTAAGCTGAATCTAATGAGATTTTCATAGCCTCTTCTACATCGTGCAAACAACGACTGAGGTTATTGATGAAACTCTCCCTCTGGATTGCAGTACAGTCCCTGGCCTCCTCCTGGAACCAAACCCTGAGCAATGCCACCGGTCAGTGGAGCGGTGAGTTGAAAACGTTGCTCTTCTCAAATGTGTGAAACTGATTCCCTGCGCAGTTACTACAAAGCAGAGTTGTTGTGGAATACCCCACAAGGGAGACAAGTCTGATCTGAACTCAGATTGTAAGGACTAACATCAAAGACGAGAACAATGCTAGAAATAGATTTGGCGACGAGCCACAGGAGACTACGCTCGGCGCAGGAGTAATCATTAAAGCCTGTGTACACAAACAGCTTATTCAGCTCCACAATGTATTGCCAAGATCATTGGAGCATTGTCAGAATTTCACCGTGGCTATATGTAGTCCCGAGCCATGCCAGGAATGTCTGTGTCTGACATTTCTGTCCTCACGCTTCAGGCTCAGGTCTCTACTGTGACACCTCCATCGATGGCATTGGCACCTGCTGGCCCAGGAGCAGCGCTGGCCAGATGGTGTCGCGACCCTGTCCAGAGATGTTCTACGGTGTCAGATACAACACCACCAGTAAGTCCGCACTGTCAGCTCCAGCCAGCACAACCAGAAACATCAGATTAAAAACAAGATTTAATTTGATTTCCCCCTCTGCTCGTCTTCCCCATGGGCAAATCCTGTTTACGTAATTGTGTATACAGAAATTAGCATGAGCATACAAATTAGCGAGAGACGCACAAAAGTGTAAAAACAAAACATGTGTACACAAAGTAGGACTGCTGCAGATATAATACACCATGAAGTGCCAGAAGAAGGGAGCACGATGTAGTGAAGACAAGAGTGTCGGGACTTAAATGGCAAAAGAAGCGTGGGATAATGTTACAGAATGAACCTTAAATCGCTGCCATCTGAGTTGCTTAAGCCTGTTAAAACGATGGAAACAGGAGATAAAGAGCAAGACATAAATGTCACTGTTGGTGTTGATTCTTAATTTTGGTAATCACTACCAGTCAAAGCTGCTTTTTCAGACATGATCTGGGTCATAGAATCAAGTAATCTGACCCAGTTTTTTTTTTTGTCTCTGTAGATATTGAAATCAGATTTTTAGGCTGAGGTTTTTGTGAAAGTGGTTCAGATTTCTGCTCCAAACTGTTCTTGAACTCCTCTGTACCACAGCAGCTTCTAAGGTCAAACATCTGAAATTAAATCGCTACAGCAAACAGATCTGCACGTCCGGTGCTCTCTGTTGAAAGAAAATCTGTTCTCAAAAGGGTGAAATTAATATTTTATATTTTTAGCCATTCTAGTGGGGATGGCAGTCAGTCGGTCCACCACTTTGTTCCGGACGAAAGTATCTCAACAACTATTAGACGGATCACGGTCCCCAGAGGATGAATCCTACTGACTTTAGTGATCCTAACGCCACCATGAGATTCACATTTGTGGTTTTGAGTGAAATATCTCAACAAGTATTCGATGGATTGTCATGAAATGTGGTTCAGACATTCATGTTCCCCTCAGGATGAATTATATTAACTTCGGTGAGCCTCATCCTTCATCATCAGGTCCAAATGTTAATTTGTCGAACACTTTGGTTTATGACCAAATACCTGCAAAACTAATGGCGTTCCCATCAGCCTCAGCTGCACTTTGCATTTACTGGGAATTTGCAAATGGAAGACACAACAGGACATACGAAACTTAAATCTGACGTTGAGTTATATTTTTTGTTATTAGGGACAGAGCACTTATATTCCTCCTTGTCCACCAGACCAGTTGACCAGTTGTTGTGACCGTTCCAGCGCTTTGCATTGTGGGACACAGTACGCGAGTTAGACAGGTCCGATGCGTACTGGAGATGTTTTCCGAATCAGTACGGCATCCGGGTATTTTTGGCATACTACAGATTTTGCTTTTGTTTGCATACTACATCCTACATTTTGGCCAAATCAGCACGTACTGCTTAGTATAGCAGGCGGTTTCGAATACAGCCAATGAAATCGATCCAGGAAGTCCAGTTGGAGCGACACATTAGTGCGTTTAAAGGCTCGCAAAGTTAGCAACAATTTTTATCTTTTTCGTCACGACAATCAGCAGGTAAAAAGTAGAAATATGGCGTTCCTGTTACGAAGCAATCCACCAGGGATGTGTACTTGCATGTATTTGATTGGCCAATGCGATGGGTGCATTCACGCAGGGCTACTGTCGGTCTGAATGCGGCCCAAGTTCAGCCTCACAGAGCTGCTAGCATCGCTGCAGACTCTTAGTCTCTTGTTACGTCATGACAGCCCCCCTGTCTTTGCATATACTGGTGAGAACGCTGCTGTTTTTCTGTCTACTAGAGGTCTTCACTGAGTTCCTAATAATCAAGACTCAAACCTGGGACCACATTCAAATTGCAGTCTTATCGGTGGTCTGATACCTGAGTGGACTTTCTATAAGCTGTGAGCACAGCAGACGGAGAGTGTGAACTGTGAAACGCAGGTAAAACGACATGCATTGTTTCTCTTTTTCTGCTTGTTGACTGGCGGAACATCATGCTGCTGTCAGCGTTGCCGTTCTCTCTCTGTTTGGGTGTTGGATTAGGTGTAATTATCCTCGGCTCCCTTTCAGATCAGCTTCAGATCAGTATTAATGCACGTCGGGTTCGTGTAGGTTTTCCACGGGTCTGAAATGTAATGCTGAATGAGGAACCAAACAAACATCCACCACATGAAAAGTGCTCTGCTAACATCAGCCTGCAGGGCCGGAGCTCCTCCAGTGACCTGAGGAGGCTTCTTCTGATATTCCTTACAGTCACTATCTTTAAATGTGTCTGTTTTTAGGGAAGAATTTTCAGTGAAGCTAAAATAAAATTACCCGATTTAGTTTTCTGCACCAGAATAATCTCCCTGGCAGTGTTGAGAAACATCTTGTAGACCTTAAAAAATAACTCAGACATTTCTTAGGTGGTTGTGGTAGCACTGCAGCACTTCTAAAGTACTGGCTACGTATACTAGCCACTGTATGCTCCTCATTCTTCACCACCACTGCTAACAATATGCCGTCTGTCCTTAGCTTGTAAGCTGAAGGTTTGTTTAGATTGTGTCTTGTGCGCCCTCGAGCTCAGCTGTCGATCAAACACGTGCACCTGCCCGCCCACTCAGAGGCTCGGAGGCTGAAGCAGCATTTCTAACTTACGTTCAAAGATATTTTCTCTTCCTTTCAGTGATTCAAAAATATTAACAGTAATTTTTAAAATCACTTTTTTGCAAAAAAGGGAGTTATTTATTTAACCAGGGGAGCCTCACTGAGATTCTGGCCAAGAGGCATCAACAACGAGTTACACAGATCACAAAACAGGGCTGCAACTAACGATTATTTTCATCATCAGTTTATCTGCACCTTATTTTCTTGACTAATCAATTAATTGTTTTGTCTAAAAAATGTCACAAAATAGTGAAAAATGCCCATTATAATTTCCTACAGCATAATATGACGTCTTCAGATATTTTTTTTATCCGACCAACAGTCAAAAATCAGTTTACTGTCATATATGAAGGTTTCTACTAAAGATCTGGTTACAGGTGTTGCACCGCATCCTGTGACCCATCAGAGTCCCAGTTTAGGAATTTCAGCTGTATTGCCGCTGCAGACGTTTTTATTTCACTTTACTGCTAACTTTATTACCACAACGGCAGCTTGGACGCATTTCTGATGCATGACTTTGTATCTATGGAGCTTCCCGTTGTGTTTTAGCTTCTGCTGAACAAACAGAGCGACTCTGAGCAAGTCTGAGTGCTTTCCGCCTGAACAAAGACTTTAAAAGCACAATGTTGACATATGATAATAATACCATCCATATTACTCAGTGACATTAATATCTCCCAGTGTCTTGAAGCAAATTAAATCAGGTAGTTTCATTATGCCGCTGTCTTCTCAAATAGCGATGACTGATAATCCATAACCTTTTCCTGATCTCATTATTATGAGATAGTAAGTCACATGACATACAGAAGTCATAATTAGGAGTTATGGCCTTCAATTGTTTTCTTTCTTTGATGAATGAAGAAATTAAGAGTTTCTTTTACGATTAATCGATTATCAAAATCGACTAATCGTTTCAGCTGTAAAACTAAATGTGCTACAAAATCTGAATTAAACAAAAGTGCAAACATAAAATCACAAACATAATAGCTAATCATAAGATTTCATCCTAAAAATAACCCCAACTGTCGATCAATCTAATATTATTAAACAATAACTTAATGAGACTTACAAATTAGATTCTAACATACCCCAAAACAACAAAACATTTGCAGCTAGCGTGAGTTTTTATGATTAAAATGGAGAGTTTGAGCGCAGGATTTAAAATTTGGTGTATTGGTCCTTTAAAGTTTTGTCCTTTCGGGTCGTCCTCAGCAAAATGAGGAAGAATTTAACTTCTATAATTCATCAGATTCATGTTTAATTCATGTTTTCATGAATGAGCCTTATAACCAATAACCGCTATAACGTCCACAAAATCTTGCTGGCTGTGATTCTTATCAAACATGGATCTGCTCTGTGATGTGTATCTATCTAGGGCACTGCGGCACTCTGAAGGTAAAACAAACACCATCGAGGGACATATAGTAAACACAATTAAGTCAATTTAGGAGATAAAAGCAAATGTGTTTCTTGGTAATTTAAAGTCTAAAACCCCCACAGGACCCCGAGGAACCAGAGAGAGAGCCGGGCTATAATTCAGCAGGAGCTCATCGGTAATTTGACACTGCGAGGTTCATTTCACCTTCAGGATTAACATAATCTCTATTCAAGCGTAGCCCAAAAGCCTAAAAAAGACTGTCCATCAGCTGACATTGCCAGCGAAGGTGAATAGTAATATAATAATAATAATAAAATTATATTTATATATCAAAACAAAGTACAAAGTGCTTCACAAAGAGAGAAATAATATACCACAGTGAATGATAAAATATAAATTACGTAAAATACATAAAAACAATAAAATAAACAGGCAGCTCTGGTAAAATAAGTGGAAAAAGGGTTCAGGATACAGGATGATGACGTGTTTTCTTTACTGAATGTTAAAATCCTCTATGATATTATTACTGAATTGGAAGTCATGGATTACAAATGCCAAGGTGCGGTTTTAGCACGAGTTTATTATTAATCGTCATTAAATATTTGATATTGTTCACCGATGAGGTCAGAAGAGGCAAAGGAAGAACGTGTAACGAAGCACCGACACCTGAGCTGTTTTGCTGTCATTTCATTAGCTAAATGGTTCAGAAAATGCATTTTTCTGCACACAGTTCTGTTTATTTCAAAAGGCAGACAAACACTGTGACCTTTCAGACGCTTCATAGGCGTCAATTAGGACTAATTCTCCTCAAGGTCTTATATTCATCACATTGAGCTGAAGGACCAGTTTGATGGGATCCTGTTACATTAAGGACGCCTAATGTGAACACAAGGCTCTGTGAGAGTTTTCTTTCACAATCACGTTATTCAGCAAACACTAAGCAGCACAAACAGTCAAAATGAGTCTGATGCAGTGCTGGAAAGTCATTAAGTTTATTTACTTAAGTGCTGTACTTAAGTACAATTTTGATGTACTTGTACTTTACTTGAGTATTTCCATTTTAAGCTACTTTATGCTTCTATTCCTCTACAATTCACAGGGAAATATTGTACTTTTCACTCCACCAAATTTATCTGACAGCTTTAGTTACTTTTCATATAAAAAAAACCTATAATGAGTTTCTAAAACGATGTATTCTTAAGGGTCGAATTACCAAATAACGTATATAAAGTCTTGTAATTAAAATTAGCTCCACCTCGACCAGCTACAACATTAATAGTAATAATAATCCGATAATATAGTATATGATACTGCGGCATTACAATGACAGGGGCCGTTCTGCTAGCTAATGAGTACTTTTACTTTTGATAATTTAAGTACGTTTTGTTGCTAATACTTTTACTTAAGTAAAGCACTTTTTATCTAGCGCCGCCATCAGGTCAAAATATTTATTTAAATACCTGCAAAACTAATGAATAATTCCCATCAGCCTCAGCTGTACTTTGTTTAGTGCTAATTAGCGAATGTTAGCATGCTAACACGATCAACTAAGATGGTGAACATTATACCTATATAGCATCAGCATGTTAGCATCGACATTGTTAGCATGCTGACTTTAGCGTTTAGCTGAAAGCTGCTGGCGTGGCCGCAGACTCCCTTTCTGTGGAGGAACATGATGAGCAGATAAATCAATGGATAAACCTAAATAATTTAAAAGCTTTTCATTTTTGGATTATTTAAAAATTCATCATTTAAAGCTGTAATCCTTAAGAGTCCTGGTTGATTCGGTGACACCTGAGGTTGCTGATGGTGACGCTAATAACGATTTAATCGTTAGAAATGACCCGTTTATCGATCACTAAGGAGCAGAAAACGCACTTTAAGCAGCTTTCTATGTAGTTTCCCGTGAATCCCTAATTATAGCTTTAAAGACAGAAGGAAACAGTATTAATAAGAATCACTATGTATATATATATATATACATATATATATATATATATATATATATATATATATTTACTTTGAGCTTTATAATGCATCTTTGAAATGCGTATCTGATTAATGCGTTTTAGTAGCTTTTTTAAATTGATCAAATTGATTAGAATCAAAAACCAGTGGTGGAAAAAGTACTCAAACCCGTGTATTAGTAGCAAATTGTACTTAAAGTATCAAAAGTTAAAGTACTCATTATGCAAAATGGCTCCATTCAAAGTGTTACATTTATTATATATATTTATTATTGGAATTTTATTCCTGAGTCATTACCACCCAACCAGCATCTGAATGTTGTTTTAACTTATATAAACTGTTGGGCAGTTTCATCTTTAAAAATGTATATTTTATAAACTGATCACATGTTTGACGTATAAAATCTTGATCTGAAATGTAACTACAGCTGTCAGATAAGTGTAGTGGAGTAAAAAGTACAATATTTCTCTCTGAGATGTGGCGGAGTAGAAGTAGAAAGTAGCATGAAATGAAAATACTCAAGTAAGTTCCTCACATTTGTTACTTTCCACCATTGGTAAATACCCGTGTCACACTCCGGGCTGCTTCTTCAGGTTTTTGCAGGAGAGATTGTACTTTAGTGCGTTCTGAAATTTTACTAAAGCTTTTCTACTTCAAGTTCTCCATGAGCCCGGCGTCAGACATGAAGAGCAAACTTCAGGGCCTCTACGTGTGAGATCGAAGTTTGAAGATTTCAGCTGTTTTTCTTGAAGAGCTCCAGTGTTCTCCAGCTCTGCAGGATTCACCCACTGAGCACAGCGCCATCTTTCTGGACTAATAGAAGCTTATTTTAGATAATATATGCAAATCCGTAAGCAAACATCCCCTGAGCTCAACTGATTAATAACTTTACAACAGTATCCAGTGGTGGAAGAAGTAAAAGTTGTAATACAAGAATGTAAAAATACTCCTTTAAATCTTAAGTAAACGTACGACGTATTATCAGCTAAATGTACTTAAAGTATTAAAAGTAAAAGTACTGTAGAATGGCTCATTTCATACAGTAGTGTTACACATATATATTAGTATTATTAGATTGTTAATACTGGGTTTTATAGCTGGTGGAGGTGGAGCTAGTTTTAACTGCTTTATGTACAGTTCATTCTCTAACAGTGCAAAAGCCCCAATCCTCTGAAGACAACGCTGGCTAGAATCTGCTCCTAAAGACCTTATTTTCTTAAAAAAAAGTGAAAAAAGTTAGTGTTAGTGCACTAAGAGTATTTCAGCGTGCTTTTAATGCAAATAAACCTGTAAGAACTGACTTATCTTGAACACGATTTCATAAAAACACTTGAAACAAACTGATTTGCACTGAAAACAGCAATATTCTTACTGCACTGATTGAGAAAATAAAAATGGACTCCGTAACAAACTGAAATGACTTGACAGGAAACAAATGCATCATAATTTTAAAGGGTGACTGTATGTAAAATCTTAATCTGTAAAGTAACTCCAGCTGTCAGATGATTGTAGTCAGTGGTGGAAAGTAACTAAGTACATTTACTCGAGTATTGCTATTTTCATTTCATGGAACGACGACGATCTGACACTGAACAAAGGAAACACACAGACTTAATACACTCAGGTAGGGGAGACAACGAGACACAGGTGAAAACAATGTAAGCAATCAAAGACAGGAAGCAAAACTACCAGACACAAGAGGGAGGGAGAATATTACAAAATAAAACTCAAAACTGTGACAATTAGTTTACTGACTTAATTGGCAACTGTTTTGATAATAGTTCATCATTTTTCATGTAAAAACATTTCATGGTTCCAGCTTCTCAAATGTGCAGATTTGCTGCTTTTCCTTTCAATAACTGTAATTTATTGTTAATAAGTTTGAGCTTTGAACTGTCGGTCGGACACAACGACATCGTGAAGGCGTCACTTCGGGCTCTGGGTCGTCGTGACGGCGTTTCTCACTATTTTCAGAATTTTTACAAACCAAACAATTGATCGACTGATGGAGAAAAGAATCAGCAGATGGATCCAGAATGAAAAGCATCATCAGCTGCAGTCCGATACAAACCGGTTCAACATGAGCTCCAGCTCCACCAGCTGCAGCAGCAACATCCTGCTTTACATTAATGCACGAGGAATAATAATCTGATGACAGAATATATAACAGCACAGCAGCCACAGGGACGTTTCACTGCACCGAGTACTTTTACTTTAATACTTTAAGTACTTTTACCTGATTATACTTACATACTTTTACTGCAGTAACATTTTGAATACAGGATTTAACTTGTGACAGAGTATTTCTACAGTGTGGTGTTAGTACTTTTACTGACGTAAAGGATCTAAAATGCTTCCTCCACTTCTGGAAAAAGGGGAATGAATTCTTGCGTAACTCTTCGTCTCTTCCACAAACAAATCTATTAACTAACAACTCATAAATCCCAAAGTAAGACTGTTTCTAACATGAAGCAGACAGCAGCTATATTACTGCAACTTTCCACATCTCCCAACACTTCCACACTGAGATAATCGTGAGTGTTCAGGTGAGCCGTTGTACCTGTGTTCTGAAAACATGCGGCCCTGCTCTTCATGGGAAAGTTTGCTGCCACCTCATTTTCCTTAAAAGAAAAACTCATCCAAACTGGAGCAATTCCAAAAACTAGAAAACAGAAATACTCCAAAACAGTACTAGTACCTCAAAATGATACTAAAGTACAGTACTTGAATAAATGTAGGTACTTTCCACCTCTGATTCTACGTTACTTTATTTCTAATATTTCTCCCGCGAGTTCTGATGCTTCTCTGCTAATTTCACCACATTCCTGCGACAAAATGAAGCGACTCATTTTAACCACAAGCACATGTTCGATATTATCGCTACTATTTGAAAACGCTTTTCAGCTTTTACTGTAGTTAAGAGTCCGGATGTTTTGTGTAGGTGTAGACAAGAGTTGCCTTTAAATCTGAGTGCTTGACGTGCCTCACAAGCCAAAGTATTCACCAAAGAATGTGGAGATGCAGGTTGAACAGACTGTGACGAATTAGTTTCCTCAATTTCACTGGTCACTGAGATCAAGTTCCTCTCACTTCCTGTGTTTCTGCTGCTGTCTAACATGGTGCACACAGCTGTTCAACTATCTTTATCCATTTTAAAGCTCCAAAAACTAAACTTTAGGTGTCGTCCTTGATAATGAAAATGCCTTGGACTCGTCATACAGACACAATTATAGCTAAAATGGAGGAATATCTGCTCTTAGAAGATATTTCTATATGTAAGAACATTAAAGCAGCTTTGGTTTTGTTTTATCACCCTGCAATGTGGTCCAGGCCCTAGAATCTGTATCTGAGAGGCTGATTTGTGGTCTTTTATCCTGAAAAAGTATGATAAAGACTGTAGGTGCACGAATACGGGTACTCAAAAAAAGACGTGTATTGTCAGCTACTCTGGATTCATATTTTTATTTGTGTTCTACAACAGCCGAGCTGCCTTTTCCCAATGATAACCTTCTCTAAAAATAAGTGCTATTACAAAATGAGACGTACGACAATGGATAAGAGACCCAGAAGTAATGAAATCATTGGAATAACTTAGCGTACTTTATCAAAAACACTCTTAATTATTCTATCCACGTAAAACATCCCAAAAGTTGTTTATTTTGTGCCAAGAGTGCAAAACACAACAGCAAAGTAAGAAGGAAATTAATTAAATTCAAATTAAAGTTAGGCAAGAAAGAAACGTACAATTTTGTTGTACATGTTTTGGTACAGCATCACGTGAACTAATTCGGACTCATTTACCGTTCAGAAAAGACCTCACTCATGTCTGTAGTCAAGAACACAAACCATTCTATTTTAAGTCATTTTTGGGGTTTGAGCAACAGGCGTAATTCCCACCAGGGACACGTAGTATAGTGATTTATGGACTTTTTTTGTCCTTATTTTAGCCTGAGAGGAAGACTGCAGACTCTATTTAGGGCTAACAATTTTCCTAAAAAGACGTTAAAACTGATGGTCAGTCAGAGATAATGCCGTAAAGGACAGTGCTCTTTGTAGAAAAGATTATTATTATCATTGTTGACACTGGAAATAGCAGATTGAATATTCAACAGTATATATTTCATTGTAATATTATTTATTATAAAGTTCCAGGTCTCTATCAAGGAAACTTAGAGGTGATTATAGTATTAAAGCATTTATAATTACATGGTTTTTTTTTTATGCTACTGTTATTATGGAAAGCATGATAACTGATTTCATGATAATTTGTTAATTGCTCGATGAAAATAGCACCTTTAACTTAATTAAAAAACAGCTGAAGAGGTTTCTAAGGAGTCATAGTTTAGACTTGAGACTATCCTGATCAGCAGGCAACTGACTGTAAAGTGCATGTTGCGGTACAGCTGATTATGTTACTAACTAGTATTATATTTTGCTACTATATTTGACCTATTTTCATTTGCCTTTGATATATATGTATACATATATTTTAAAAGGATATTTGTACTCTTGTTACAAATACAGATAATCAGGAACTAAACAAACAAACAAACAAACAAACAAAACAAGAGATTCATTTAGATGAAAGATGATGAAACAGGCAAGATATTAATTCTAATACTACTACCACCACTTCTACTGCTACTACTGCTGCTGCTGCAAACTAATAATAATAATAATAAAACACTTTTCTTCACATATTTATCACATTTGAAATGATGTTTCACATTGAGGCACATTATCGGACATTTCACAGAAAATAAATGTGAAAATATAAATTTCACATGAGCTAGATTAATAGGAATAAGAACATAGTCAATACATAAAGCAAAGGAAAGTCACATATCTTTCAAATGTCAAGAGAATAAGTAAAGATAACAAACTGCATCTACTGCATCCTCAGTCAAACGGTTTCAGTGCTAATCTCAGTAAAGTATAACAAGCCAGAGGAAGTAGTAGCAGTAGTAGTAGTAGTAGTAGTGTAAGTAGTATTAGGAGAATAATAAGTGACTTTAGGTGAAAGACAAGGGCAGAGACAGCGGGCACTTAAAAGCCTGAGTGGATGTAGCTGCTGTCCTCAGATCCAGAGGGAGATTACTGCAGAGTTCAGGTCCACGAGTGCAGAAGTCGGCTTCCCTGTTTGTCTGAGTCGTTGGTGCAGAAAGAAGCTGGAGATCTGGGACGTATTTCAGCTGCAGCTCAACTCCAAAGCCAAAGACAAATCCACGAAAAGATTTACAGACAAGTGAAAGGATCTTAAATTAGATTCTGAAACTTGCTGCAGTGAAGAAGAAGAGTGATGCGAATTCTTGTCTCTGCTCCAGAAAACATGAGCGGTCATGAACCGGACTCAAAACCCACAAATATTAAATCTGCTAGGAAACAACCCTGCCCTCATCCTGACCCACTTACATGAGACATCAAAAGTACAAAACTTTATTCGCAGCGGGCAGGTTACAAAAGGAGAAACCTGTAACAGCTACACAGAGGTGGAGGAAGTATTCAGATCCTTTACTTCAGATTATTCTTCCTCGTGCATTAATGTAAAGCAGGATGTTGCTGCTGCAGCTGGTGGAGCTGGAGCTCATGTTGAACCGGTTTGTATCGGACTGCAGCTGATGATGCTTTTCATTCTGGATCCATCTGCTGATTCTTTTCTCCATCAATCGATCGATTGATTGTTTGGTTTGTAAAAATTCTGAAAATAGTGAGAAACGCCGTCACAACGACCCAGAGCCCAAAGTGACGCCTTCACGATGTCGTTGTGTCCGACCGACAGTCCAAAGCTCAACACTATTAACAAAACACTGAAATCATTAAAACTAAAAGCAGCAAATCTTCACATTTGAGAAGCTGGAACCATGAAATGTTTGGCATTTTTAAACGATTATCAAAACAGTTGCCAATTAATTTTCTGTCAGTCGACTAACTGATTAATCGACTAATCGTTTCAGCTGTACTTGTATAAACTGTTGGGTTGTTTAATTTATAACAAAACATCATATTTTATAAACTCTTTGTATGTTTTTTGTGCAGAAATCTTAATTTGTGAATTAACTAAAGCCGTCAGATAAATGTAGAGAAGTAAAAAAGTACAATATTTCCCTCTGAGATGTAGAAGTAGAAAGTAGCACGAAAAGAAAATACTCAAGTAAAGTACAAGTACGTCAGATTTGTACTTGTAATCATGTTCTCTATAAATAAACTGCTGCTGCTTAAAATGCTAAACAGAGACATCCATTGTGTCTGAACGTGCTGCTGCCCTGAATAGCAATACTTTGAAACAGCACTTCCATGAATCAGGATCGAGGTACCAGGCTGGAGCTCCAAAATTAGATTGTGACAATTCCTCGAATTGAGTTGCAGAGCCACAGAAGTGCGTTTGCATGGTTTCACTCAGTGCATCTTTTCATCAGAACAAGTCAAACTGATCATAAAGGACAAATCAATAAATCACTGGCCTCCTTTTTAACCCCTCAGGTCCAGAGTCCTCTGTAACTGTCATCAAAATATTGTTTACATAATCAGTAATATCTGTTTTGTTTTATTTCATTTTAAGCAAGCGTGAAACAGAGAAACTGTAAATTCAATGATTGTGATTACAAATCAGAAAAAGATAAGATACCATAAACACAAGTTAAGTGTTGTAAAATCAAAACTGTCTCCTAGAAATGATGTTTATATACAACTAAACATATAATAATAAGTAATAAGTAATTGTAACAGTAAATATGTTTTGGAGGAAACCGACCAGATTGCGTTTTGTATTAACATAATGAGAAAATGTTAATTAACGTATCTGGCAAGTCACAAAAATGTCAAAAATAGTAATAACAACTTTATTTGTATTGCACTTTTCTTAACAAAGTTACAAAGTGCTTTACAGAGAAATAAGAAAGCAAATAAAAACAATAAGATCATTAAACACAGGAGATTAAAAAGTTAAAAACAGGGAGAATATAAATCACAAGGATGGAAAGGTAAAACACAAGAAATATTAAGTATGCGTAAAAGCTTTCTTATAAAAGACTGTTTTAGGAAGGGATTTGATGTTACAGATGCAGCGTTTGTAATTTCAAAGGTCCGGTCACCTTTTGTCACCTGAGAACAACAAGCAGAGCTTCACTGGACGTGTCAGTCAAATGGTCACTGACAACAATTTAATTAGCTTTCCTCCAAAAAATATCCAATCTTGCAATAAAATATCTGCTCGAAGTGACTTCCACGTTACTAAACGTTTTTATTGTTATGTTTAGGCACTGACAACACTTGGTTGAGGCTGGGGAAAGATCGCGGGCTGGTTTAATGCAGAAAAGGTCAGCAGTGACAACATGCTTATTAACATTTAACTGAAAACACGATCTTTCCTTAACGTAACCAAAATGCCCGTTTAGTTGCCTAAACCAAACCACAGACGTGAGTCTGGATGGAAACCCCGGTCTCTGGAGTCACAGTCCGGCTCTTTCTTTGCCCACTATCCACCCTGACCGCTGCCGCCACCTACTAGCACCTCTACAGCTCGCTAATTAACATGTCGGTGACCTTTTTTTACTATTTGACAGGCCAGGCTAGCTGTTATCCCCTGTTTCCAGTCTCTATTCTAAGCTAAGCTAAACGCCTGCTGGCTGTAGCTGCATATTCAACAGACACATATGAGAGTGGTATCAATCTTCTTATCTAACTCTCGGCAAGAAAGCCAATAAGGGTTTTCACCCGAAATGTTCAACTTTTCCTTTAAGTCACCTGTAAGATCGAATATATGAAATGCAGGAACAAAATCGCTAAAACGAATTCTCCAACAGTTTTGTTACTTTAAGAAGAAAATGTAAGTAGTAGGCCTACCCGTGTAAATAGTTAACACATGCATGGCTAAAACTTCAAGATATCTGTCTCATTTGTGCTGAAAAAATATAATGAATACATGACCTGACATAATAATTCTGCCTCGTTTCTACATGGGAGAAGAAACAAATTGGAAAATAAAATCTAATGAGTGGGAAAAAGATCAAAAAAAGTCCAGATGCACTTGAGTTGCTGAGACTTGGAGCTTTGAAAGAAGCCTAATTGGAGTGATCAACACATGCTAATCACGCTAATCATTGCAAGCTCCTCGATATGTTTGACGCTCTCCCAGACGATTACAGCATGTTGTCAAACATATGCACAGAGGGGCTGACAGACATCCAGGGGGCGTTGTCCAGACCGCTCAGCCGCTGATTCGTGACAGCTGCCCGCGGCGCTGCACGCCCTCCTCTAGGTTCGTGACTCAGCCTGGCATAGCTATCTTTGTTGTTGCACGTCTTGCCCCACCCGGAAACCCCTTCACCATTTCTTGCCAAGCTTGACTTTCCCTTAATGGCCCCCAGAGGGAGGCCAGTGGATTTTCATATGTATGTTTGTGTGCATGTGTGTGTGTGCCTGAAAGTGTGGGAGCATCTGAATGTGTGAATGCACTTTGTTTATGTGGATGCCCACTTCACCGACTTGCTGTGAGTTGTCGAGTCTTGCGCCAGTCAAAGTGGATAGAGGCTGAAGGGCAGGAGGAGGAGGGGTGTAGTTTTATTTAGAGTAGTGCTCGCGGCCAGCGGGGTGGCAAAACCCTTCGCCCCGGCTCACCCTCCTGCTCACTCACAAGGAATGCAATGCATCTTTTTGTTGAATGAGCTCGAGCATGGCGGAGCATTTGTTGAATATTAATTCACGAGCGCGTGTGGGCGTGTGGACGGGTAACGTCAAAGACAGAACAGACAAAAGGGAAAGATCTTAAAGTGATGGGATGAGTCAAAAAGGTGCACCTTTTTCTTAACATGATCCTACAGTAAGTAAGACGCGGAACGTAGATTATTCTTCTCTCTTTAGGCTTCGTTCCAAAACAAAACAGACTGTGCAGTCCTCTGCAAACCCTCGAGGTGTCTCATTCTGCAGAGCCAAACAGAAGTGAGCCAGAATACACACCCAGCGTGAAAACTGGCATCTATTCCCCGCTGTATAGACTGCCTGCAATTTCTCAAGAGTTGCTCCAGTTTCCAGTTTGGATGAGTTTTTCTTTTAAGGAAAATGAGGTGGCAGCAAACTTTCCCATGAAGAGCAGGGCCGCATGTT
Source organism: Siniperca chuatsi (assembly GCF_020085105.1). NCBI lineage: Eukaryota > Metazoa > Chordata > Actinopteri > Centrarchiformes > Sinipercidae > Siniperca > Siniperca chuatsi. The sequence goes on from NC_058061.1 coordinate 3,718,458, forward strand.
TTCAGAACACAGGTACAACGGCTCACCTGAATACTCACGATTATTTCAGTGTGGAAGTGTTGGGAGATGTGGAAAGTTGCAGTAATATAGCTGCTGTCTGCTTCATGTTAGAAACAGTCTTACTTTGGGATTTATGAGTTGTTAGTTAATAGATTTGTTTGTGGAAGAGACGAAGAGTTACGCAAGAATTCATTCCCCTTTTTCCAGAAGTGGAGGAAGCATTTTAGATCCTTTACGTCAGTAAAAGTACTAACACCACACTGTAGAAATACTCTGTCACAAGTTAAATCCTGCACTGAAAATGTTACTGCAGTAAAAGTATGTCAGTATAATCAGGAAAAAGTACTTGAAGTATTAAAGTAAAAGTACTCGGCGCAGTGCAGCGTCCCTGTGGCTGCTGTGCTGTTATATATTCTGTCATCAGATTATTATTCCTCGTGCATTAATGTAAAGCAGGATGTTGCTGCTGCAGCTGGTTGAGCTGGTTTGTATCGGACTGCAGCTGATGATGATTTTCATTCTGGATCCATCTGCTGATTCTTTTCTCCATCAATCGATCAATTGATTGTTTGGTTTGTAAAAATTCTGAAAATAGTGAGAAACGCCGTCACAACGACCCAGAGCCCAAAGTGACGCCTTGACAATGTCGTTGTGTCCGACCGACAGTCCAAAGCTCGACGTTATTAACAAAACATCACAGTTATTAAAAGGAAAAGCAGCAAATCTGCACATTTGAGAAGCTGGAACCATGAAATGTTTGGCATTTTTAAATTTTTGTGTGCAAAAATCTTAATTTATAAAGTAACTAGTAACTAAAGCTGTCAGATAAATGTAGAGGAGTAAAAAGTACAATATTTCCCTTTGAGATGTGGCAGAGTCGAAGTAGAAAGTAGCATGAAATGGAAATGCTCAAGTAAATTACAAGTACCTCAAATTTACTTTGCTTCTCTGCACCTCTGCTAATTAATGCTACTTTATCCTTCTACTCTACTACGTCTCAGAGGGAAATATACTTTTTACTCCTGTACATTAATCAGCTATAGTTACTAGTTATGTTGCATATTGTGCAGCTTATTTTTCATACAAAACATACGATCAACTTCTGAAACGTGATGCATCAGTGAAGAAAAGTTATTTTAGTCTGAAACTGAGTCCTGAAAGTTTTATTTCTTTAAAAAAAAGGGTTTTTTTTCAAAAGCAGCCAGTGTAGTATGAATATTTCAACCTGCTTTCAATGCAAATCAACTTGTTTGAAGAAGTTCAGCGTTTCCGTAACTCTGCTGCTGCAACGCGACTTATTGTTTCTAGTTTCAGTGAACGATGAGATCGGAGCGTTCGCTTTGTGTTTACTTCAGTGACATTTTGCAGGTGAACCAAACCTCTACAGGGCCGCCGCTGGCTGAAAGCTTCAGTATTTAGTTCGTGCTGAGGTTAACTAGTGTCTGAATCCTGTCCAGATGTTCCTGCAACACGTGCACACTGACACTCTATGGACGTTATAGAAAATACTATAAGAAACAACATTCAGCTGCAAACGTCTGAACTGATTCACTTATGTTAACACAGGCTTAAAACGGCTCTGTGAGCTGGACAATGAAGGAAATAATATAGAATCAAATCAAATATAAGATCATAAAACCGAGTCAGGACATCCGTAAGTGAAAGTCTCACACTGATAATATCTGCACCTCAGTACAGAACTTTGTACAGTGACTTCACTTGCTTCCACGAACAATGGCTGCCCTACATAACGAAGTAAACGCATCATGTTACAGCTCAGATTTTTACAGTCTGTTTTGCTCTACAGTTGTACAAAAAAAAAAAAAACCCAATCAAAACAACTCATTTAGTGCAAATATGTTATTTTCTTCCCTGCTCATGCTGGTTTTAATTAGACCCCAGCTCAAAATGCACAGAGGAGGAAGATCCTTCTTAGCTGCAGCCATTGATCCGACGTGTTGAAGTGCTAAGTAAGTGTGACTAAATTTGGGTCAGCATATTTGCTCGCGTAGCAACAATTACAGCAACATTTCTGCTCTGTTCTGCGTTTTTTAGCCACAGAGAGGGTCCTCTGTGGAATGATCTTTGTTACTAAGCAGTGCGTTCGCACGGCCTGTAGAGTATGAAATGAAAAGAGGATCGTTTAGCCCCGGGCTTGGAAGGATGCCTGTGTTCCATCCACATGTACCTAGAGCTCCTGTTTCCACAGGGAGGATTTAGCACCTGGCACAGATCAGTCGCTGTTTTTAACACCCATTCAGAAACAACAATAGCCGGTCACTAAGCAAAGATTAGAACTGATATGTACTTTGTAGCGTACATCCCTACAAACAATGAAATCCACTGTGAGCCGTCTAAGATGCTGCAGAGACAAACCTGTCTGACGTTAATATAACTGCTGGCAAATGACCAGTTTGGCAGCAGTTGCTAAATGAAATCAGCAGTTATTTTAGGAACCTTGAGCTCGTCACCCATTCAAATGGCTTTTTTTCCTTTTTTTTTTTTACGATGCTTTCAGCGGCTCGTTCCCTGCAACCTTAGAAGACTGCAGGAGAATGTTAATAAAGTAGTGCCACTGCAGTCTGAGTGAGCTGCACTGTAACACGTGCACAGTACGAATCTCATCTCATGTTATGTCTGAATGTTCTACATGTGCGACTGAAAGTCCGCCCTGTAACTTTTAATGAAGTGAGATAGAGAGGGATTTTTCCAAGAAACTTCGGGAACTGGCCTCCGTCCCAACTTAAACCACACACGTGCTGGCCTGAACACATTTTGTCCGTTTGCTGTAAATTCACTCACTTTTTTTGTATCAACTCAGGTCATTCACTTGAAGGAATAGCTCCACATTTAGGGAAATGTGCTTATTCACTTTCTTTCCCAGAATTAGATGAGAAGATTGACATCAGTCACGTGTTAAGAACACTGAAGTCAGGAGGTGGTTAGCCTAGCTTAGCATAAAAACTGAAAGCAGACAGCTAGCATGGCTCTCCCAAAGTCAAAAAAATACACCTAGCAGCACTGCTAAAGCTCACTAATTAACATGCTGTATCTCATTGGTTTAACCCGTACATAAACAATGATGTAAAATTGACATTATATGGCTTTAGAGGGAGTTATATTCTGAAACTATTTCTTGGCTAACAACAGTTTATCCATTTGCCAATTACAGCAAAAGCCTATTTACAGGTTTCCAGATCAAGTAAGTGTTTTTTCCATCCACCTGTATTTGGAATTTGCACATAAAAAAGAGTGAAAACATCAGAAATTCGAAGAAAAATAGAAAGAGGCTTAGTGAATAAATCATGATGTACATGAAGCATGTGACTTAAATGTCCATGTCTGTGTGGAGCGATGAGGAGACTGTGACCTTCCTCAAATTAATACATGAAACAAACATAAATCTCGTATTTCCGTCTTGTTTTCTACATCATTTTCCATCGTTTGAGGTTTAATGACGTCATCTTGTTGCTCCCTCTTCTTTTGCAGTGGTTTAATGGCACCTGAGAATTAGCACGAATGTTTATCTCCATGAACCAACTCCTAATATTCACATAACAGTCGTGGATGGAAACGTACATTAATACGCATTTTCTTTAGCCAATTTTCTGTAAATTTGTTTAAAACGTATGCTAAATTTGGATGGAAACTTGACTACTTAACACGTTACAATAAGTTTTGATTTTGGTCTCTGTACAGGCACGATGATACCAAACCTGGAAACCTAACTGTGATGACTTGACTTGAAAGCTGTGCACATCGTGCATCGTATCATCGTTCTTGTTTGCCAAGGAAATTGTTCCAGCACGTAATTCCCCCTAAAACCACAAATTGTTGTTTTTGCATTTCAGTTTATGTTTGGATTAAATAAACAAGCTCCCATTTGTTAATTAATGAGCTTTACAGGTGTTGGAGTGAATGTGTTTTTCACTTTGGACAGAGCCAGGCTAGCTGCTTTCAATTGTCAAACATTTGCCTCTCACATATTTCAGCCCAAAAGGAAAAGAGTCTTTGCATCGTGCAACTCCTGCAAACAACTAGGAATCCTAACACCTAACCTAATACTGCCACTGTGTTGTCTGGGCATTAAATCCACCTTAATTTACTTCAGCTGTAAAACTCCCTCATGCACACTGACAGCAAACAATATCAGAAAAACATGACAATATTCAGTGACATTTATTCTTTGTCATAAAAAGGTATATACCATCTGTTTTTCTAAGGTAGTTTAGCAGTATATTATATATATCACCACCCTTCTGTCGTAGTGTTTGATCTGAAGACAGTCACACACAGAGCTGCAGGTTAGCGTACATTTCAGTGTACGTCTATCAAATTTAAACACATCGTGCTACAAGAATTTACTATTTTTGCATTGAAAAATTGAGCTTAAACCTGTTTATCATGGGTTAAATGGTCTAAACAGCAAAATGAGCTGATTTTTGGACTAGGTTTTCTAATAGTAAAGAATGTTTTCATTTTTACATTTCTGTTCAAGTACGGTTAAACAAACGTGTTAATTTGTAAGCTTTAGAGGTGCTGGTAGGTGTATTTTTCCCACTTTGGACAGAGCCAGGCTAGCTGTTTGCCCTGCTTCCTGTCTTTATGCTATGCTAGGCTAACACCAATCCTCTCATCTCACTCTCAGAATCAAAGCAAAATAAGCAAATTCCCCCAAATGTTAAACTATTCCTCCAAATTATTTCAATTGTCAAACATTTTCCACATATTTCAGCCCAAAATATAAACAGCGTTTACAAACTGCAGCACTGTAGCAAATGGAAACAACACTAACCCTTACAACAATACTGCTACTATAACTAACAAATAATGAAAAGGTGCCAGGGCATTAAATTAACCTTAATTTGCTTCAGCCGTAAAACTCCTTTTACTTCTTCTCATGCAAACTGGAAGCAAACAATGGCAAAAAAATAAATAAATAAATGAACATTAAACTGTTAAAGAGGATTATTACCAGGTGACTTAATTTGCTTATTCCATAATAACATTCATTCTTTGTTAGAAAATGTTAGGATATATACTGTCTACTGTTTATTTATAAATAGGTTTATAAGCCATAAATCACTCTGTGGTGCAGTGCCAGAAAGATCAAGGTCATACTGCTTAATTTATAGGCTCTACAATTTACACCTTCAAGCTTTTGGCTCCGCATGAAGACCTCGACTGTGACGTCTCTGCTTGTTTTTGGTTGTTTTTTCTGCTTTTACACATCTGGTTTGCCATCCTTCTTTAAAAAAAATGAGCGCTGCACTTTGGTTTTTAAATGTGCGCTCTCTAAACAAAGTGACTTTATCGCTCTGACTATAATCCATGCAAATTATTGGCGACCGTGAACCCAGAGGAAAGTTATCCAATCATGCATTGCCATGTAAATTTGATTTGAATAAAATGAGAGAATTATGGGAGAAAATGTGCGTCTTTTTGCCAGAGCAGCTTTAATTCAGTCAGTCACAAGTCTGATAGTAGAAAATGGATTTTCTCAAGAGAAATAATGCAGCTTAAAATCCAATATAGACAAAATACTGATAATGAACTGCCATCTATGGACTCAAATGGAAATATGTATTCTTAAGACTCCATTAAGAATCCAAAAATTTAACAAAACAAAAAAAGTCTGTCTGTTATTTGGTCAGTCCATTACAGAACTTTGTCATTCTTAACTTTTGACGTTGACATAATTCTCCACAGAGATTTTAAAGCTCTCTAGGATATTGCGTTTGGGGTTTAGGGACTATCACAAGCTAGGTAATCTAGATTGGGGATGACAGTGCCTTTACACTGTCAACATGCTATTTTTACCCAGCTCATTGCACATTATTGCCCTCAGGCAACCCAATCCCATTTCATCTCCTGCCCTCCCCAAAAATGTCTCCAGCCTCCATCGCAGGCCACGTAAACACTGATGTGAATACATCTGATACATGTTTCCAAAAAAACTGAGTTTATCTGCAAGGTGTGCACATTTAAAAATGTCAGTCTTGTGTTATGATGTTAATGGTTAAACCAGAAACTCTAAATGGACTTATTAATTAACAGCGGGCGCAATAAGCTGCAGCTTCAGTCTGTAGAAAATCTTTATGCTATATTGTATTGTTTTCTACTGTTGGGAGTAATTGCCATTTTGTTTGTTTTTAATTAGTTTTATCCCAAATTGATTATGTAATTATTTACAGACGGAATTAATTTAAATTTCACAAGTTTACAGCCATGCCAAAAAAGAAGTAGAAAAAGTAATCAATAACCGTTAACCTATTTTTTTTTCATGTTGATCGAACATGTGCATATTATATTAATAATTATTTCTGTAAGTCAACGTACAACAGCCTGTGCAGCTGCGTCGACCTCATCTACGCCTCCATTTCTGTGGCCATTTTTCTGACACAAGAAGATGACGTCCTCATTCTTAATCCCGCCTACAAAGCTCTGATTGGTCGGTTGTTCTTCCAACTGCGCAGAAACAGCCGTTAATGAGCGCTGGGGAAAAAAACATGTGGACAGCAATTCAGAGGTCTGGAGTCAGACTAATTTTAATGTGGACAGTGTAGATTTTCGATATTTGGCTAAATGTTTGGCTCTCCTGAGAGCAAAGTACAAATATGTCCTAAAATAGACGCAAACAAACTCTCCATCTTACTGATGTTGTGATTCATTATTTCTGGACAGCTTTCAAAACAGTTACCTCTTGCAGAGAAAACCAGTGCAGCTTTAACCGTGCCAGTGAAGGCTCAGCAAACTTCAGCTTCTCCACGAGTTCTGAAAACGGGTCGACTGTCATTGGAAAAGGCGTCTAACGACCCAAGACAACCCGCCTGGAGATCAGGGTCAGACCTGTCCATATAACTCAGTGAAAAATGTTTTGGTACAGGACGAGCGATTACCTGGCTGACACATACGTACGTGCTCTCACTGCTGATTGTCAAAATCTTCCCCCACTGACAGAAAACCTGACCTGAAGATCCTTCAAACCTGTTCTGAATGATGTATGTTGCATTAGTCCTGGTGCCTGCCACATAATCATTTCAACCTGTTAACATTATTATATGGCGAGCACCAGAGCTAACTTAATTTCATCCGTGCTTATCATTAAATTAACCGACCCTCGAGCTTTAGCCTTGAACATTTTATTCACAGGCTGTAAGATCCGGCAGCCTCACCTGTGCCCCTGCAGACAGCTGCTGATGTTAAAAAAATAAATAAAATCTTTAAAATATTTCTGACATCTCTGCTTTCAACTTTAAATTGCCTCATTTGCAGTATTTCAACTCCACAGTGTCCTATTTGACGGTTTCATTTCCTTCATCTTAAGAAATAATAAATGCGAAATGACAAATGTGAAATTTGTTACAGATTGTCATTTCTGTCCTGTGAATGCGGCAAGAAATGTGTGCTGTGATACAGCGGGCCTGCATGGAAAAATATAATTTTACTCATCATTTGTCAGAGCCTTAATGCCGACCCCCTGCTATTTGGGTTGCATTATCCAGCAATGTGCAGAAATGATATTTTTTGAAGTAGGAAATAAACACGCTTGTACTGGTTCACTCTGTTTCGGCTCCAGTCTGAGTCTTTCTTTTGATTTAAAGGAGGAGAAAGAGATTGACATGGTAATGCCTTTTAATTGTGTCACAGCTTGCAGTAAAATTGTCATTAATCGCCCATTTATGTGAAGAACTCGCTGACCTGCTCCTCTTTTCCCACATCTTCTGTGAACAGCTTGACACGAGGATATGGTGGGTCAACGGATTGTGAGAAAAATTATGGAAAATGCAGGTTAAACGTGGAGCACTGATGATAAAAACGGGGGTCTAAATGTAAAGAATGTAACAATGCTTAGGCAGAGGGTGGTAGACTGTCCTGACAGCAAACGTGTGAAAAATCACAGCTTTTAAGACTACCTCTAATGATATCGCTCCCTATTAGACTCAAAAGCAGAAAAGGTCACAGTGGCACTACGAATCGAGCAGGAATACACATCTTGTACATTTCCAGGGATACAAGGCCAAAAAACAAGAAGCAAAAAATAAAAAATGACTCTTGAAAAAATGAAGAAAATATGAGAAAAATCAATCCTTTTAACAACAGCCTTCTCTCCTTTTCTTGTCTTGCTCTCTGTGCAGATAATGTTTATAGGAAATGTCTTGCAAATGGGACGTGGGCGCTGAAGGGGAACTACTCCATGTGTAAGGCCATACTTCACGAGGAGGTAAGACGTCAGTGTGTGGTGCTTGTGTGCATGTATCCTGATTAATGAGGCTTTTCACGAAGACCCTCAAAGCACGAAACATACGTTAAATCAAAAACAAACAACAAAGGCGAGGTTAGCAGCGGGAGATGAGTGTAGCAGGTTTGCTCCAGGCTTATTTATAGTAAATATGGACTCAGGGTTTGGTTGCTCAGAGCCTGCAGCCTTAAAAGGACACTACAGTAAAAAAAACCGCTAAAAATACCATGAATGTAGTATGAAAGGCCCGAGAGCATCGCTTGAAGGAATCTGTTTCAAAGCCACAATGAATATTTTGAATTTGCATTATACAGGCGCTGGCACTGCGACTCTTATGTCATCTTGCCCAAAGTTGTGCAGGCTTGGCTGGTTTTATATGTAGGTGGGAGCCTGAAATCTGCAAATCAACCTGCAGCTATTTCTCTTTTGAACACACAAAAAGCGTTTCATTTTGTAAATTCCTCAAAAGAAACCACAACAGTGATTTGAGCAAGTTGTGAAAGCAGAGAAGAAAACACAGTCGGTCGGCTTTGGTTGAAAGCAACAGCATGCTGCTGTTGTGGTCCTGCTGTGCTCCAGATTTTTATCCATTCACATGTTGCTGTTTTTTTGCATGCTCTTAGCCTCCACCTGGATGGTGCATTGTGATGTGCAGATTTGATAGTGATGAGTGCTTATTTTAATTTGGATTTGAACGGAGGACAAAGCATTCAGACAAAACACGCTGACCTGAATCGGGCTGTGACAAGTAGACATTTGAAGCATTGTATGTGAAATATAAAATTACATGATGGAAATATGTTGCACAGTATGTTTGTTTTGCTTGGCCTGACCATCTGCTGAAACTGAATATTGAAAAGTTGAGTTTCCACAAACATTGTAACCCTGTGCAGGTTTCAAAATGCTCTGTCCGAATGTTTTCTTTTTCCATTTTTAAGACAATCTACATCCTTAAACCAACACTGTGTTAGTCCGTCTCTAAATACTTTCTGAGTCTCTAGCCTGTGTGTGAAGTTATCTACGATGAGGGAACCAGTCAAGACATTCACAACAGGATAAATAAAGCACATGCAACATTCACAAGACTAAAACAAATCTGGAAATCTAACCAATACAGCTCCAAAACCAAACTCTGAATGTACCAAAGCTGCGTATTGTCAACACTACTCTACGGAGCAGAATGCTGGAAAACAACAGAACAGAACGCCCATAAATGATCTACCTTCCGTACATCATGCCTACGAAAAATCATGCATATCTTCTGGCCAAACATCTCAAACAACAACCTTCTCAGAATCGCTCAGCAAGACGAAATACATACAACATTACAGAGACCCCGGTGGACCTGGAGTGGACATGTGCTCAGAACAGCAGTTCCCAAAGTTGCATTGAATTGGACCCCAGAGGCTAAACAAAAGAGAGGGAGGCCCAAAATAACATGGCGCAGGACCATCAAGATAGAGCTACAACACCACCGACAAAGCTGGGGAACCGTGGAGAAGAAGGCCGGACAGACAGGAGTGGAGGGACTCCGTTGCTGCCCTATGCGATGGGAATGACTGACCCTGCCTGTGGCTTTATTCGTTAATACTGAAGGTGGAGATCTTTAAAAAAGGCTCAGTAATTTCCTAAAACAGCTGGTCACTGTAGTTTTTATCAAACGCTACTCAAACAGGAGGAAACGGTGCATTTGTTGGGGACTGTTTTCAGCGGGACGGGGCAGCGGGACGGTGTGCGTTAGCCTGATCATCAGACTGAATAGCCATTTCGTTTAACATCATTTATTCAGCCTGATATCGTGTTCATGTCATGTTAGTCACTGTTTGTTTGGCAGGGAGTGGTGATTCGTTTTATTTTCCTCTAACCAATCTGTAGCGAGTCTCGTATCTGTCTTGCTAAGGTCATTGTCAGTCGACACGGAAGCTGTGTTAGCGGTTGCTAGGAGCATTTAACTTAACAGTTTTCACAACAATTTGCTTTCTTGTCGAGAGTTAGATGAGAGGATCAATACCAGTCTCGTGTCTGTACGCTAAGTATGGAGCTGCAGCCAGGAGGCGCCTAGCTTAGCTTAGCATAAAGACTGGAAACAGGGGGAAACAGCTAGCCTGCCTCTGTCCTAAGTGAAAAAATACACCTTCCAGCACCTCTAAAGCTCACTATCAACACATTGCTTCTTGTTTGTTTAATAGGCACACAAACAGCAATGTAAAACCGTCAGGTTGTGGTTTTTGACAGCTAGCTGTTTCTCCCTGCTTCTAGGCTTTATGCTAGGCTAAGCTAATTGCCTCCTGGCTCAAGCTCCTTAACGCACAGACATGAGAGTGGTATCAATGTTCATCTAACTCTCTAAATGTCGAGCTTTTTCTGTAAGTGTTATCTCTGTAATGTGAGTTTCAAAAACCTGAATAGCAGCGACAACAACATCCACCCTTGTCACCATTTTTGAAGCTGTATGTTGTTGTAATTTTTGTGTCTCTGCCAGAGGAAGACAACATCACAATTCTTAATCACAACTACAAAACTCAGATTGGGTTGGTTGGTTTTCCAACTGGGAGGTCTGGAGTGAGGCTACGGGTGAACAGTATGTGGGATTATTTCAAAATAAACTGGCCTTGATCATGGTAATGAAGGAATATCTCATCCAGTGCAACGGTGTGGGTCACTGATGTGTTTTTAATAATTTCATAGTTTTATCAGGCTTTGGATACACAGACAATACTTTGTTAAGTTTGGTCTTTTCATGGGACGATATCCCCTTATTCTTTAAAGGATTTTGTCAAACTTGTGAAGGCATGTTGACCAGTCAATTAGGTCACCAGATGCACTACTTTAGTACTTCTACATCTGTGAGCATGAGGAAACAGTGTTGTGGACTAAGACCCTTCATTTAGTGTTTTTTCTCAGAGACTCTGACTCTGATGTCCAATCGATCCCTGCAGAAGATGGATATAGAGTGTCTGACCTTTTAAAAATGTGTTTGATTTTTTTTCCTTTTGTAGCCATAAAATAAATCACCGGGTGGCAGCGGTGGCGTGATTGACATCAGGGAAAAGGAGGGGGGGAGTTGAAGTAGCTTCTCTTAAAAGTTCAGCCTGTATTGAACCGGATCTTCAGTGGTCCCACTGGGAAGAGAAAGTGTGTGGATCAAAGGCTTATTGGAAAGTTTGTTTGAGGAAAAAAAAAAATCCTCTTTTCCTTTTGGGACTTGCTTGAGGATATTTTCTCAAATATACGATAAGTGTCTTTGTTGTTTCTTATAGAAGGAGAGTGAGTCAGGTTTGGTTTTGACTCTCGTGGCCCACACATTTTGTGAGACCTGCAGCTAGTGGTGGGTGGGTCTTATATTATCCTCTTGTCGTCCACCCCCTCCTCTCAGGCTCAACTCACAGCTCGGCTATCCATTTTAAAAACTCCCGTTAGCTTGATTTATGTCCTGCACAAGTCCTTGTCTAGTAAAGGACTGATTCACATTTTGTCAGGTCTGTATTACTGCACACATGCTCACATGTAGATTGAAAGAGTAATAATTCAATGTGTAATCTAGTGTAACTAGTCACTGTAATCATTCCTCCTGTCTGACCACCCTTGAAGTGATCCCTTTATAGCATCACTCCGCTGTAAAAGATGGGGGACAAAATCTAGTCCTTGTTTGGTGAAAAAATGCATTTTACTGCAGCAGAGGGACATGTCCTGGTAGTTACATTTAGGTTTCTTTATTGGGACAAAAAAACCAACAATACACAAATACAACTCCCAGGACAAAAAGACCCACGTGATTTGTCTAACTCAGACTGCTGAAGCCTCATGTTAGCTCCGGCTGAACGTGACAATGTATTTCTTTACAAAATGTGGACTGTGGTTCAGTATGCTCGAAACAAAAAACACAACATTCAGCCAGACAACACAAACACAAGCGCTACAAACATGTACAGTATATCACATCAGATGTTACGAATAAACAGCTGCAGCGCAATCACTTTCATCCCTTGCTTTCACATTCAGTGCTTAGCCTGCACAGGTCTAAAAAGAATAAACTCACATCAGCTGGATGCAATGCAGCAGAACCCAGTGCAACATGACTCCTGTACGTTGGCCCTGAGAGCTCAGTGCACTGCAACTTTAGAAAACACATGCAAATAAAGAAAACATCAATTGCCAACACAACGCTGCAAATACAGAAAACCCAACCAAATACAGAAACGCTGCAGGTCACACAGAAATTAGTTAAAAAACTGTTGTGTTCAGTTAATAGAAATAAACTAATTTAGTTTTTTGTTTAAACATTCTGAATGCATGATTCAGATTTGAATTGGTGAGCTAGTAATCAACAAAAGGCTAATGCTGAATTAACACCAAATATCTGAAATAATATCTGAATCAATCAGAATGTTAAAAAGGAAAAACTTACATTGTTTGCTCATTTTCCAACACTGATGGATAATTGAATTAAGTAGCGTGTCCCAGGTGTGTTCATCACTTTTTAAAGTCCCCTGAAAACTTCTGTTGTTTTCCGTTGGTTGTGTTTTCATTTTTTCTAAATGCTGTGCATGTGCTGTCAAATCAGTGAAGACGTTTTTTCCATTTGCAGTGCATTGAGCTCTCCGGGCCACCGTACTCCTGGCCTACTGAAAACCCAAACTCTACTTTAACAGCTTGAGGAGCAAAAGAGTTCTGTCCAGTCTAACCTGTGGGGCTCCAAATCTTCTGTTTGATGGCAAAAGCTAATATTCTTCAAATAAAAACATGGGAGTTGTCTGATGTAATGCTGCCAGCCAGAGACAACATCCTTTTAGGATTTGCAGCCTGAAAGCTTGACTCAAACGGCGGGATGCACTCAGGAAGAGGTGTACGAAAAGTGAACTAAAGACAAAAGTGTTTATACCTTTTCTAAATGGCCACACTCTGTGAAAATGTCACATCCTCCTCCTTGCTGCATCACACTGCCTCCCGTTGTCGTGTTAGTGCCGACAAAATGTACAAAGGTTAATAAGCTGTTTTACTATCCAGAAATGTTTGAAGCATGCAAACCTCTTTACAGTCACACTGCGAAAGGATCACTTAATGTATGGACAAGAGCCATGATTACAGCAGGGATTATAACTCTTTATAGTACATATGACACGTGAGTATTGTATTAAAATAGACTAGAAAATATCCAAACCTATCGTTTAATGTACATTCTGATAGACACACTGCAGGATTATTCTGCCTTCACTAGAAAAACGACAGCATTGACCATGACCACGAGCTTTCCCTAACCCCAACCAAGTACTTTTAGTTGCCTAAAATACGTCAAACCTAAACCACAGAGGTGGCAGGTCAGAAAACGCCCACATGACTCATTTTGTAATGGTCATATGAGTCTTTTTGGAAGGCAGTGACAAAAAACCTATTTTCTTGTTTAAGTATTAGGACTAGTTTTTCAGAAAACCAGTCCCACAAATATCTGTTCCTGTGTATTTTAACAAAGCGTCATACAGACTCTGATATACATTCATGACTCAGAAAGGAAAGAGTTGGAGCCGTTGACTTTAAGATACCATGCCATTTGTCCACTATAGATTTAAAAAGAGTTAAAGATTTGAGCTGCTGCCCCAAAATAAAGTGAATAGGAAAGATGACGTGTTTCAGGGCGGGTGGGGCAGGGATTAAACCCACATTTAATCTCAGCGTAGACACCAGTAGGTTACATAAATACACTTACAGCAGAGATTACTGTTGCTGGTGTGGGGAAAATCCGATCACAATGGATATCTGAGTCACAGACAGTGGTCTTAGGCACCAATTCAGAGGAAGATGTGTCTATGTTCTATGTAAAACATCCGGCTACAGCAGTAGTACCAGAAGGCCTCATGTGGCTACTGCATATGTGAGTGTGTGCACGCTCACAAGCCTCCCAGTATTCATGTTTTAAAACCAGGAGTGGGGCCAGAGGGGTGGCCAGGGGGTGTACAGGCCCTGCTGAAATCTGATTGGCGCCATGGGGTCCAAGGTTATAGGTAGTTGGCTTGTTAGTGTCATTTTGCATCACAAAGAGACACAAATGACTACAGAGACAAAAAATGACTACAAAGAAATACAAAACAACCACAAAGAGATGAAAAATACTACAGACGCAAAACGACCACAAAGAAACGCAAAACAACCACAGAGACTCAAAACGACTACAAAGAGATGCAAAACGACCACAAAGAGACACAAAACGACTACAAAGATACACAAAACGACTACAAAGAGATGAAAAATTACTACAGATGCAAAATGACCAGACACAAGACTATAAAGACTATAAGAGACGCACAACATCCAGAAAGAGACACAAAATGGCTACAAAGCGAAGCAAAACGACTACAAAGAGACACAAAAGGAGCACAAACAATACCGCCTTGTCTCTCAGTCTGGGTGTCTCGCTGCATTGTAGGAGGGTTGGAGGGCTTCGTAATCTGCCCATGGCTGTTGGATATTTGGAGTTGGAGCTATTTATTGATATTATTTCTTATTAGAATATTTAATGTTGTTCATTTGGCATTAATTTATTACACTGAATAAACAGTGTACAGTTTGTTATTGCTTCTTAAAAACTGTGCCAAGTCTGCCCTCCTCCCCATTTAAAAGTTTCTAAATCCACCCGTTTTAAAAAGCCCAGCAGGAGTCGGCTCTAAAAAATGAAAAATAGACAAAAGAGGATCTTTTTTTTATCCTGAAAATATTGTTTCTGTAAATCGGAAAATACCCAAAAGACTCATCCTGTGTTTCTTTTCTCCCTGCAGAAAAAAGGCAAGATGCACTACCAAATAGCTGTGATCATAAACTTCCTGGGTCACTGCATCTCAATGGTGGCTCTGCTCATAGCCTTCTTCCTCTTCTTGTGTTTGAGGTAAGTGTTGGTCTCACTGCCACCAGTCCACTGATAATCCTAAAGACATCCTTGATGTGACAGAAACGTCAGTATTCTCAAGATCCCTCGTTCAATGCGCCTCTCGTTCTTATTCAAAAACCGTTTGGTCATGGGATGAAACCTTCCCTATCTCAATCCCGCAGATGTAAAGGGGTTTAGACGCCCGCAAAAACTAGGGCACATTTCCTCACAAATGGGAATAATATACCCATCTCCGAAAGCGTCGAAAACCAAAGCAGTCTTGTGGAGGCCTGCTGGGACCACCGGTGGAGGCGGAATGGGTTTCTCTGACAAACCGAAGTAAACCGAGAGAGAAAGGTCTTAGCACCCTCAACAGCCGGGGCTGTTATTGATCCCCGAGACACCCCTGGGGGGTGAGAAAAGCGTGAAAGGGCACAGAGAGACGAAATAAATAGACGTTTTACAGGACAGCGTTTATGCACAACCCGTGTTTGTGGGCCACAGCGGTTTGGACGGGGAGGGAGGGGGAGGGAGGACAGACGTCGGCCGGCTAAAAATGGCATTAGGGTAGTGAAGGAGTTTGGCATTTATTACTCACCTTCTTCAGTTTTAATGAGATTGAGAACCATTTAAGGGAAGGTTACCGCTGCCAGTGTGATGGAGAGAGAGTTTGACACTCCTGTCCAGTGTTGTGGAACTGAAAGAAGGAAGAGAGAAAAGGATCTCAGCAGAGAGAAGACCGCTGAAAAGTTCATCCTAAAAAATAGCTTCTGTGATGAGTGACATATTTCTGAGTGAAACAGAATAGAAATTGCACTGTAAGTTCCTATTTCAAGGTTTTCTTTTAACGATATCCTCAACATAGAAACACAGGACTCTCCTGGATGATTCAACAATATTGTAGGTTTATGTTATGGCCATTTAGGTTGAACTATTTTGACTTTAATTCTGAGGAATCCTGTTTTTTAGTTTTTTTTTACCTATTCGCACACACCAGTGGCACTGAGCTAACATGCAAGGAGGATAGGAGGAGTCAGGGATCGAACCACCGAGCCTGAGATGAGTGAATAACCCGCTCTGTGCCTGCGGAGCCACAGTTTGGTGTAAATACTTTGATGCCCATGAGCTGTCTTTGGAGTCTAGTTACCGAATTCATCCAAAACTGATCCAGAACCTGAAAGTGAATTCATTTAAACTGCTGAATGTTTAATCAGGTTGTAACTTTCGCTCGGCATTTGTGGCGCACGTAATGGTATTTTAAGCTCTGTGTTTGGATGTTTCTTATCGCAGTGCACCCTGGGATAGTCAATAGAGGTGTTCAGTAACGTACGAACACTGATGACCAGTCGCCCTCACTGGAGACTGAAGGTTTAGCTGTGATACACAGTATGTTACTTCCTGGTTAAAAGCTTACTGAAAGCTACAGAAATGTTCATGATTCAAGGTGGTTGCTGGTCTGTTATTATAAACCTTATAAACAGTGATTATATGGAGCTTTTGCAGTTTGAACAGCAGACAGAAACGACTGAAGAAAGTCTGAATCGGCGCCATTGTGATGTGACGGCTTACCGATGTAATGATAATGAGTTAGTTAAAGAAAAACGAACAAACTACATCAAATGATTCGTAATTGCAACTTTTGTCCTCATGTTTTCTGTCCACTGCCTTGTACCTTTGACTTTTAATCAAAGAACCGGATATTTTCTAACACAGCTGCTCAAAGAGAAGTGCTCCGACTGTCAGTCACCTAACACTTAATATGCATGAAAATAAATGGGACTTTTCTTTGTAGCTAGAAATAACTCCTCTGTATGCAGTCAGAGTATAACGTCAAGAGGAATTTGATTAAATTGTTCGGAAAGCAGCCACGATTTAGCGAGCACGAGGGCAAGCACGACAATTTTCTAGCTGCAGGCGACTGTTCACCTTCACCCACGCCTCCCTCACCTGTGTTGTTAGATCAGGAAGAGGAAGATATTAATAAATTAAACCACCCTCTTTTGGAAATTTAAACAAGGTTTTAACGAATATCCAAACACACTGCTGCACTAGCAACCACGACACACAAGCTAACGAAGCCAGTTTTATACGACGGCCGCACCAAATCACATTTGATCAGATACATTAATGTAAACGCCTCTGAGTGCAGAACGAGTCATTAAATATATTTTACAGGAAGAGAAAAAGAAAATACTCAAAATGCTGAAAAAAGGCTTTTGTCGGACATACATTCAACATATACTATATTATACTATACAGAAACGATACAAAACTTAGAAATATATCCAATGGAAGACATGATGTAGCATATAATACAATATAGAAAATCCACGATACCAGTATAGTATTATTATACAGTGATATAAGTTATATAATACAATGTAAAATAAAATAGGTTAGGTGTGTTACTGCCAGTGGTGGAATGTACATTTACTCAGTTACTGTACTTAAATATAATTTTGAGGTACTTATACTTTACTTGAGTATTTCCATTTTATGCTACTTTTTACTCAACTGCACTTATTTGACAGCTGTAGTTACTAGTTACTTTGCAGATTTATATCATTAATACAGAATATAAATCAACTAATAAATTATGTTATTAAATGTTAAGTTACACAGCAAGTAATTAAATAAGTAATTCAAATTAACTAATTAAAGTGATGTACACATTAAAGCATCAATAATTATAATCCAATAATATAATAAACATTATTTTGCATAATGACTACTTTTACTTTAAGTATATTTTGATGTTAGTACTTGTGTACTTTTACTGAAGTAAGATTTTGAATACAGGACTTTTACTTGTGACAGTATTTTGACACTGTAGTGTTGCTGCTTTTACTTAAGTAAAAAGATCTGAATACTTCTTCCACCTCTGGTCACTGCTTACGACTCCTATAACACGAAACAGCTGAACCGTCAATGCAGAGACGCAGGATAAGAACAAATGTATTTTTATTTATTTCACTGTGTTTTTAACAAAGACGTGTCCGCGGGAGTGTTTCGGCTTCCCTGTTAATTAATACGCGTCAGGCCGTGCTGGCCCCACCAGCGGGAAGCCGAGGGAAGTGAGGTCACACAGCGTAATGAATACGACTGTGCTTCTGGCACAGCAGCCGCTGCCTTTGTGATACTAATGGCAGCTCCTGTAACAGTGTGACATAATGGGGGGGGGAATTAGCTGCTTGTTTGTGGGTCAACACACTTTATATACCATAACTTTATTTATTTTCTGTACCTTAAGGCTGCTTTGTTTTTTACTTCTCTGTTATATTATGATTATTCTTTTTGCAGCACTTCTATGCAGCTGTTATTGTGTAAATGAGGCTGTTGTTTTCTTTAAGAGCTCCATGGTTAAAAAAAATGTAAAAAGGCACAATAATACAATGCCACTGGAAAAATCTTGCTCATGCGGGTCTGCTCAGTCAGCACAAAGCCAGTGCAAGTGACACCTATTAAGAATTGATGCATACTAAAAAATAAATCATGTCATTCATCGTTGGCGGAGGGGGAAGCAGCCTTTGCTCGCTGATAATGCCGTCAGCTGGTGACAACAAACGAGGCTGTCGCTACAGTGACCGAGGTTGGTTTGTTCTGTCCGTTCAGTTGTGTGCTTCTATTTTTGACCGCTTGCTCTGAGGCGATTAAGCAGATTTTAATTGTATCCTAAGGTCGATTTATTTACAGCATTAAAAAAACATCAGACGTTCAGGACGTGACACAAGCAGGAGTGCAAACAGTGGGAATGAAATGTTACTTCATATTATATTAGGGGTGAGGGGCACTGGGGAGTGATGGGAAATGTTACTTTGAGGCTACATCTCTTCATTATTAATCATCTTCATTTTCTGTTTTTCCGGGATTACTTTAAGGGGGATCTCATGGTTGAGGAATAGCTAAATACTGTGAGTTTAATGTCTTTGTTTAAAATACTCAGCAGAAAAGAGATATTTAATTCAGATATTTCCCACCAGTTTGAGCTTTACTCCCCCCCCCCCATCTTTCATCTTTCTTCTCAGTGTGAAATCATATTATTTTCCCAGGCACTGCAGGAGAAATGTTGAAAAAGAGGCATAAACACCTGAGGTTATTTTCCTCTGTTCACCTCACAGGAGCATCCGCTGCCTGAGAAACATCATCCACTGGAACCTCATCACAGCCTTCATCCTGAGGAACGCCACCTGGTTTATCGTCCAATTGACAATGAGTCCCGAGGTGCATGAAAGCAACGTGGTACGTATCACTTTGTCTGTTGATCTCTGACATATGCAACAAGAAGCACTTTTTGTGTCAACAAATCCCAAGCAAACATGAAAACCAACAATAAATGCATCCGACTAACAAGTATTGTCTGTATATATATCTTCTTCCTCTGAGCCGCAGAGCTCCACTGTTGTCCAGAAACTATTAAAAACACATCAATGAGCCGCTCTGTTGCACTGGCTGACATGTTGCTTCATTATCATGAACACACACACTGTAGTTTATTCTGACTCAGTCCCACACACACCGTCCTGCTGCCCCAAACACTCACTAGAGCACCACATGTGGATTAATCCGCCGCTGAAAATAGTCCCCAACAAATGCACTGTTTCCTCCTGTTTGTTTGATAAAAACTACAGCGAGCAGCTGCTTTAGGAAATTGTTTTACCTCTTTTAAAAATGAAACTGTATATTTGTGAGCCATTTTTTAAGGTTTACGTCTTCAGTAGGAACCAATGGGCTTGGAGCTGGGTGCCACAGACAATGTATGGAAATCAGAAAGTATTGAGAAACGGACGAAAACATCCAGCTTTTATACTTTAAATCATTTATGACATCCTGTAAATATACCCCTGTATTTGTAGTCAGACCTGTATGTGTTAGCTGGCTACACATGATCATCCTCTAATGAAAGAAATTAATAATCAACTGTTCCTCTCGCCACAATTTAATTTTTTGTTGGCAATGAAGCATGGCAAGCAGAATATTTAACTAGTTTATCTCTGTTTAAGAGTTTGCAAAATTCTTCCTTCTTGGTGTCTACAAGGACGGTCCAGCAACTGAATTTCAAACTGAAAGTGAGAGTCACCTGCTGAATTTCGTGAGCTAAGGATAATAGGTGTCAAATCACAGCAAAAAAAATGGGCGATAATGTGATTTAGTAAGGTGTTGGGTCGCCATGAGCCTGAGTTTGAACACTCCTGGTCATAGATTCTCCAAGTATGTAAACTCTATGTGGCGAACAAGCGTATCTGACATCCAAAATCTCCCATTAGTTGGGTTGAGATCTGGTGACTCTGAAGCCCACAGCATTTGGTTTACTCATCAAACCATTCAGTGAGCCCTCGTGACCTGTAGTGAAGCATCCACACTGGTAATATTTCTCCACTCGTTTTACAGGTTTTTCCTTTCATTTATCGCCCGTATGTATGTTGCTCGGAAATAAAACTTTTAGCAAACGTCATGAAAAAAGAAGATGTTTCTTGCTTTACAGTAAAAGGTTTTTTAGCAGCCAAACCTTGAATCTGAAATGGAGCTTCCTCAGACACACCAACAAGGAAAAATGTGTTGAAATGATGATAATGTAACTTAAAGAACTTGTGTTATGCTTTAAAAACAGAAACTGTAAAATGTTTAACAGAAGAATTCCTTTTGTAGGTTTGGTGCCGTCTCGTCACCGCTTCCTTCAACTATTTCCACTCCACCAATTTCTTTTGGATGTTTGGTGAGGGCTGTTACCTCCACACCGCCATCGTCCTCACCTACTCCACCGACAAGCTGCGCAAGTGGATGTTCATCTGCATCGGCTGGTGTACGTACACTTACTGTGTCTCTTTAAACAACCTGCGCAGTTAACTTATCGCTACAGCTGAATGAAAACCTTAAAGAAATAGTAAGACTTTTGGGGAAATGCACTCATTTGCAGTCTTGCTGAGAGTTAAACATGAAGATCGATATCACTCTCATGTCTGTGCGTTAAATATGGAGCGGAAGCCAGGAAGTGGTTAGCTTAGCTTAGCATGAAGACTGGAAGCATTGGGAAAATAGCTAGCCTCCTAGCTACCAACTCCTCTAAAGCTTATTAATTAACACATTGTGTTGTGTTTGTTTAATCTGTACACGAACAGAAATGTGGGTTTATGGGGAGTTATGTGCCAGGCTAGCTGTTTCCCTCTGCTTCCAGTCTTTATGCTAAGCTAAACTAACCATCTCCTGGCTCTAGCTCAGTACTTAGCGTACAGACGTGAGAGCGATATCAGTTTTACTCATAAAACTCTCAGAAAGATAAGTGTATTTACCAAAATGTTGAACTATTCATTTAATAACTCCAGTCGGTTTGGGTAAATTCAATCTCAACTTAATTTAAATTAGACAAAAAATCAAACCATTGCTCAATAGATTGAACTGAAGGTCTGATACAAATTTTACTTACAACTGGAGCAACTGACTTGATGAGAATATGGCTACCACGCTCATGTCTGTGAGTATGAAGATAGAGCCAGGAGGCGGTTAGCTTAGCTTAGCATAAAGACTGGAGGCAGGGGAAAACAGCTAGACTGGCTCTGTCCAAAGTTCAAAATTACATCCACCAACACCTCTAAAGCTCAATAACTAACATGTTGTATATTGTTCGTTTAATACGTACGCAAACAGAAATGTAAAAGTGACAAAATGGAGTTTTATGGGGAGTTATGTGCCAGGCTAGCTGTTTCCCTCTGCTTCCAGTCTTTATGCTAAGCTAAGCTAATCACCTTCTGGCTCTAGCTCTAGACATGAGCGTGGTATCCATTTTTTTTTTCATTAAACTCGCAAGTGATTGTATTTCCCAAAACTATTCGTTTAACTCCAGTCAGTTTGGGTACATTTCATTTCAGTAGAACAAACTGAAGGTCAGACACAAACTTACCCAACAATGGGAGCAGTTGACTTGATGGAGATACCAGGATTTCGTGTGGCAGCTGGGAAATGTATCGGTGTGGAGTTCACTAACACCCCGTTTCACACTGTCAAACTAAACTATGTGCTGTTGAGATTAGGTGTATTGTGCCAGCTGGATTACATTTCCCCCAGGGCAGCGTGACGCCTCCGTGTGAAGGGGAGATGGCAGCACATTTCAGAACAGCTGTGAAAAAATAAATAAGATCAAATTTTATTTGCTTCGCTTAGCTTTAACTCCGGCTTCAAGAGCAGAAATATTATAAAGGCAGAGCGGTATGGACAAGCGACGAGAACATCAAGACAAATGACATTTTTCAAGAAATTCGGGGCTGTGAGAGTAGATTTTCCTGAGGTTTAACGTTACACTGATGACAGTATATTGCTAATGAGGTGGAAAGTTTCCAGAGACGTGAGACTTACATTTGTGACACAGCAGCTGGCAGGGTCTTTATGGTTCTGTTAGTATCATTTAGATGTAAGTGATGGCTGTTTGTCTGCCCTATTATACGCCTATAAGTCAGTAAATCAGAAGATCACTCTGCATTATCATCAACCAGAGTCCAGCTTTTCATTCATTATAGAAATATTCAGATGGTGACATGTCTCGGCCTGCATCTGTGGATCACAGCACACAAGCAACAATTGCTTTTGACAGAGCTTGGCAGGCGCTGGTGCTATGCTGGGGGAAAAAAAGACAAGGATTTCAAATTGCAGCAGAAATCCCCGGAGTGATATTTTGTGATCTGAATAGCAGAGAAAGATGAAAGAAGAATCTGTAACTTTTTTTGTTTTGTTTGCCTCACAGGTATACCATTCCCTATAATTGTGGCATGGGCCATTGGGAAGCTGTACTACGACAATGAGAAGTAAGCCCTTTGTTGTGACTCTTGATGTAAAATTCTTCTTAGATATTCAAGGAAACTTTTTTCTTTGCTCGGTAATAAAAGGACAAGGGCAAAGTCAAACTGTATTGCATTAAGGAGATGAATGTCTATTAATAACCTGTTGTAATGACATTTGCATTGAACAGTATTCCTAATTACACTTTACCCCTGCGACCATTTTCACTTTGATTGGAAGTGCTTAGTGCTTGATTGATAAAAGTGGTTAGGGTTTTGCACCTATTAGATAGGTGAAAACGGATTATGATAATAACAATAACTTTATTTATATAGCACCTTTAAAAACAGAGTTTACAAAGTGCTTTGACAGACAAGGCATAGACGAAACAGGAGGCAGTATAACAGCAGAAAGCCAGACAGAAATGCCAAACAAAGCAAAACTAAATGAAGGTAAAATTAAGACAAGAGACAACTTAAAGACAATGAAAAACTTGACAATGGAAATAAAAAGAAATGGGAACAATAAAAGCAATAAAGAGACGAATAAGAGGATGACGTCACGTAAAAGCAAGTCTATAAAGATGAGTTTTAAAAAATGAAGAAGTCACTGATTCTGCGAGCCTTATCTCCTCAGGCAGGTCGCTCCACAGTCGAGGGGCCCTGATGGCAAAAGCACGGTCACCTTTAGATTTAAGCCTCGACTTTGGAACAGCCAGAAGGGCCCCACCTGAGGATCTAAGGCTGGCTCGTATGGGGTCAACGTTTTTGGTTATGTAGCTTGGGGCCAGACCCACACGTGCTTTAAAAGTGATCAGTAAAATCTTAAAATCACTTCTAAAACGAACTGGGAGCCAACGGAGAGAAGCCAGGACTGGGGTCATGTGATGTCGTCTGTTAAAACCAGTGAGAAGCGTTTTAAACATGTGCGCTGAAAAAATCTCCTTTTTATCATTCTTGTCTGTAATTTAAGCCCTTAAAGCATAAGGCCTGTGATATTGTAGCACTGTTAAAGGATAAGGCTGTTGACATTTTATCTTTTTGTGAGCAAATCTCACAAATAGTCTCATTACGCTGGCAGATGTTTTCATTTGTTTTAAGAAAAATAGGTTTTAACAACTTGATAATACATATGATACATATGTACCGTGTGGTATCTAAAAGGGTTTAAGTTGAAGTGTAACTTTGAAAGAATTTCTCACCTCTGGCCAAAATGATCCCAAATGCGCTGTAATTCATATTTTGGGTAAATTTATGACTGGAAAACATGTGTTTAAAACCCCTGAGCACAAATTAGGAAATTAATTCCAACACATAGTGAACTCGGAGGGAAATTCTTTATGAAGGACGATGAGGAACAATATAAATATATATCTGCCGGTTAGAACTAAGCATGGCTGATTGCTTCTGTTGACATTTCAGGTGCTGGTTTGGGAAGCGAGCTGGTGTATACACAGACTACATCTACCAAGGTCCCATGATTCTTGTGTTAGTGGTAAGAGTCACTTTTTTGTTTTTTGTCCTTCAGTAGCAGCATTCAGCACAGAACCTGTTTTACCTAACTTGCTGATACAATTAGTCTTCATTATGTCTTTAAAATGCCTGGCAGGCATGAAGTTGGAAACCGCAACACATTCTTCACGTTAGAAATGATAAATTTGAAGCTGCAACACTTTACCTACCAAGTGTAAGTTTTAAATCTCTGCAACTTGGCAAGTTGCAAGAAATATGGGAATCATTTTGGACTTTTTGCTGAAAAACAAGAAAGAAATCCAAGCATGTGTTCAGTCTTGTTTGTACCTATTAGGAGTTATCTCTAACATTGGGTAATTTCCATACCCTCAGGGGGAGTTTTTCACGCTTTTATTAAATTATTTCATCAATTATTAACTATTGAGAATGTGTGTGTTGTCATTTTAACCGAAAAGCTCTCTCGTGTGCTTCCAGCTCCACATTCAGTAGCTAAACTTTAAATTACAGCTAAGAGGGAAGAACATAATATAACATCTTAAACTGGACACCAACCACCTGCCAGACGTCTCCTTCAGCATTCAGAACATAGCTGCGTTATTGTGACTCTTCCTCACCCTGCTAACAGTCTATGTGATGCTGGACGCTCAGCCCTTCGGCAGGGCTCATGTGAATGATCCTGCAGATTGGCTGGGGAGTCAGCCCTGCTCCTTGTACAAGCTTTAGTCATCTCTCGTCTGGACTACAGTAACCCCCTCCTGGCTGAGCTTCCAAAATACTGTCCTCAGTCCTTATCCACATGCATGCCCTCTCGCTATGACTACTACCTCTGCTAGAATTCCCCTCGCTGTGGTGATTTGGCCATTTTTCTGCTCAGTTTGGACTATTTTCTCCCCGCTGGGACTCCAGTGGTGGAGCGACCTTCCCATCCTTGTCAGAAACGGCATGTTCCCTTATCTTCTCTCCTTAGGAAAGTCATCTCTCCAAGAGGCACTTTATGTTTCTGTTTCTGCTGCCTTACTCTCCCCTAAAGCACACATCTGCCTCTTTCAATATCTCTCTGCTTCTTTCACAAAAAAATTCTCCAGTCTTGCTTTCAATAGCAAGTTCTCTCTGGCTTTTATCTCTTTGCTTAGCACTTGATCCTGCAGGATCAATGTCAGGTCACCAGAATATTTGCGGTATCTCCTGCCTGGGTGCTGTGGTTGTGAACTTTCCATGCCTTACCATCGGTGCCTTTAATGTCAGCAATAAAGTGATGTACTGCTAAAACGAATAAATACAGGATGTTGTTAAAAATGTTAACCTAAGCATTAATGCATGTGTTTAGTGAGGACCAGTATCATGGATGATTCTTGAAAGTTTGCCATGCATCTGTTTGGGCCAAGGTCAGGTCAACTGGCCCTGGAAAGTATTCCTACAGCTATTTTTGCTCCCGTGTTACATCATTCACACCTATTGCATGAGCAGTTGATTTTGTCTTTCATCACATTGTGGAAAAATTATCTCAAGGAGCACTTAAGATAATCAAGAAACAGTTTTAACGATACTGCTGGCATTATTTAATGTTTTTCTTATTGTCAGCAAATCCCCCAAAAGACAAAACCAAGAATGAATTCATCCTGCTAAACAAGTATTATCTCTATAGCCAAAGCCTGATATAGCTTAGTCCTAGAAAACTAGACAAAAACCAAACTAAAACTATTAACACTATTAACACATGTTCCACGCACACTTTACTTTGTGTCAAAATGTGCTGCCATAACAGTGGTGGAAGAAATAATCCTTTACTTGTAAGTAAAAGTAGTAATACCACCATGTAAAAATACCCCATTACAAGTTTAGCATTTAAAATTATACTTTGGTTAAAAAAACATAACAAAATATAACAGAACAGCTAAATTAATATAATATAGGAAGTAATAGGAATATAATATTTATAAGTATGTTTTCATTAGCGTATAATCACCTGAAATTAAGAATAGTTGTGTTTTTGTTACCTTACAATAAGCCCTTTATATCTACAGAGGGAGCGGGTCCCCTTCCGCGGAGGCCGCCATGTTGCACCGCCATGTTTCTACAGTAGCCCAGAACGGACAAACCAAACACTGGCTCTAGATTGGGCCTTTCGCATTTTTCGAGAGTTTCGCAGCCACCGTAGTTTCTCCTACACGCTTGGAAGGGAAGGGTGAGGCGAGTGGTATTCAAATGGTTGCAATATGCAATTTCACCACTAGATGCCACTAAATCCCACATACTGCTTCTTTAAAATATCAAACAGAAATGTACTCATTATGCAGAATGCCCCCCTTAAAGTGTTATATCATGTATAATATATTATATAATATATAATTATATTAAAAAACACAAAAAACATTATTTTTGCTGAACTATTTCTTGGATGGGACCACTAACTTCCTGGTTGCCTGGCCCGTAAAACTACCAGTTGACGTTTTTACACTTTGGTTTTTGCACAGATTAAACAAACAATATACAATGTGTTAATTGGTGAGGTTTTGAGGTGTTGGAGGGCAGCTTTTGTTACCTTTGGACAGAGACAAGCCAGCTTTTTCCCCGTTTCCAGTCTTTGTGCTAAGCTAAGTTAGCCAGCTGCTGGCGGCGGCTTTACTTTTACCATACAGATATGAGAGTGGTATCAATCTCCTCATCTAACTCTCAGCAAGAAAGCGAATGAGGGTGTTTCCCAGAATATTTTCTTTTAACCTGTGCTTCTCACTGTGTAGTCGGGGTTAGCGTTATCACTGCTACCAGTTGCCTTTTCTCTCTGGCGTTCGCGTCAGTTGGCTAGCTGGATGTCTATCAACAACATAAAAAAAGTTTTGGAAATGCGGGGATGAATGCCACATACGCATTTACCTCTTAACAGTATTTTTTTCTGGTTTCCAGCAAGTTGCTTTATTTCTAAATACTGAAAATGTCCATAAACTATCATGACATTGTGGCAATGAGTGTTGTACCGCCCTGCTTCCGACACGTCCTCCGTTGTATGTAAATAAGAAACCAGTCTAAAGATGGCATTTATTGAAGTGTTTGAGAGTTGCAGTTTGTCTGACGGTTTTCCCTGTAGTTTTCCTTCCCTCTTCTTGCTTCTGATATTTCTTCTCAGTTTTTGTGATTTGTTGAATCTGTGCAGTTTCCTAAGTTTCCCTGTATGTACTTGGACCATGGAAACTACAAACATACAGCATATATGCTAACGTTTTTATGCTAACATTACTCGTGTGAGGGGAACTTCATGCTCTTAACCTGTGCTGCGCCTTGATTGTCTGGGTCACACAGGTCGTTTTTCAGTTTGTTTAGCCTGTGTTAGCATTAGCACTGCTACTAGCTCCCACTTCTCTCTGTAATTCGATGTGTCATGTTAGCTAGCTATTTGTCTGTCAGCGATGCGTGGTAAAAAACTGGCTTGTAAATGCGGGGATGAATGCCACATACACATTTACCTCTTAACAGTAATTTTTCTGGTTTCCAGCAAGTTTGCAAATAAGAAACCCGTCTATAGATTAGTTTATTGATGTGTTTGAGAGTTGCGGTTGTACTATCTGATGGTTTTTCCTGTAGTTTTCCTTCCCTCTTCTTGCTTCTGATATTTCTTCTCAGTATTTGTGATTTGTTGAACCTGTGTCCCCTGAACAGAAAGCAGCCTTTCTCTGACATTATTAGACACTACAATGCCTTCATAAAGAGTCTGTTTGATTTTCCCACAGATCAATTTCATTTTCCTCTTCAACATTGTGAGAATCCTGATGACCAAATTGCGAGCCTCTACCACATCAGAGACAATCCAATACAGGTACATTTAATGTAATCTGCTGCATTCAGCTGTGAGAAACTCAAGAGACAAAACTTTTCAGATACTCCTGCATGTACACGCCTTAAATAATTCATGTTTTATACTTGATCAGTGAAGTGTTGACTCTGTCTAAAAGACAGTGGTGCCCGTAGACAATAGTATTTCTGTCTCCTCGTCTGCAGGAAAGCTGTGAAGGCCACACTGGTACTTCTTCCTCTCCTGGGAATCACCTATATGCTGTTCTTTGTCAACCCGGGGGAAGATGAGATCTCTCAAATCGTCTTCATATATTTCAACTCATTTTTGGAATCCTTTCAGGTAGGATTTAGCATCCAAAAGGCTTTCAGAGACAGAGTATATTGTCATCGTTGTGTGGGTGTATGTTTTTTTTTATATAAAGACACAAGTAATTGTAATGAGTGGACAGCAACATTACTGTGTTCCTCTCTGGAGATGATTGAATGAATGTAACATGTATGATAAGCTGCTGTGTATGCGATTAAACAGGATCAGGGCGTTGATGTTTTGAATGCCCTCCTTTTTGATGATGTTTTGTTCCTCTCTTTATCTCCCTCCTCCTCTCACACAGGGCTTCTTTGTGTCAGTATTTTACTGCTTCCTAAACAGTGAGGTAAGCAGATTCACATCCGCTTATTGATCTAACATTTAATGTTCCCCCCCGCTTCAGACAATTATTTATAATACTTCCCACTTCAGGCGCTTCCACTCTCCTTTTTGGTGGCTGTTGCTGTATGTGATTCCAGGGAATTGAGAGATAAAGCTTGAAGCACTTATATTTAGGGCACAATTAAGACTTGTCATGTACCGACATAAGTGACATCACTTTCTATGCTTTATGACAATGTCAGCCCTAATTTGGTTCCATGGAGAAATCAGGGGTGAAACCCTCTCAAAATAGCACAGAAATATTAATATGCATGCCCGCATGCAGAAATGCTACTTTATGTTTAATGCATGATGTTATTATTATTAATATTAGTAGTAATTTATTATTTTTATTAGTATCATTGTGTGTAGTAGCAGTATTTTGTAAGGTTTTTGCGTGACATGTTTTTGTAATATGATTTCTGTTTTGGCGGATGGACAGGCATGAAAACATTTGCAACAATTGCACAAGCTAGGGATAAGGAAATAAGACATGCAAACAATTATTTCATAATTTAGTTTAGTTTTTTACACTGTACAAACAGCACAAAACAGATAACAGAAGTTAAACAGATGTAACAGAAGAGGTCACTAAGATTTAGCCTTATACACTGAATCACCTCCCAAAACTAAGAGTCTACAGCCACGCTAGCAGCTTTGTGAGGCTGTACTCAGGCTCAGTGGTGCTTTGAGCTAAATGCTAATGTCAGCATGCTAACATGCTCACAATGACAATGCTATCATGCTGATGTTTAGCAGGTATAATGTTTACCATGTTCACCATCTTAGTTTAGTGTGTAAGCTTGCTAACGTTTGTTAATTAACTCTAAACACAAAGTACAGCTGAGGCTGATGGGAATGTCATTAGGTTAATTAATTTTGACCTGATGATAAAGTAATTTATTTATCATTTTACAACACAAGGTTGTATAATGAAATGAAGTTTGTAGTCCCTTCATGCTACACACATAGCACATAACAGAATTAAATTCATATTGAAATGAATAAATTAAATTAAATAAAATGATGATGGCGCTAGATGAAAAGTTAAGGGATCACCAAAGTTATTACAATCCATCCTGAGGGGGACATGAACATCTGTACCAGATTTTATGGCAATCATGAATGTCTGTATATAATTTCGTGGCAATCCATCCAATAGTTGTTGAGATATTTCAGTCTGGACCAAAGTGGTGGACCAACTGACCGACTTTGCCTTAGAGCCAAGCTGCTAACGTGGCTGAAAAGGAGCATAAAAAAACATGCATTCAGAAATAAAATACATGCAAATACAAACAATATAAGCGGCGTCAAACTCTTACCAGGATGCACCGGCACCAGATCACGTCTTAGCAATATAATTAACGGCAGCTGTAGTGGTTCAGTAAGTAAATATTGTAACTTCTTGACCCTGTTTCTATTTTTTTTACCTTTCTGTCTTCATATCAAAAGATTTTGAAAGCCGCTGAAAATATGTTTTTCTGTACAGTTACAGTTTTACTTTACACAAGTGTTACTATCAGAGTTTAAAGGGACAGTTCACCCCAAAATCAAAAATACATATTTTTCCTCTTACCTGCAGTGCTGTTTATCCATCTAGATTGTTTTGGTGTGAGTTGCAGAGTTTTGAAGATATCGGCCGTATAATGGGACTATATGGCGCTCGGCTTGTGGCGCTCAAAGCATCAAATACATACATTTGAAAAACTCAACAGCAACGCCTGTTTCCAGACACCATGACCCGGTTACTGAAGATAATCCACAGATTTGTTGTGAGCAGTTTTATGTAGGAACTATTTTCTTTCTACCAATAGTTCCTACATGAAACTGCTCACAACAAATCTGTGGATTATCTTCAGTAACCGGGTCATGATGTCTGGAAAGAGAGTTACACTACAGGTAAGAGGAAAAATATGTGTTTTTGATTTTGGGGTGAACTGTCCGTTTAAAGCTGAAAAATTCAGTAATTGTGGGTGTGGTTTGATCAGATTTGACTGACAGTGCTGGCAACAGAAACAAACAACCGAACAGGTGTCATCACATTGTAATTGATATATTGCTAAATTCTGATTGGTGCACAGAAATACGTGACATCACCTTTTTCCAAATGAGCCCTGCCCACTTCAAACCAGTGAGAACAAAAAAAAAACTGTTTGAACTTTGGCAAAAAATGTTGTGTTTATGTGGGACCCCATCAGGAAATAGATTTTTAGGGCCTTTAAAGGTTTCATCTCAGAAAGGACAGCTTGATACTTAAAATGGTAAATTAACTACCCCATCATGCTCTCCAAAGTTATGATCAATACCCTTTTGGCTTTGACTTCAACCTGTGAAATACTGCCTGATGTCGCTGAATAGACCCTAATCGTGCCACCTGAGTCAGAAAGTAGGCATGAAGATAATTACGTTATCGCTTGACCTTTTCACCGTGATAATGGGGATTATGTTAGCTCTTTGGGTTTAATCGAGGTGGTTCATCAGCTGAATCATAATCTGATGTTTCAGTCAGCAAGACCCAGCTCCATCTAGCCACAGACTTATCACAGAATAATCATTACCTTACAAGTTATTCCTCGAGTAGCATGTGGATGTTAAATCAGCTGACTGCCGCCCTTTGGTTACCGTCTCACACTGTGTTAGCCGGCTGGATGATGAATGAATATCTCATCATGAACCTTGTTGTAGCTCCAATAAGGGGCTTAAACAGCATGTGTAGCTTGCAGAGGATATTGATTTAGTGTTTTGTTACAGGCTGAGCGTAGCAGAAAGGCAGGGGGAAGAAATGAGACAGATGAACAAAGGACACCCAGAGTCACATTCAAGAGAAAAGGAAAACATTTAGTACTGAAACATGTGTGTAGAGGATTGAATGATCTTACTTCAGGCCAGAGGACACTAGCCAAACATAATGCCGGTTTGTACGCTGATGAACTGAGCTTTAAAATATTATAGTGTGTCAAAATTAGGTTTTGGTATTTTATGTGGATCAGCTTTTTAGGTTAAAACTCTTCCTTTGAAACTATATTGTGATTACTGGAGGCACGAGGTGTACAGAAGTGGGACAATTGATTTTAGAATGGGAGTGAGAGAGGAGGAACCCTTTTAAAGCATCATTAACATGATTTATAGCATGTTGCTACATAGATTCTGTTTACAAATTATATATGAAGTTTAGCTGTAGATTCAGTTTTACATTGCAGAGACTGAAACATGTGGAAGCCCATTTCTGCCAGGAAAAAAAAAACAAATGTTTAAGTTAAAGGAATAATAAAAATAAAAGTGCTCATGGTAATTCAAATCATGAGATAGTTACAGTTGAGGTTTTAAATCAACATTATGAGATAAGTCAAAATCTCAGTCAAAATTTAGAGATACTAAGTTAAATTATGAGATATTAAGTCAGAATTCTGAGGTAGTAAGATAAACATTGACTCAATATCTTATAATTCACACTTTTTCTTAATAATGTTAATCATTTAGACTTAATAATTCAACGTTTTGACTTGTTATGTCATAATTTTAACTTAATATCTTAAATTAACTTAATATCTATCGCAGTATTTTGTCTTGTTTACTTACTGTCTTACAGTTTTCATGCAGTCTAGTCTTTATATGTGTCAAACATTTTTGGTTAATCATAATAATCGATCAAACCATATTCTTTTGCTTTTGCATTTGAACCATATTTAACCAGACACACTGACTTTTATTGTGAATCTGTCTGTTTTAGATCTCTTAACATTTGCATTTATCACTTTCTGTAGATATATTTTGCATATATTGATAACTTTAACCTGAACATTAAAATACACTGAACTGAGGCACCTCATGCGCCTTACTTCGTTAGAAGTACTTTTATGTTAATGTCAGCTTTTAGCATCCATGTACATTGCATGTTAAAATATGCACAATGTTATTATTAACAGCAAAAAAAGATGATGAGGTAATATACACATGAATCAAGTCATTACCAAGTTAACACAATGGTCAATCAACTGACTGAGTCTTCCTGGTTTGCTGTTGACAGGTGCGATCAGCTGTGAGGAAGCGGTTCCACCGTTGGCAGGAGCAGCACTCCATCCGAGCCAGGATGACCCAGGCTATGTCCATCCCCACTTCACCTTCAAGGGTCAGCTTTCACAGCATCAAGCAGTCCACGTCGCTATGAGAGAGAGGAACAGCTTTGTCCTAGATACGTGTTCTGGGAGAAACCCCCAGCTGTCGTTGTCATCATTTTCTGCCACATCACTGGAGTACGCTAAAACCTTTTCTGAGCTGGGGCGAGGCTAGAGAGCAAGAGAGAGACTGCATCAGTCTCCTAAACCTCAGGAGGGACATTATACAGACTTTCAGGAGAAAATTGATGGGGACGGGGATAAAGGACACTGCAGACTTTATAAAATGAGAGGTTAGTGGATGCACGTGACCAAGCTGAGTTTGGATCTGTGTCACTTTGGGTGTGAATGTACAGCACTCCATATTCTTTAATGTTTTCCTGCCATAGAAATTCTCTGTTGTATTCCTGCTTGCACACTTTCTTTTTTTTTTTGGCTATCTTGCATCTGTGAGAACTTGAAGCTCGTGCCGCTGGACTGCACTGAACTGGATTCCATCCCAGCGGACACTGGACTCACATGCTACAGGGGCAGTGACTAAGTTATTTTGTTTTCAGTTTTTAATTTCTTTTTTTGCTGTCACAAACAATTGGTCTGGTCATAGTGTTTGTTAATTTTGTGTTGTGCTATCTTCCTCTGTTCTCAGTCAGCTTGGTGCAGTCATGCTACTTTCATCAACTTTCCAGGAAGATAAACACATTCCATATTTTCTACCTGAAGAGTTTTGTTCCAAAATAATATGTCTACCATGAATACATGTGTGGCATTTACTGCTTTCATTAAAGTCAAGCACATAGTGGGTTAGTAGTGAAGTTTGAAGTCATTTGCTTCCTTTCTGAGAATTACATGAGAAGATCGATGCCACTGGCATGCGTTATGAATTGAGCTAGAGCCAGGAGGTGATTAGCATAGCTTAGCATAAAGACTGAAAACAAGGCGAACAGCTAGCCTGCATGTCTCCAATGTCCAAAAATACTCCAATGAAATAGTTACTCTCCCTAAAACCAAAAATTGTCTTTTTTTTACGTTTAAACAAACAAGACAGGCTATCTGTTTCCCCTTGCTTCCAGTCTTTATGCTAAGCTAGGCTAATTGGTCCCGGTTCCAGTGCCAGAATTAACACACAGACTTAAGAGTGGTCTTAATCTTCTCATCCACAGTAACTCTCAGAAAGTAAGTGAATAAGCGTGTTTCCCAGAATGTTTAACTATTGCTTTTAGAAATGTTTCTCACATATTCCCCTAATTTCAGGAAATGTTTTATCCAAACTGGATGTGTAATTCGACAAAATAATCTTGAACCTGCATTAAGTGTTATTTTTATATCCAGCACAACAAGCTGTAAACTCAACATTGACATATTATCATCTTATAAAGCTGTTATGATGAGCTTGTTAGCAAACAGATGTTAGCAACACAAGCATTCATTTAAAGTCGTTTTTGTGTCCACCTGATGAATGTACGCCCAATATTCCTACTCCTGAGGGAAATATGTCTCTTTAGTTGCTAAATGCTCCACTATGCTATGTTCACCGGCTAATTGCTAACTTTGTCTGTCTGCTGTTTGGGGCTGAGCAGGTGGTGTACAGTGGGTTCATCTGAGCTTTTTCACTGAAAACCTGCTGTGGCTGGAAACAACAGAAACGTGAGAGTGAACCAAAACAGTAAAGCTGTGGGCTGATAAACCAAAACAATGAACTGAAAGATGCTAAAAATCTCTGTAGAGATGAGGCGCTAATTCTCTGCGTGTTTATCCCTTGAGTGACCCCTTTTCTCATTACACATTGTCATTTGATCCACCGTTCAAATAAAAATATTGATTAGTGCAGCTTTAAGTCAAATTTCACGTGCTAGCATTTTCTTCATTGTTTTGCTGGATGTCAGAATCAGAATCAGAATCAGAAATACTTTATTGATCCCCGTAGGGAAACTCTTTGTTCCAGTAGCTCTTCTTTACGTCAGTGCACACAGGAGAAAACGATATTATACACTATAAACAGGTCAGAAATAAATTAAGTAACATGTTGGTATAAGTATAAGATAAACTAAGTGTCGAGTACCAAGTGGGTTTACTGGTAGATGGTGAAGTACAGTATAAATACAATGTCACTAATTATGTAATAAATAATATTGTATGGTGGTCAATCAAAATCACAATGTATGAAAACTGTGAGATGTGATTGAAAGCTCCAGAAAATGCTAGTAAGTGGACCTTGAGTTAAGATTATTTTGTCAAACTTCTATTAATAAGGTCAAGAATGAACTTCATGGATGTATAGTGTTTCGGAACAAAACTCTTCAGCTGAATAAAGAGACTTGTACTATTGTTGCCTCTCTACCAGCAAGCCAGATAAGGGGAGAAGAATACAGTATATTTGATGAGGAAGGTGTTCACTCTTGTATCCTCCAAGTGACTTTCTGTGGTGTTCGGTTGACATGAAGAATGACATTTGAGTGGGCTACGCAGTAACTTTGTTTACTGATTTATTGTAAATATATAAATACTAGAGCGGGGCGTTAAAGATCCAGTGGAGTCGTCACAAATATAAACCAAAAACACAAACCACACACTGTGAATCATATGGGTACATTATCCATGTGGTCAGCAATTCACAGTCCACATTCCTACTATACCAGTATGCCTAGCACCTGTGCATTTTTATGAACTGCTGTTTATGTCAAATTGTATATGAATCTAATCTTTTTGTTGCCCTAAAATCACGATTTTTAAAAAATCCCTTTCAAGTGATGTGTGAGCTCTGGTTGTGATGAAATGTCTAAATTATTTAAGACAACAGAATTTCATATGCCACTGTGATGTGTATTATTCTAATCGTCATTATTAATCATCTATTGTAACTCAGCAATCTGTGTGTAGCTGCTTCCTGCAGTCATTCGAGGTCTTTGGGGTAAAATAATGCCAGACTATGTGTTCAAATTAAAGAAAAGACTATTTATCATGCACTTTTGCAGAGTAAAATAAGAAAAGTTAAAATGCAGCAACCTTAAAAGTTTAATGTCAGCAGGAATAAGCAGCACAGGATGTTGGTGACATGTTTTCATTCCAGCACAGTAAAAAGCATTTGGTCAACTATTGACACTGACTTCTCCATAGTTATGTGGTACATATGGTGGTCAATCAAAATCACAATGTAATTCACAATATTATTTATTATTATTTATTTTCAATATTGTTATTTTCATACTTGAAAAGATGTGAAGAGATAATAAACTGTTCAATTCAATTCAGTTTATTTTTATAGCGCCAATTCATAACAGAAGTTATCTCATTGCACTTTTCCTATAGAGCAGGTCTAGACCGTGCTCATTATAATATTATTTACAGAGACCCAACAAATCCCACCATGAGCAAGCACTTGGCGACAGTGGCAAGGAAAAACTTCCTTTAAGAGGTAGAAACCTCGAGCAGAGAGACAGAGATGTAATGGTGGTGGTAATATTAATATTAATAAAGTAATAACAATAGGAATGATAGTGATAAGACTAATAACAACAACTGTAGTAGCAGTTGTCGAGCAGGAACACGGGGGCAGCAGGCGGTCCACAATCACAGATCCAGACTCTGCAGCTCTGGAGGCAGAAATACCTGCTGAAAGCAACAGAAAGAGAGAGGAGAGAAATGAGAAAGCACAAAACCACGGGAGAGAGACGAGAAAGCTGACTTAGGAACATGCATTAATGGGTAAAAATGCATACAGAGGTGCATCATGGGAAGTCTCCCGGAAGTCTTGGCCTATAGCAGCATAACTAAGGGATGGTTCAGGACTCACCCAAGCCAGCCATAACTATAAGCTTTATCAAAGAGGAAAGTTTTAAGCCTACTCTTAAATGTGGAGATGGTGTCTGCCTCCCGAACCCAAACTGGGACCTGGTTCCACAGGAGAGGAGCTTGAAAACTGAAGGCTCTGGCTCCCAGTCTACTTTTGTAGACTCTAGGAACCACAAGTAACCCTGCATCCTGGGAGCGCAGTGTTCTAGTAGGATAATAAGGTATTATAAGATCGTTAAGATATGTTGGTGCCTGACCATTAAGAGCTTTGTAGGTGAGGACAAGGATTTTAAAATCTATTCTGGATTTTACAGGGAGCCAATGCAGAGAAGCTAATATTGGAGAGATATGATTTTTTTTCCTAGTTCTTGTCAGTACACGTGCCGCAGCATTATGGATCAACTGGAGACTCTTAAGGGACTTATTTGGGCAGCCTGATAATAAGTAATTGCAATAATCCAGCCTAGAAGTAACAAATGCATGCACTAGTTTTTCAGCATCATTTTGAGACAGGATGTGCCTGATTTTTGCAGTGTTGCGTAGGTGAAAGAAGGCAGTCCTTGAAGTTTGTTTCATGTGGGAGTTAAAGAATAAATCCTGATCAAAGATAACTCCGAGGTTCCTTACGGTGCTGCTGGAGGTCAGGACAATGCCATCTAGAGTAACTATATCTTTAGATAATGTGTCTCGGAGGCCAAGTACAATAACTTCAGTTTTGTCAGAGTTTAACATCAGAAAACTGCAGGTCATCCAGGTTTTTATGTCCTTAAGGCATGCTTGAAGTTTAGCTAACTGATTAGTTAAATCTTGCTGGATCGACAGATATAATTGGGTATCATCCGCATAACAATGAAAGTTTATGGAGTATTTCCTAACAATATTGCCTAAAGGAAGCATATATAAGGTGAATAGAATTGGTCCAAGCACAGAACCTTGTGGAACTCCGAGGACTCACCGTTAACATGTACAAACTGAGATCGATCTGATAGATAAGACTTAAACCATCTTAGTGTGGTTCCTTTAATGCCAATTACATGTTCCAGTCTCTGTGTGTTGCATTTCACTGAATGAAAAATGTAACAAATGGCTGAGAAGTCAAGTCACTTTATTTATAGAGACAACAGAATGCGCTTTCTATAAAAAAATACACATATACACATTTAACTACCTGCTTTAAAGGCTGTGCTCAGGATCACAGTGCCATTTGTCTCCACAGTCCCCTGAGACAAAAGCAAACAAGAAATACATTTTGAGCATTGTGTGAACCTTTTAAGCTTTGTGTGTGGGTCTCAGAGGGGAGCACTGCTGAACATCAGCTTTTAAATAAGATCCTTCTGCCCAAGTGAACATTCACTATATTTTCCCATAACCGTGAACAAGAGAGAGGAGTTTTCCCTGCTTTTAATCTGTGATGCCATGCCAATACACAGCTCCAAAACAGAAAGAAAAGGGGGGTAAAATTCAAGTTGCAAAAATTGACTGTGACAGTGTCCATGATAATTTTCAAAAGGATCACAATATGTGTTGTGATTTAGGTCTCTTGGCACTACCGTAACGCTAAATTGGATGTGAAGTTTCATGCGAACACTTAAAAGAGACCAACAAGGTTAGTCATTGCCTACAGAGCAGCTTTAGGCGAACTATTACTGCCATCTTACAGATTCATTTTTGCAGTCAGTGTTTCTAGCTTTGGGAGAGTTGCTCATCTTCACAGTTACTGATTAGACTGTAGTCAGGATGATTTAATTCTTATTCTTATTAGTTTAACAGTCAGAGTTTCTCAGATGATTGCATAATCACTGTTTGTTTGTCTGGAGCAGTACTAGTGTTACTACTGTTATTATTATTAGTTGCTATTAGTGTGGTGTATTTTGTAGTAAAGAGGCTGCCTCCCTTTCAGAGCACAAATGAGAAGCTGCTTCCGCCTTCACAACAAGGCAATTCAACAAAGGAGTAGGAGGAAAATCAATACATCTACATATCCACCATTGCCTTGATATATCCTCTTAAACCTCACTGACCTGATGGTGGGTCAGTCATTAAACAAACTCATGGTGTGAAGTCAAGCATCGTTCAGACTCACAGAACTTTATTTTCAGTTCTCCAAAGGTACCAAATGCTTCAAGCTGAATTTTGGCAAAATGTATATAAAATGATGCACCAGGCATCTGGAACATTTCCGTTTGATTGAATGGTGCAGCAATAAAAAACATCAAGGCTTTGGTTTGAATATTTTAACCATCATGTGGCTTCAATGAAGAGCTGGAAGAAGACGATACAGAATATAAATGATGTCAGACGCTGTCAGATAGTGTGGAATAAGATGAGTATAATAACTGTAATAAAGCTAAAGGGTATCAATGGGACAAAACTGTATGTTGGAAGGGAGCTGCCGTGCCCACTGGCTCTCAGTGCTGCATTTATATGCATGACAGTTCAGCTGATAACATGGTTACTCAAGTAACCAGCTCACTTGTCAATAATATAACTCTGTTAAAATAACCCAGTTAAGCTCATATTCCTGCAGTATGAGTGAGTCAGGCTTTGTCTAATATTAAATGGCTTACTGTTGCATGCAAACATCTTACTTTTGTCTACTAATAAGGCACATTTTTGGCTGTGGTCTGTCGGGCTGGAACCACAGTTCGACATTATTGTAATGGGAAGGAATGATGGTAACAGTCCCAATAAGAACATAACCTCTTCGACCCCACAGACTGTTTGGTAGGTCCATCGCTACAAACTCCTGTTGTGAAGACGCACAAAACTGCATTTTTAATTCTAGCAAAGATCACAGTGTTTCCTAATATACCAAATACGTCATCCGGATTTACAGCGAAATGCAAATAATGTGATGCACAAAAGAGAAGCTTTCATGAAGCAATATACATTATTATGCTGATGAGATCGCTTGTTGTCTAGTGTCTCACCTGTGTTACAGTAATTGGATGATCAGAGGAAAAAGAGCTTGTATCCACAGACACTGAGGACCAATGGGCTGAGGATTTTATATCATTAATGGGGAAAAACTACCTTTTGGTAAAGCAGCTTTTAAAACAAAATCATGTTCAACTTTTTTTTTCTATTTGAAAGATCTTTGAAAATATCCTTTTCATATAATGTTGAAAAATGTGTTATATATATATATATATATATATATATATATATATATATATATATATATATATATATATATATAATCTTAACTGGGTCAACATCTGGTGACTGTAAAGGCCGTAGCATTTTATTCACATAATTTTCATACTCACCAAACCGTTCAGTGAGCCCTGGTGCACGAAAGCATCTGCAGATAATTAATAAGTCCCCCCTATTTAGCATTTATAAGCGCTATATAAACATTTAATAAATGGTTTATAACACACTATAATGTAGTTGTGGTTGTTTACAAATATAACTCCTGTTGTTGGCACCCATAAGTGGAAGCTGCTGTATAAATGATAATAAATGATAATATATTAAAATACAGTTGTAATAATACAAAATATGTCTTCATAGGAGACAAATACTGTACATTAATAAACACTTTAAAATGTCCTTATATCTGCTGACAGCTACATTATAGTGTTATAAACCATTTATTAAATGTTTGTGTACTGCTCATAAATAACTTAAAGTGTTAACAGAAATATTAGAGACGTTACAGTTCAAAACCAGAGTATGGCTAATAACTGATTTACTCCATAGTAAGCATGTCAGAGTGAGAGCAAGTTGCCTTGTATGAGGCTCATGTGCAGCTGATGATGTTGTTGGGTGTGATGTCTCAGCGCCATCTAGTGTTTTTTCTCTACAACTACATTTAGATGTTGCCTCAGTGTTTTGAGCCCTTTAAATGGGAGTTTTCCATTATAGGGCAAAATTAACGTAACAGAAGGTCTACAAATATTTAGATGGTGGTGAGGAGGAACTTACAATCAGGACTGAAGCTTGACAAAAAGGTCAGATCTGAAGGCCACGAACTCTTGACGCCACTCACATACAAATGCACACTCTGTAAAGTGCTCTTACCCTATGCCAAGTAAAGGTGGATGCCAAGAAAGTTCATGGGTGAAGCTGTGCTGAGTGATGAGCTGAAAGGAAGATGGAGAGGTTGCAGAAAGAACTAGGATGAGCCAAGGCTAAAGACAGGAACAAGGAAGAGGACAGACAGGGAGAAATCTATGGGGAAAAGCTTCAGATGTGGTTTAAAACCAGACTGAGCTATTATTAGCTGCTCAACTACATACAGTATACAGCTGGAAATGCATGTTCTAACAGCGTACATCAATAATGCAGCGAGGACAGTTTCTGATCTCTTTCCACATCACAAGTCAACTTTCTGTAGAAATTTAGGAGATGGTGCCGAGTAACAGCTTGCGTCACAGTTCACTCGAACACTATACAGATGTGTGAAAGTGTGTGTGTGTGTGTGTGTGTGTTGGTTAGTTGGGGTCATTACAGGTTTCTTTCTCTGCCTTTCACGTGGGACTGAATTCACAAATTATCACAGGTAAAATACAAATCTCACGTTATCACAAGAAATCACACCGGCGATATAAGAAATAAAATATAAGTAACTCTAACTCCCTCAGAAGGAACATTACAGTCAAGCACATTATGGATACATGTTATTATCTGAATTATTTATAAAAAGTTAGTGATTGTGGAAGGTGGCAAAATTAAGAAATACAAAACATCAATTTGTCACATGAACCTAAGTACTGAGTATTTACTCAAGTACTGACCTTAAGTGCAACTTTAAGGTACTTTGCTTAAGGAACTGTTACTTTACACTACTCCACTACATCTCAGAGGGAAGTGTTATTATTTTAATACACTACATTTGTTTGACAGCTGTTACTTCGGAGATTTTACATTCAAAATGTATGATTTGCTTAGAAAACATGACTGTTGAGGATTAAGCTACCCAACAGTATATAAAGCAGTTAAAATTAGCTCAACCAAGCTGCAACATTAAAATGCTGCTTACACGTCAGTAATAATAATCCAATATTATAATATATAATACTGATTATAGAGGGTATTCTGCCTGCATAATCAGTAGACCTACTTACTTTTGATACCTTAGGTACATTTTGTTAATAACATTTCTGTACTTTACTTTAATGCAGGGCTTTTACTTGCTTTACTTTTACTTGAGTATTTTTACATTGTGGTGTTCAGAGGTGGAGGAAGCATTCAGATCTTTTACTTCAGTAAAAGTACTAACACCACACTGTAGAAAATACTCTGTTACAAGTAAAAGTCCTGGATTAAAAATGATACTTCAGTAAAAGTATGTAAGTATAATCAGGTAAAAGTACTTAAAGTATTAAAGTAAAAGTACTCGGTGCAGTGAAGCGTCCCTGTGGCTGCTGTGCTGTTATATATTCTGTCATCAG
The DNA here is from genome assembly GCF_020085105.1 of Siniperca chuatsi. NCBI lineage: Eukaryota > Metazoa > Chordata > Actinopteri > Centrarchiformes > Sinipercidae > Siniperca > Siniperca chuatsi. The sequence continues at coordinate 3,760,578 of NC_058061.1, forward strand.
ATTATTATTCCTCGTGCATTAATGTAAAGCAGGATGTTGCTGCTGCAGCTGATGGAGCTGGTTTGTATCGGACTGCAGCTGATGATGCTTTTCATTCTGGATCCATCTGCTGATTCTTTTCTCCATCAATCGATCGATTGATTGGTTTGTAAAAATTCTGAAAATAGTGAGAAACACCGTCACGACGACCCAGAGCCCAAAGTGACGCCTTCACGATGTTGTTGTGTCCGACCGACAGTCCAAAGCTCAAACTTATTAACAAAACATTAGAATTATTTAATAATTAAAAGGAAAAGCAGCAAATCTTCACATTTGAGAAACTGGAACCATGAAATTTTTGGCATTTTTAAATGATTATCAAAATAGCCGCCAATTAATTTTCTGTCAATCGACTAATTGATTAATCAACTAATCGTTTCAGCTGTACTTGTATAAACTGTTGGGTAGTTTAATTTATAACAAAACATCATATTTTATAAACTCTTCATATTTTTTGTATGCTAAATTCTTCACTTGTAAAGTAACTAAAGCCGTCAGATAAATGTAGTGAGGTAGAAGTAGAAAGTGGCACGAAAAGAAAAGACTCAAGTAAAGTACAAGTACCTCAAATTTGTACTTAAGTACAGTACTTGAGTAAATGTACTTAGTTACATTGCACCACTGGTGGTGATGCGACTTTCCCTTAAGTAAAGGATCTGAATATGTCTTCCACCTCCGTCTGTCGTACATTATGAAAACACTGATGTCAATAATCACCACAGCATTCTTGCCCAACCTTGGTCTTCAATACACACAGAGGTAAAGACAAGGTAGGATTTAGGTAAGAAGTGATGGATCAACTGAAGCCAACAATGCATACATTAAAAACATTATAGGAAATAAAGCAGGGTAAATATTGTTTGGGTGATCTGTTCCTCTAACATTTGTAACGTGTGTTTGTAGCTGCAGTCGCTCTAAACGTAGAAAGCCATCCTCTAATTCAGGCCTTTGTTGCTAAGCTGCCATGGACGTGGGATGCCGGTCATTTTCATTCAATATTTAAATATGATTGAGAAAGGTCAGACTTAAGCATTGCTGACACTATGTGGGGAAATGCTCAATCACTCTACGGGGACCTCTGAGGACGATCCCAACTGCAGTGCTGGATATTGCAAATCCTGGATATTCATACCACCAGCCCAATACTGCCTCACTAATTTATATTGCCATCCATCCTCTGTCCCTTGCCTACACGTGTCTCCTGTCTCACCAGCCCCAGCTTGAACTCCACTCTTGTAGAGCAAATGGCTTCCCTTGTATCTCCTGTCCTACTTTGGGGCAAAGATTTAAGGACCATTCAAATGTCAGTCCACCAGCTGTTTAGCACTTGATGTTAAGATCAAATGAAATATACTGAACAAACTCATTTGCAGACATCGGCGTTATCTGCCCGTGATTTGTATCGTGCTGTGAAAATAAGTGGTTCATTTCTAAGCAAAGTCTCAAAGACAAAGCATTAAAAATATTGTAGTTACATAGAGTGAAAACACATCAGGCTGGACTATGAGTAGCTAGCATGCGGGCGGTGTAAACAACACTCGTATAATGGCGCAGTAAAAGCAGTCATTTACAAATGACGGGGAGGTTGTGGGACTCAAGAAAACATTTTCAAATGAAAACAATATTTTTGGATAATGAAGTTTCGTGCTATGAACTTTCGTCCACATTTCCGCTGTACGGGCATTTGCTTAGACTGACAACTGTGTGAGCCAATAGAAAGCCTCAAATGGAACCATCGACCAATAGGAACGCGGGGGATGGTTGTTATCAAGTCGTAAACGGTTAGTAACAGGACAAGCAGGTAAGTAAGATTTTGTCTTGATATTTTCTCAAAATTAATGAATGCTCCGCTTGTCAGGAAAAAATACTCATTTGGTTAAACCTTCGGCTGTTCGATTTGAGTAGGTTAGATTTTTTTAGTACACTTTTCTGCCAAACGTGCAAAAAACGGTAGTCATTGAGAAGTCAGTATGGGATCGGGAAGCAAACAAGCTAGCGAGCGTTAGCTTAGCCTGCTAGCTAAATTGGCTGTTATTGGCCAGCCTCTCTGCGTTAGCTCGCTACGTCGCTGTACGTCGGTCTGAAGCATTAGCTTGGCTAACACTAGCTTGAGAGAAAGTACTGTTAATTGTATCACAAAAATCACTGGCAGTGCATTCTTTGACGTGATAGTCAATAAAGAAAACCCGCTTCATAACTTACTTTTAAATTTTCATGCTCAGTGTTAAAATTATTCAACGTCTAAAACTTTTTCATTATAAATTTGCAATGATAACGTTCGTGTAGGTAACATTAGCAAGCTAGCGTTAGCTTGCCAGCTGGACGTAAAAAAAAAAAAAAAAAAAAAAAAAAAAAAAAAAAAAAAAAGACAATCCTCGAGAGTCACACCGCTGCCAAAACAGTTGTCAACTTTATGTAGCCTGGCTCTGTCCCGAAATGTTAGGAATTAGGATTCAACTAATGTTTGTCTATTCGTTCTTTTTGTTTTTAGGTGTCGTGTTATTTCCATGTGTGGTAACCGGAATCATGGCCCCTTGGATTGCTGAATGGAGTATTTCAACAATGGAGTTAAAGGTATTCTTAAATAGTAATTATTATTATTATTATTATTTTGTTTTTATTTTTGTGTGTTTCTGACGGAGCCAGAGGGCGATGCTCTCGACCAGTCCTCACCTGTGGTCGTGGGCTCTGAGTGGTCACCAAGACCAGAATGAGGTAGCGGATACCAGTAGTGGCCCGACCGGAAACCAGTTGCCTTTTTCGGGTGCTTTGGCTCACCCCAACAGGAACAGCTGCCCCTCCTGCCTGGGAAGGAGCCACATGAGGTGCATCTAATTAGGATACACACTGTGGAAGTATTTCAGACAACGGGCGTGTCCGACTGGAAGGGGGCCCAAAACATTCTGGATGGATTGCATATCCCGGCAAGTGTGGAGACGCCTCTAAATCCCCCAGGAGGAGCTGGAGGATGTGGCTTGGGAGCTGGAAGTATAGGCAACTTTGCATAGCCTGTTGCTATTGTGACCTGGAACGAGATAAGAAGATGGATGGATGTATTTACCAATTACCATTACAGCAGACAAGGATACATGCAGCTCACTGGATAACTTACTGGATAACTATCAGAGACATCAGCTATTTGATCCTGACATTTGTAGTTTGCGTCCCGAGACTTTTATGCAGATGTAAATTTGATATCATTTTCAGAACAGGTGGATAGACAGTTGCTATATTTCTCATTCACGCAAATGCTCACACACACACACACATTGACAATTACTTATTTATTATGCATGTCTACTCTGGTAGTCTGATAATGCACGGAGGCCATGCAAGACCCGTAGTGGTATGCGTTTATTTGCATTACCTAACAGTAAAAGTGGTATACAGCGGTGTAAGTCACAAGCGTCCTCTGATCAGAGGCACTGAACCCATCAAAATTCACACTACTTACCAAACTTAACCCATTTCAGGTGATTGCCAGGCTTAAATTAACGATGCATAACATCATTATAAACATTTATGCGTTATTACTCATCAAAGGATGTAACACAACATGTAAACATCTAATGTGCAATAAGTCTTTTCTGGGAAAATCTGCACAGGATGTCATAAACAGTTGTTTATTTAAAAGCCATAGAAGATAAGCACCAGCAACAGTAGTCCCTAAATGAAGAAGTACAAATAGGCGAATAACTACAGAGATTTAAACGTCCTCAACAACAAAAAAATGTAACGATGAGAGATATCAGTACTGTACACAGTGACGTGAACTTTATGAAGACATTAACTTATCTAAAAGGACAGTTTTAACTAAATGTATTGAATTCTTGATCTTAATTTTGAGCTACATGCTGTTAAATTGCAACGGAAACATTTTCTTATCAGCCAGTGCATAGAACCGCAATAGCTAAAAGCTTATACAAGGCCTCATACATACACAAGTACGCTGCCAAGTCTAATTTCTTGTAGTGAAGCGTACAGAGGATGGACACGTAAAGCAATACCTGTACCGTGTAATGCAATCCAATGCAACAGGCCTGCAACAAGTATTATCTTTTTAAAGCCGGGGCTGGGTATTGAATAGACAGATGTATCGAAAACTGTAGTAAGTACTGAAGGCTGGTAACTTATTTAATCAGGTAGTTTTAAATCATAATGTTGCCAATTTTCGCCGATCTTTTAATGCAAAATTCTCGTACGGATGCTTGTGTTTAGACAGCATTTAACATGAACTGTGGCTTCTTTTGTTAAAAGGGCCTTTTGTAGAACCCCACTAGTATCAAAAATATTAAACAAAACCCAGCCCTATTTAATTCTTGCATGTACAGTTTTGTTGTGTAATGTTTTTATATAACTGAGGCTGCAGTTTCTGGTGTTGCTGTACTGCATTATAAACTAGTGTATTGTGTTATATTTAATCCACTACAACGCAACCAACTGGCTACAGCCTGAAATTACCAATTACTAACGTCAGACACAGACTAAACAAAAGGAAAATCTTATAGGCCGATGTATTAAATTGCATTATATTGGCATCTTTGCTTTTATGTCCACCCCTGTAATCGCTGTAGGTTTTGTTTTGCACAAATTAGGTCTTATTTGGTGCTCCCCCCTCCTGCTCTTACACAGCTATATATTTGGGCTATGGCTGCATTTAACAATCACGTGGAGAAGAGCTCCTTCAAGTGGCCGCTGGGTGTACCTTCACAAAGGTTGCTGTAGTGGTGGGAGATTTATTTCCTGTAAAACAAACAAAAAAAAAAAAAAAAAAAAAAAAGTGACATGAAAGCCAGGCAGTCTGGACTCGGCTCAGTTGTCTGAAAGCGGTGAGACCCCCTCTCCTGTAAAGCCCAATAGAAACAGGGAGCCAGTCATTCCCATTGTTAAAATGCAGCTATTTATTATTTAATCCTTAATGTATAGATATATCAGTGTAAATGCTGCCGCGCGGTGCTTCATATGGATAAAAACAGACATTTAAACGCACGTCATAAATAAATAAAAAGTCATAAATAGCAGCGTGGCAATACAGCAGCAGCAGCACCTTTTTTATTTTTATTTTTTAATAACAGTCCGTGTCTAACAAGTGCTAAATTGACATTGCGCTGTGTGTTTTTTGGGAAGACAATGCCCTCCTGTGGTATCTTCTTCTTTTGAGCTTTTATGTCGCTTCTTATCTGCCCTTTACTCTAGTGGTGAGTATGAGAAATGTCTCCCGCCTACCAGCAACACACACACACACACACACACACACACACACACACACACACACAGCCCTCCTATGTTTGTCAGACTCAAATCCGAGGGAGAGGAGCTAGCCGCCATTTTCTAAGCGTCTCTCCCTAAAACGAGAGAAAAGGGCTCGCGACAAACCGCCATCTGGATTACCTTTCGCTTACTGAGAATCGGATTTTTCGGTGACGGATTGCGGTGAAATCGCCTACGTTTGAAGTAATTCGGAGTAGAAAGGACTGTTTCACGGCCTTGTGTTAATATTCGCCGTAGCGGCGAGGCGAGCTAGCTGGCGAGCAAGGTGTAGATCGTTGATTCGCCCATTGCACTGAATCCGGAACGAGCCCCAGCGGCTCTGGGAACTGGGCCTTTTTTTTGGGGGGGGTGGGCAATCTGGTTTCATTTTTGGATTAATTAATGGCAGAGTGATCGAATCAAGCCGCGTTTTTTTGTGTTAGCACCCTTGGGGTTTGTTTTTTTTTCCACCAAAAAACTGCAGGGGGATTGTTGCCGAAATTCCCTCGGATAGTGCAACCTCGTCACGTGGTAGGTTCCTCCTTTTTCTTTGTTAGCGAGCTAGCTAGACTGGCAGGGTCTACTCCCAACTTCTAGGCTTTTGACATATGTGCATTAACGTCGCGTACAATTTCCCTCACCCGCCAGCTCGTGTGCTCAAGTAAGGCAAAGGACGGCCACCGTGGATTTTACGACAACAGGCTGCCTGTATTTATTTCCTCGGTCTTAATTGCAATGCATGCCATGTCTCCACTCTGCGATATGTCTTAAAGCGTTGTTTTAAAAATAAGTTGTGATCCATAACAAGTGAAGGTGTCTTGTTATTATGGCCGACTGGTGTCGTTTGGGATGTTACAGGACCTGGATTTAACTCTGACGCTAATGCACGTGTTACCATAGCTTTTTTTTTTTTTTTTTTTTTAGCGTTTAATGCTTATTACTTCGGGCGTTATTGACTTAAAACTACCACCCGGGTGAACGTAGGTTACGTAGCCAGTGACTTAAAATGTTTACTTGCCTAACGAGGTTTGCGTAAAGCTCCCGGGTCGGATTTCAGCAAAACCAGAAATCGCCAAGCCGTGCTGCTAAAAAAAAAAAAAAAAAAGATATATAATGCGATGAGGGTAGGTAGCGTTTCGCTGCAGTTGGTTTTTATGAGACCCGCACACGAGCAGGTTGTGTTTCTTACATCAGCAGCTTTGCAAAGCTAACGTTAGCCGGACGCCAAGCGCATTAATTTGCACGCAGTGCACAGAGCGACGGGGCTCCGGCGAGATGTTTGTCTTTCGGTTGGCTGATGTGTGGTGATCGATTGCTGATTTGTGACGATACAAAGGATACAAACACGCCGATCGCGTGGATGGGTTTGCTGCGGAAGCTATTGAGAAATCAAAGATTACGCACCTAGGTCAGAGGCGCCAACCTTCCCTTCCCTTTTTCTTTTTTTTTTTTTAAATTTACAAATGTTTTTGTAAACACCAGGAAGACATTTTGGTGATTACGTTATGCTTGGCTAACGTTGGATGTGGACGTTTTTTGTTGTTTTTTTTTGTCGCGTCTCTAGCCAGACAGTTTATAGAGAAACTGGTGATTTACAATGCATGCGAATTAAAGTTGTGCATTTCCTAACGTTAGTTATTTAATTGTTCTCCCTTGTGGCATGGACGAGCTCTGTGTGTTTGGAGCGGAATGGGCGGTTTTAGGTAGATGAATTGCATTGCATAATCTGCTTCGGAAATACCAACATGGCGTAGTGCGCGCTGACTAGAAACTGCGGTGAAATACTGAGCCTCCATTCATCTGACCTGCAGACGATACGCGGAGATGCAGCTCGCTTTTATCTCTTGTCTTATTCAAAGGGAGGCTTTTTTTTTTTTTAAATAAATAAATAAATAAAGTTTTATATGGATATACAGGTCCAGGTCGGTGTGAATAGCATGTTAACCACTAAAACAGTACTTAACCATAATCACGTTCGTTGTCGTCCTCTTTACATATTTAATTTGGGAATCATTTTTGCTGGGGTGTAATATTTTGGTAAATTGGTAATGTTTTAATAGGTGCAGCTGAAACTGACACAGGAACCTAGTCAGGATGACATCATGTACTTTGGACTAATGCTGGGGCCTAAATCCACCTACTTACACCGCCTGTGTGCAACCCTGCTGCACACTGACTTGTCAGGGCACATGTAGGGCAGTGGGGTTTGGACAATTTGCATTGGCTTTTCCTGTTTCTTCCTCATCAGAATCAAATTCCAAAGCTTATTCCATAAAGAAGAGCCTTGTAAGTAAATGACAATGAAGGCTTGTTCACACAAGCATGGGTGTAGTGGGAATTATTTATTGGCCTGAGATGTAGCTCAGATGTCTGCTGTTATTCCATCTTTATGTTAGCATCCCATTCACCAAGGTCAGTGCTTGTCATTCATTTTTTCGTATTTATTTAAGTCTTGGAATAAAGTCCTCTGTAGACAAATGCATTATTGTGATTACAATGGAATCAAATTACATTTAGTGTTTTGGGTTTTTTTTGCGAGCTTAGTGAATGGTCAGAAAGATAAGAGTACATTTGATCATCTTCCCTGAATTGTTTTTTTTTTCGGTTCCTTTTCCGTCACCGGTTCATTTAATTAGTCCTCTTACTAGATTAGTTGTAGACATTTACTGTGAGATTTGTTAGAGCACGTTAGACTTGATATTAAGCAGCGATAGTGCATTTTCATTGATTATATTTGGTGCAAAATATTTTGGAGATGCTACTTTCTTTTTGGGTTGTGGTTAGTAATTTTCCACTCACTCTAAAGGCCTACAGAACCTGTAGTGCAAGTATTTCCAGGGGGGGAAATTAGCACCAGCCACATGCTGGTAAAATATGGAAGTGACTGATATGGAAGGTAGATTAATGATTTACTATTGAGTGGCTGGTGAATCTGAACATTTATGTCAATGGCTGGTAGATGTTTACATTTTAAAAAGTGAATTTCCCACCTTTTTAGTTGTATGTACCGCCTGACTTCATATTGCCTTTTACTTGAGAAATAATAGTTAATATGGAGATGAACATGTAAAAATATATTTTTGCATTTATTGAAGTCAAAGCAGGTTTTTTGGGTCCACTTGGTCATAAAGCAGGTTTTTTGGGTCCACTTGGTCATAAAGCACTCTCATTGCCTTTGAGACTGGACTTGTGTTTTTATATATTATTTTCCTTAAACATGTGTTTAGGCTATCAAGTTAACTGTCGTGCCTTACTATACTTCCTTGTGAATAATTGTGAGTGCACTAATACAAATTAAACTTTTATAGAGCTGCTGGTTTCAGTATTAAATCAATATTTAAACATGTTCTAGGTAGTGTCTGTATATGTTTGTTTACACTCTGGTTGTGGGTCCATCTCTGTAAAAGGTTGTGAATGTTACCTGGGAGTTGTTGATAGGAAAACATCTCCACCCAACACCGTCCATCACCAACTAGGATCAGAATTTGATATAGTAAGGTTTTTATGTATGCTTGAGTTCTTTGGTACTTGAGTTCATTAGACTACTTTGTTTAACTTCATTTCTTGCCCCCTCCCCCCCAATCTTTATTTATTTTTTTTGTTCTATCCAGGCTGTCCTCAGGTGGGGCAGTAAGCGGGTGGTGTGGAGCAGGCCGCGGTGCCCGTCCCTCTGCACTGCATGGCTGCGATGGCGCCCGCTCTCACCGACGCCCCAGCCGAAGCTCACCACATCCGCTTCAAACTGGCTGCCCCATCCTCAAGTCTCTCACCGGCCAGTGCAGAGAACAACGGTAACGCCAGCAACATCCTTATCCATAGCAGCGGCCCCGCTAAGTGTAAGGCCGCTTCCGAAGAGTGCCCTCTTGACTTTTGTGGCGGCGACCAGGAACAGCAGCAACAGCAGCCCCAAGCCGACTCTGTGGCTCAGGCCTCGGCCCTGGGCAAGCTCCAGCCGCTGGTGGCTTCTTACCTATGCTCTGATGTGACACCTGTCCCTTCAACTAAGGAGTCAATAAAGCTGCAAGGAGTCCTCATCAAACAGTCTGTGCTAAAAGGCCACAGAATACTGCCCAGCTCCCTGCTCAACGGCGGAGGAGACTACCTACTGAGGAAGAGGCAGGCAATAGAACTGTCTGGCGGGCAGCTCAAAAGCCTCATGAGTGGCAGCACCAACGGAGGTGGCCAGCCCATGGCACCTGTCAATGGTCTGGCCAAGAAGCTGGCCACTATGTCTGGCCCTGGCTGTGTGGTGGCAGTGAATGGTGACAAGCCTTCTGCCACCACAGACTCTCAGTCCCAGAGCCTGCCCTTGGACTCTGAGACTTTGACAGCTACCCTATCAGGGCATATCCCGGTTAAAGGAACCCTTAAGCAGAAGCATTCCTCTGGGGTTTCTCAAAATACAGATGGAAAAAATCTTGAACCGCCAGTGCTTCAGTCTGCTGCACTTTCCCCCTTTACCCATGACAACCATAACCCCACTGAACAAGTGAATTTGGAGGAGGCTGATCCACACATGCCTACCAGTCAGCCACCGGGTTCTGATAGGGAGAGACCAGGTAGCAGCCAGCAGGGCTCCCCGTCTTGCACACCTGCACCACAGCCTCCTCTACCCTGTAGTTCTTCCTCGGACAGCCTTGACGCTCATGTTAGGGAGCGCACCCTTCTTAACAGCAGCCGCCAAGCTGAGATTGAAAGCCGGCTGCGGCGCCTGCGCAAACGTCTTCAGGTTGTACAGGCCAAGCAGGTGGAGCGGCACATTCAGCAGCAGCTGGGTGGCTTCTTGGACTCGGCCCTCAACCGGTTACTGGCTAGCAACCGCAAATCAGAGACGACAACCCCTACAGCTACGTGGAGGACTGGGCGCCACTCTTCCTCAAACAACAGAGACAGCCTCAGTCGCTTCCTGAAAAGCGGCTCAATGCCCTTGGAACTGGAGAGGCTGTATCTGAGCGGATCGGCCAACCTTCATTCAGCAGAAAGCGCCTTTGACTCAGATGTAACAGAAAGTAGCTCCGGAGGGGACTCTGACCTGGAGGAGGAGGAGCTGGCCAGAGTTGACATTGAGCAGCGACATGTCAAAATGTAAGTAAAGTGCCCTCACCCACTGAGACATAAAGCTTATTTAGGGCTGTACATATGTACATGGCCCTGCAGTACTGGATAATTCACTGCTAAGGCCCAAGTTGAATGTTGAGAGAAAAATTTATGTGTGGGGAAAAAAGTTCCATAGTGAACCTGCACAATAGGATTCATTAGTTGACTATATTGTTCTGTTACACTTGCCCCATGCCCAAGTAACTCACATTACTCTAACATTTCCATGGTGCTTGGAGCTGTTCAACCTGCCTGTGAAAGTCCCTGTATTTCTAGGCCCTGCAATATGCTACTCAGGCCTAGCAGGTGCTAATGACAATTTTAACTGCCTGGTCTGCCTCAGTAGTGGTTGGGTCAAACTCCAGGGAGGGGTAGAGATACCATTCGCCCAGTGAGCATGTGTAGTCGTGTGGGTGGTATCATCCTGTGGAGAACTCGCAGGCTCGAATGGACTCGAAGTAAAAAGCTCTCTCGTCACACGGTGCTTCCTCCTGAGAGGGCCGAGGCTGAAACTGAACGTTCTGTTTATCTGCAGAGCGAGCAAGTGAGCGCCCACAGAGCCCGTGAATGTTTTGATTTAAACTGAAACCAAGAAGAAACACAAAGTTGGGGGTGGCGGTGGTTTTGCAGAAGGTGTCGGTTTTATGTTTTTACATGCTGCCTGTTGTGATGTCAGGTTTACCTCAGCAGGAGCCTGCAAATGTATTCCATGGGAAGTTCACACCAGAGCACTAATTTCTGTGTCATTAGTCAGTGTGAGTGTGTGTGTGTGTGTGTGTGTGTGTGTGTGTGTGGGGGAGAGAGATACAGCAGGTGGGTCAGCAGCGTCAATGGACTTACTGACCTGTGTAGGATTGGGTAGATTATTAACAACGTAGCTAAGACCACTGATTTTTATTATCCTTACCTGTGTCGACTTTAGACCTTTGACCTAAATATCTTCTTCATAACCTAACAGGAAGTGTGTGTGTGTGTGTTGCATGATCCAAAAGAAAAATTGCTTGTAATGTATTCATACTGTGTCTTATGCCATTTAAGGTCAAATGGGGTATTAGAGCAGCGTGTGTGTGTGCAAATTTATAGCTTAAATTCTCATTTTCAAGGAGAATAGACAGCGAGCTATCATTTATGTGGCCTGAGATTGTAGGAGGAGTGAGAGACAAGTCATTGTGAATAAGATAGTTCATGTAAACAGAGGTAGCAAACAAAGAATTGTTTTGAGTTGGTAAATTTCCATTCTGTGTATTGTTTTAGATCTTAAATTCTCAAAACAAAACACACTTACGCTACTCTACACTTTTCTTCCTTAAAACTTAATATTATTGTGTGTACTTTATAAGTATGTAACACATGGATAATGGCCAATACTAGTAAGTAATGAAAACATGCTTTTGTTTTCAGATAATGGCTGTAATATAATGTTAAAATATAGATTATTTAATTATGTAGATAGTAAAAGTAAATGTTACAATGAGGAAGTTAAACTTCCTCATTGTAACTTTTACAATGTACTGTACAATGACTTAAGGTATACAGATAGTCATTTTGAAACACTGTTGAATTTTTTTAAATAGTCTTCTTTGATACAGATTTTTTATGTTACTCTTTAGTCATAAATTTACACATTGAGGCAATAAAAGCCTTTCAGTTGATAACCAAATAGCATGACTGTATTTGGATAAAAGCCCTACCATAGCGTGGTAGACTTTGAATTTTGCTGTTTATTAATTAAGCGAAGAACGATTTATCATCCACATCACTCAATCTCAAAAGATCAAAACAGTTTCCCGTGTTTTGGTCATGTGATGTAATTTTTAGCCCCATATTCTGATGCTTGTCCTTTTTTTAATATTGAGTATCTCTCGAGACTGAGTCAAATCAAATATTTTTATCGTGGAGTCAGTTAATTAATATAAGTAAATGATCAATGATATTACATGGAATGTGCATCCCCACTCTTAATTAATATATGAATATTATTGTTATTTTTAGTAATGAAAGTGAAAGATGTGAAGGAAAGTGAAAGGTGGGGGGTTTGAAAATGGAGACCCTTGGAAGTTGTAGGTGCTTTCCACAAGTAGTAAATCTTCTTTGAATACTAAGGAGTACATTGAATTAGGCTTATGTGTTTGTAATAGTGAATGGGATTTGTCAGAAGGTCTGCTACATTGTGGTCATGGTGACAGAAATTGGAAATGACAACATTTAAAAAAAAAAAAAAAAAACATTTTCAGATTAAATTAGAGATAAAAATGTATATTTTGGTACGTCCATGCATTGTCATTCTGAATTTGGCTGGGACCAAGGGTATTTATTGTGTGTGTGTTTATACCAAATAATCACATAAATATAAATGCCACACAAAGGAAAATAAGGTTAAAGGCTGCATTAATCGCAGGCCATGATGGTGTTTATGAAGGCGGGATTGATATTTGAGCGTAGGATTGAACCCTTTGTCGTAGCACTACTTCAGCACACTTGATTGTGTCGTACATTATCAAGCAGTGTTGTGCATTTTTTACATTCCCAAAGTAATTGTATTTGCATTCTCTAGTTATGTTCATGCTCTGATTTAAAGCAACCAGCTCTGGTTGTTCGCTGAGCCCAAGTAGACCAATCATATGTAGTAATGTTGCTAGGTATGCGCCCTGCACATTAAAATATGAAAGGACGCAATAAAGTCACTATCAGCGCGCACCTATAGGGTTAGGCCGATAAACGATGTCATCGACCATCGTAACATTGTGATGTATCTTGTTACTGAAAGTGCAATAAAAGTCTTGCGAGTAAAAAGCTAATAAGAGTAGTTTATCTCTGACTAGTATTTGAAGTATTTTTTTATAATCATATGATCTGCTTAATGAGGTAACTTAACCATAGTGTTGACCGTTCCTGCTGCAGCTTTCAGACCGTGGTCGGGAAGCACAGGGAAGACTTGGTTTTCCTCCGGCTTTGTTCATGGGCAAACTGTAACCTGCACTGTACATTTACTACCACTAGACAACTTCACTGCTAACCTTTCCCTGTCTGCACTGAGTGCAGTCACTGTCACTCACTCTCTCTCACCCAAACACACACTCACTACGCACAGCCCTGTTCCTTCCTTCCTTGTGCCCCAGAATAATCAGCGAAAGGAAAAAGTTTTAAAATGCCACCAAAGAACAAGATAAAACATATTGCTGGCTAAAAAAAACTGTTGCTGGAATTTCTTTTAGACTAATATGTCATGATGACGTGACATTGTTGTGTAAATAAAGTTTTCAGATTTGGGATTCTGTTTGTTTAATTTTCAGATACATGTTTAACATACATGAATATAACCGTAATTATAGCCAAATAACATCAAACACAAGTTTAACACTACAAATGTCAAAAAACACTTTAATTGGAGACCCACTCAAATGACCACCTGTGGGTCCCGGGGACGCACTACTTTGAAAACCTCTCAACATCACTGCGTAGTTCTTGCAGTCTCTGAACAGCCTGTTAAATACTTCCTACATGTAGTTCCTTTTTTTTTTTGACAAAGCATCTAAAAGATGCCGAGGTATTATTCATATTTAACTGTAGGGATAAGGCAGCTACCTCAATACAATGGTAACATGACTCCTACCTCTCCTACCTCCTAGCTCTTTAGTCATCGCTGCGTTTTTCTCTAATCATGACCAAGCTCCTTAAACAACCAGGCAAAATTACTGCTAGCACATTCGTTTTTTTCTCATCTGCTTCATTCTGAAGTCTTTTATAGCAAACATGACACATCTTGTTCCTGCTTTACCATGAAAGCTTTCCAGTGGCCAACCATTGTAAGGATGTTATTGTGAAGCAGGTACAGCACCTTCTTGCTACCTTAGTCACTGTTGTTAACGACTGCAAAGTCCTCAGTGCGTAAAAATAGATCTCCATAAAAGCATGGACATTTTTAGTGCTTTTTTTTTTTGTCAGATCAGTATTAAATATTACAGGGTGTAATTGTAAAAGATGAAATGGCGGATGTTTACTGCAGCTTGTGCGAACATTGAAACCTCCAACATAACAGGAAAATAGTTGCTTTTGTATACCTCATTGAAAAAGCTGGAGTTAATGTATGTACATAAACCCACAGCATTTCTAGCATGTTCAGTAACTACATTAACTATTTACTTTCAGTGTAAATTCCTTGTTTCTTCCTATACCTGTTGAAGAAAAATCTGCCAGACTAGGTGTACTACAGTAGTCTGCCCGGTCTGGTTAAATGTAATACAGGTGTAGTTACTGATGACTAATTCATTTTGGGCTTTTGGTTGTGCATATAGCTTACTTAAATGTTCTTTGGAATTCCTTGAATTCATTTTATAATAAATCTAGTTGACTGGAGGAAACTGATTAATCAGTAACTATAATCTTTAGATGCTGACCCACATAACGGCCTGCTGAAGCAAATATTGAGACATTGCCTTCCCTGCAAGAGTTGTGTTAAGCAACACCATGTAATTTTTCACTAATAAAAATAACCCAAACCTGAGCACACTTGACAGCTGGTTCAGCAATGGTTTTTATAAGGGCACAGTAGTTTTGTTGGCCTGTATTACTTGCTACACAATACAGCAAAATTATGTCCATTGAGCAAAACAAAACAGGCTCAGAGAGCTACGTTAATTTGCTCAGATGTTCCTGAATAAGCCATGTGTGAAAGGTTTGCAAATGTTTGCCAAGTGGTAGCACATGTAAGCCTAATAATTCTCTGGACACTGAGTGGAAGCTGCCTTGGAAATCTAAAACTGTCCATCTGTAATGCCTTTTTATAAGCAGCCGTCTGATGCACATTGTATAATCATGCATCCCACAACAAGTGAAAAACTGGTTCTCAGCTCCCAACCCTGCAGAGGAAAAACCATACCTCACTGTTAGTTTGTCTTCCAGGAATAGGGTGTGTGTGTGTGTGTGTGTGTGTGTGTGTGTGTGTACCCATAATGCCACATTTTCACAGCTGACATTTTGTCTCAGTTACCAATTAATGGCTTACAGCACTACACCAGCCAATGCTAGAGACAATGTAATGTCTTCTTCAGGCAGCAGCACCTCAATTATTTAACGTCGGCTGAGTTTTTAGGAGTGTGGAAGATAACCTATTTGGGTTGCTTGTTTGGATGCAGCGCATTGCTTAGAACTAATCCTGTCATCCCTGTCTATACTGTAGAAGTGGTTTCCCGTATCTTAGGGGATTGGGGGCCAGCCAGCATCTGTTGCCGTGCTTATGCTGCAGGGCCTTTCTGCTCTAGCCAGTGTGTCTGTCTGAATGTGACGTCCATAATGGCCTCTACCAGGGTGTGGGTGCTGCTAGCTTCAGAAATGAAGTCTGCTTTTATACTAGCTGCAAAATGACTGAGACAGTTGATACATTAGAATAAAATATTCATGGGAAGTCTGTTATTTAGGCATGTTACATGAAGCACGGGTTGTTCTGTGTTAAGAAGCGAGTGGGCACAGTTTCTTGTTTCTGAGGCAACAATAATGCTCATCAGGAAATCTCAGAGCTTACATAACGGCTCATAGACAGAACAATGAAAATGTCTGAAATTATGTTATCTGACCAGCAACAAAATGTACCGAGGTTTGCAGGCTTTTTGTCTATCAGATGATCCAGACTACATGTTTGTATGATCTTAATGCAATAAGACAGTTAAAATGCCTGTCTGCCTGCTGCTAGTGAACTAGGGTAACTAGGCTGGCTGAGACTACAGCGTGCCTTTCATGCTTATGGCTCAGCATTACTCTGCAGTCTGAGTAGCTTAGCTATGTTTTCCCCTCTTTTCATTCCTCTGTGAGCGTGTATGTATGTACGTATGTGAGAGCATGTATAGGTTTCTGTCCCGTTTGACACATCTGGATGTGTTTTAGCTCGGACCAAGTTCCTCAACACGAACCCACAGGCGTTACATAACCCCCCTCTTTTATGTAATGACTGCTGCAGCTCTCTGGCTGAATTTGCCCTCTCTAGTTTTTCCTGCCCCACACCCTGTCTGCCTACCTCGTCCACAATCCCGGCCCCCGGGCAGTTTCTTCCTGTAAAAGATGAGTTTAACCAGCTGTCATGTGAAACTCCAGCCAGCCGTCCTGGCACATCAGAATAGACCTGAAAAATAAGGCAGTTTTCAGTCTCCACAAATGTTTCAGTGTTTGGGTAATTTTCAGCTCTTGTAATATGCTTTGAACATTTTGGACTCTAGAGAACAACAAAATTAAAATGACAGCTGCTGCTTTGATTTCCCTTGTTCTTGTTACTGAGCATGAATGATGACTGGATGGTTTGTGAAAGGTAATTGCAGACTGGTTTTTATTGTATTTTGATATGGAAAAGCAAAATGTCTGCAGGTCTTTGTTTTGCTTTACCTCTATCAATGTTGCTCTGGTAGATTTTTGTTCAAGTAGCTCATGTTTTAAAATATGAACATGGGTATAATACAGTGGAAATTATGGACTCATTAGTTGTCACCTAATGCACATTAAAAACTGAGACAACTGCCTTGTGTAAGTCAGACAGGCTTACTTTGGGCTGTCCTGATCAAGTGTTTTTTGCCCACAGTTGGAGTTAATATTGAGTATTAGTCCTAATACAATAGTTGGGTTTTCCCTCATAATCTATATAGCTACACAGTGCATCCTTAGCCCAAAATAGGCCACAATTAAAATGCCACTCCAGTTTAGATTAGATATGTTTGGCAGCCCAGTAACTGCATTTAGAAAATATAGCCTGCATCACAGCTTTGCTTTAATGGCCGGTTGTCTGCAAAGAAAGTTTTTGAGGGTGCAGTGTTGAATTATTGTGGCAGGATGGCTTGGAGAGCTAGCATGGCAGGTTTGGAGACCCTTAACCTCTCTTCATTGCCAGCCTGAGCAAAATATGGACATTCAAATCCTGTTTTCAATCAACAGCAGTGCTTTAGAGTTGTGGCACATCTGCAAAACCTTGCTGAAACAAGGAAATGAATCGATGTGAGGAAAAGGAGGAAGATTCAAGCTGCACTTCCAGCTAGAGCTGTATTATATTTTTGTGTATAAAAGTGTCAGAGGACACAGCTGAGGACACCGTCCAGGATGGCTGCATATTTTGTGCTGTTTAGAGGCAGCTCAATTCACTGCCTCCTCACTGATATTTGTTGTGGTCTATGCTTACTGTTTTGCCCTAAATTCATTTTTTGGTGTTGTGGATAAGTAGATTTTTGAATTGGACCTTTTTAAAATGTATTGTGTGTTAGGTTTGGCCATCGCTGACGGCTGACAGTCATCGACCACTGAGCCCTCTACCATCTTAACATTGTGATTTAAAAGCCTGATTTTCTAAAAGAAAAACAGCTTATTTAACCACAATATTTACTCCCAGTGAAAGCATGTAAAACTGCCAGATGTCCTAAGTGGTACCTTTTTTTTTTTTTAGCGACCAAGTTTGTCGCCGCCATAATGCAAGGTGATTTGCCACTGGCACTGATCAACATCTGCTCAAATGCAGGCGATAGAGAGGAAAAGTAGGTGCCGACGGGCTGTAAACGGGCTCAAATGTGCAAAAAAATAGAAATAGTAATTAATATCCAACATTACATTTAAAAAGTATAAAAGAAAGTATATAAAAAAATGATAGTACCTTTTATAGGAGTAGCCCATAAGACGACCCAAACCCTATTGTGTATGTATTGATTTTCCATAAATTAAGGTTGATATGATCATTTGATATTCAGAAAGGAAAAAATTGTATTATACGCTTTTGGGAGATTTTGAATTTCTGAATTTAACTGTGGAAGTAGTATATTCTGATAAAACCGTTTCTTATAAAATAGTAAATAAATAGTAATAAAGAGCAAACAAATAAAGGTGCAGCAAAATTTCTCCGCAGCGCAGTGAGGGATAAGGTATAATGCATATGTCTGAACCCTTGTTTCTGAGTACTTATACGTCATCATAACATCATACAGGACACTTGCATGTAACGTGATGAAATGATAAGCAAAAAATGGCAGAGCAGATTACAATTTCTTGAGAATTACATAGTGTGCAGTATAATTACATTGCCTCAGAGTAAATCTCCTTCCACTAGCCAATTGTGTGTCCATTTCAGGGCTCGACATAAAGTGGCTTTTTTGTAGGGCAAGTGGAAGAGAAATCTACTTGCCCCACCGAACAAGTTAAAAGTAATACCGTGTGTCTTCATGTTATGTGCCACTCATTACTCAGCTATTTAGTTAAATGAATACATTCAGAATACCGATTTTGAAATGAACGCTTGCTATCAAAGTTTGACGTTACCTAAACACAACGCATCTGTCATGTTGTTGATGTTAAAAAAAAATGCTCTCGGACAAAATAATCAGAGGAGGGGAGACCGGGGATGGCTGTAACACTTTTTGACTCGCTTAATTTTTGTGTTAGAGCTCTCAGATTTTGACACAAAGTCCCCTTATTGGTTTACTACAAATAGCAACTCCAACTTCTCCAACTATATCACAGAAATCGATTATGTCAAATACAAGGAGTTCCATTGTTACAACCTGCCCCACTGCCGGAGTAAGTTGTAACACAACCTGGGGTAAGTTGTAACAGTAAGAGTGAAGAATTAAAAATTGAGACCACACCATAAAATATGCATCTGAAGAAATGTATTACGCATGTGCCAAATCTTCCTGTGGTTCACCAAGAACAAAAAGAACTCACCACTGACGTTTTAAAATCACTTTAAGAATGATTCATTATGATGAGCTGTTGCTGATACTTTGCATCATTTATGTTTGGATAAAAGTACTGTTGTTAACACATCTGTTCTGGTCAAATAGGCTAAATTATAATATTTGTTTGTAATTCATCTGGTGACTTAATTTCAGCACCATTCACTGTTCAGAAAGCCAGCTGCCTCTCTACACATTGGGGCAGTGTTAAATGTTACTGTACGGGGTCATATTTATTGGGATTTATAAAAGCCTTGTATTTACATTCTTATGTATGGTAGATTAATGGAAAATCATGTAAATGTTTCGAACAATGAAAGGGAAAACGTCAGCTTTTCCCCGATTTTAGCGCACGGGCCACATTGCTGTAAAGTTTTACTTTTGTTCTCTGAGGTTTTGTAATTTCTTGCAGTATCTGCTCAACATGTCACATGGAGTATTTGGCGGCAGACCTAACTGTCTTTCTCTGCCACACCTCATCTGATGTGATTAGTTGTCATTACTGGGTTATGTTATCTCTAAAGATAAGGCAGCTCTTAAGAACTACAAAATGGCTCAAATAAAAACTACAATAGCCATATGGCATTTCAAATACCGGTCCATTATGAGAAAAGTAAAATAGCGAAAGCAGGTCACCTAGAGGATTATCTGAACATTCATTGACTCTACGTTGCCTATTTTTATATATAATCTCTAAATGAATGTGAAAATTATTTGTTGAGGTGAAAATGCTACATATAGCTGCTTTAATAAAATTCATAAATTGAATCATTTACATGGTGACACGGTTTGGATGCTTTCAGCTGTTCGTCTGAATTCTGCATTCGCAGACAAAACGAAAAAAGTAAATTGTGATTTTTACCTGGACAAGTGAGAGGCAAATTAACTTGTCGGAAGGACAAGTGATGTTGAAAGGTTTTCAATGTAGTGAGTCTCCGGGACCCACAGGTGATCATTTGAGTGGGTCCACAATAAAATTTGTTTTCTGACAAATTGTAGCGTTAAACTCATGTTTGATGTTATATGGTTATATCATGTTATGTGTGTAACTGTTCACAAAATTCACAGTTTGGTATGTACCTCGGTTGGAAAAAAGTAAACATTAAACAGTGGCTCATTGGCCATAATTCTTACTGTAATAGATAAGGCACTCAAATACTGGCATATTGTTAATAAGAAGAAATAAATAACACAAATAAATACATCAGACTCTGACCTGTTGATAATTCCTGAACTTGTGCTCGTTTATAAAAAGCGGCACAAGGGACTGATTAACATGCACACATTAAGGCACATTGTAGCAGAGCTTAAGCCTGTATTCTCTAGACACATCTGCAGTGAAAAACACTCCTGTAGCATTAGTTATTACTTTGGCACGGTCCGAATCTGCAGCGAGAGGCTGCCTGAACGCTGAGGGGAGGCGGACTCGCCTTTCAGTCTGACTATGTCTTGTTACGCTATTTGACACATTCGGGTGATGCTGTCGTAAATGATGATTGAAGTGTTTCCACAGACAAACCCGACTTCAGTTCAACAATGTCAGCATACAGTTTGTCACTAATCTCTGTCCATGTTCACTTTAACTAGCTGGGAAACCGTAATCCTCCCATACAGTCGAGCAGCGATACTACATGAGCCTGACTAACCGGGCTAAGTTTACTAGAGTGCTACAGCTGATACACACCAACTGGTGCGCTGCCAAAACTTTCGGGTAAAACTCGTGTTCTAAAAGCGAGGTTTTATTTGGTTTATTGCTACTGTTTGTCCGATTTTAATGCGTCAGAGATGCAGGACGCGTACCTAGCAACATCACTGGCCGAACCCTGCATATGGAAAGTACATCCCCCTCCCGTATTAACAAGCACAGACTATAGAGCAGAGGAGAGCAGAAAGATGAGGAGCGTGGAGCGAGACAATTCAAAAAGTGCAAATTTCACCAAAGATGATCAAATTGTTGACAAAAAATGCACTTGATTTGGCATATAAATGGTGATTGGCATTATTCACTTGTAGCACTGATTGAACAGCACCTAAAATAATGTCTGGGTCTGTTTTTTAAAGTGTCCGTAAGAGAATTGGTTCTCTTAGCATGAAGGAACATCACACGTCTTCTCTGTTGATGGTACATTTCTAGTGGAAGGACATATATCGGGTGTAGATATGTCGTCCGGCACAGCGGCCAGCTCTCAGCTCAGAGGCCTGTTAGTGTTTGGCCGAGAGCTGGGCCACATTTTTGAATGGTCGTGTTGGTTTTGGAAGGGACAGTATGGTACAGGGGTGCCCACCACCATACAACATATGTGCTGCATCCAGAGAAGCACCACAATGGAGAATGTGCTGACTGCCAGAAAACGACGGCTGTCCTGATTGCCGCCGGTGCTTTGTGTATGGGAGTAGGGGGGAGGAAAATATGTCCTGGTTAGAGTCGGGGGCGGTGGTGGAGCTCTTGTGTTGGGAGGAGGGGGATTTCTCAATGCTGCTAACTGATCCCTCTTCCGTCACTCTTGACGATTAAAGGTCATTGGACTTGTAATGGCCTCTGTGTGTTTATATTTTTTACTAAACTGCTGTTTTAGCTCTTCCTGCCTCCCTTTCACTATAATCTACACTAGTGCTTGCCAGCTCTTGTCCACTGGACCCAGAGTTTTCTGATGAGTTTTCTGCTCTCTCTATAGTTAATTATTTTAATTCGCCTATAAGTCAAGTCTGAGTCAGTTCTTGTGATATAACCTTCAACCTTACCTCCCCTCCGATCAGGTCTCCGTGTCCCTTCTCTGTCATCTTGTGGACAGCCTTTACTTGCCTTTTGTAAGCAGACCAATGCTGAGATGTCTGCTCCTGCTTTTAGTGTTTTGACACTCTCTGCAATATATGCCCAGTCTTCTCTGTCGTAGAGAGTATGAATCTCCTTGATCCTTTTCCAGTTCACCCTGAGGGACATCACATCTGGCATATCCCCCCCCTTTGGTGAATCAGTTGTCCACCCACCACATGTAGCCCTTTTCCATGCACATGTGCTGGCTTGGCTTGACTCGGTTTGATTCAGCCCAGCATCTCCATTACAACACGACTGCCCACTTGAAGGTGTGTCTTGGCAGAATGAGTAGGACTTGTCGGTTGCTGTTTCTAAAAGTTGGCCCCTCCTCCCCGGCTCAACGAGCTAGGGAGAGCAGCGGTGGTCGAGCGAGCGTGAATGAAGAGAGGGGGTGGCGTTAGCGAGAACAAAGCAGTGAATCGGAGAAATAAAACGTTATGTTGGGAAGGTGCCACATTGCCCGATTTTGCGAATGCAGCCGAAGTGCTGCTTGAAGGCGGCCGGGTGCGCTTTGACCCGACTCGGGAGATGGGCTGTCTCGGGCGTGACTTGGCACGTTCAAACTGCTAATGGAAACGCAAATCAACGCAACATGGTTTGACTCGGCATGGCCAAAAGCGCCAATGGAAAAGCCCTAATGGTGAATCACGGCACACAGGCTCAGAGTAATTTGTGCAGTAGATTTGTGCGACACACTTTGCGCCACCAGTGTTGTTCTGAGATGAGTCTCCACAGGAACTCACAGATGCAAATTAATTGCCAGTGCATTGATCTGATGCACCAGCCATGGGCGTGTGCAGGAGTGTTGCAGTGTTTGAACATTTACCACCCAGTGTGTAAGAACAGTACATGTTTGTTTGTTTGTTTTTTATGTGCAGAACAGGATTGAGCCTGTAGAATAACAATAGGAAATGTTATTAGCAGGTAACACTGCAGCTGCATTTGCAGCAGTGTCCTTGGTACTATATTGCCGTGAACAAGCCATATATTGTTAAATGTTGTAGCTGAGCATAGAAAGGAATCAAAACATCTTTTTGGATGGTTGGTGGCTGATTTCTGCATCAAAGCCACAATAACTCTCCTTCCGCTCAGCTCCACAATAAGACAGGATGCCTAGTTGAATTGTTGGTTGTGTGTCTGCCGCACTGTTCCCTGACCCAGCCCCACCCCCTCCAGCACCCTGTGGCCTGTAGATTGCTTTTAAAGCCCGTCTGTTCCTCTCCAGGCTGCCAGAGCTTCCCAGTCCTTGTTGTCCCTCTTTTACTCCCCTCTTCCTCCCCTTCCCTTCCCATCTCTTCTCCCTCTCTCAGCAGTAGCCTTTCTCAACTTCCTCCTTCCTGGTGGAGCTCTGAATATTGAAAACAGAGACGGGTGTGGGGAGGAGAAAGCGCAGAGGAGTGCAAGGTCTATCTTTGTCTGCCATCTGAGTCATTTTTATATATTTTTTTTTCATTGTTCAGCCACGGTCACTGCAGCCTGTATTTTGATGAAACGGCGCCCTCTGTGGATGCTGCTGCACAGTGCAAGAGCAGACATTTTCCTCTCATGTCTGCCTTTGAAATGCCCATTCTGTGTCATACTGGTAAAATGGAGTACTCTGCTCTCAGTTGGCATTCATTCTTTGCCATTTAATAAACCAGTATAATGAAAATCCCCGTTTTTATATTTCTCCCACACTTTTGATGCACGCCTGATCACATTGCCTTTTGATTAGAATGCTTTTCCAGGGTGCCTGCAGTTGCCATTGCTGGGAGCTTTGTATAATGCTGATTCACTGACCTCTGCAGTCTGACAGGGGAAATGCTTGGCAGCTCACTAGATAATGTGCTCTAAATTATCAATTTTAGTGTTATATTTATAAATTTATATGAATTTTTCAATGTATTTTATTTGATGGGATGATTCCTGACAGGCCAGGCTTCCATCATACTTGCCTGTACACTACATGCAACTGAATAATTTATATTTGGGAAAATGAATTGACTTTACTGAAATTGGGACAACATTTTCTCAATTTAATTTAGTCTTTAAAACATCAGAAAATAATGAAAAATGTCCCTCCCAGGTTCTCCGAGTCAAAGGCGACGTCTTCAAATTTCTTGTTTTACCCGGCCAACAGTCCAAAACCCAAAGATATTCTGTTTACAATGATGTAAAATAGAGAAATGCAAAAAAATCTTCATATTTGAGAGGCTGAAAACAGCAATTTTTTTGGTAGTTTTGCTTAAAAAATGACAAATGATTAATCGATTATCAAAATAGTTGCTAATTATTTTTCTCAACTAATTGAATAATCTACTCATCGTTGCCGCTCTATTTAAAATATAAATAATTACATTTGTATGTTTTTTTTATGGTGGATAGGCTTTTTTGTTGCCAAATTTCATCCAGAATCTCATCTGTTCACCTTAAAACGAGCACTCACACCCTTTTTGACCCCCAGATGGAAGAGGGCAGAGAGCCGCTACACCGTGGAGCGAGCTGCTATCATCAGCCACTGGAACTGGCTCCAGGCCCACATCTCGGACTTGGAGTACCGCATTCGACAGCAGACCGACATCTACAGACAAATCCGCGCCAGCAAGGTCAGTTGCTCGCTCTTATGTTAGATTTGTGTGTGTGTGTGTTAAATGCTACCACATGATTTCGCTATGTCTCTGATGTGTTGGCAGAAACACTGAGCTGTTCGATCAGTTAGTGACATAAATATACTCCTTATATTTATCTTTGGGGTGGAAGTATAACTCTCAGGTCTTGATTCTATAGGGCTCAGTAGAGTTGGGAGGCGTTTCCCCCA
Source organism: Siniperca chuatsi (assembly GCF_020085105.1). Taxonomy (NCBI): domain Eukaryota; kingdom Metazoa; phylum Chordata; class Actinopteri; order Centrarchiformes; family Sinipercidae; genus Siniperca; species Siniperca chuatsi. Next base: position 3,785,272 of record NC_058061.1, read on the forward strand.
GCGCAGTGTCTGCAAGTGGGACAGAAGTGAAGACAGAGCCTGTAAATACTCAGGTAAGCAGAGTGGAAGTTAACAGAGGGTGGTGTGCCTGTACAGCTGTGCTTTGGTCTTCTTGGGTCCGGACCAAATTAATTTGTAATGTCCGCAGCCTATAAGCCTACTTGTCTATTAAGGTTCATTCACAGTTTGAGGTTGTTCTTAAATCTGGCTTTCATATGTAGTATCTCTTATTGAGTGTTCTCCAGGATCCTGAGGAGTTTATGTGATTATTGAGGCAAAAGTGACTGAATTTGCTTGTCTTTTTTTTTTATATCGGGTGATACATTTGTGGTAATGATTTAAAAATTGCAAGGTCACTGGGTGAAAGAAGAACTCACAGTTAATATTAATGTGTAATAAATTGTATTAAGAGCAAGAATGAGCCTCAAAAACCTTAGTGTAGCTGTAATTTAGGGAATATTTCTTGCAGCAAAGGCTCAGCAAAAAACAGTCTTCAATTTATATCTTTAAGCTTCAAACATTGAAATAAAAAACATCCAAATGCTGTTTGAATAACACGCTGGCCCATTCAAGTTAACCTACCATTCAAGTGTGAAATATATTAATAATGCTGGTCAGTTTTCAATGTGTAAATGTATGAAGTTCACAGTAAATATGTGGTTAAACCAGCCTGCATTCAGTGCGCGCGCACACACACACACACACACACACACACACACACACACACACACACACACACACACACACACACACACACAGAGGTAGGTAAATGTAAGCTGTTGAGTCTCTTGTGCACTTACAAGTTTATTCAGAGGTACCTGATAATCAATGAAACATTCAACTTGTTTGTTCTTGTCAAAGCATCTGGTGTTAAACGAAATGTTAAATGTTCACAGGAAATTGTTTTTTTTTATTATAATTTTTTTTTTTTTCTGTCTCTCAGGTCTGAAATGAATCAGACAAAAGAGATTTTGTGTAATAAGCTCATTCAGCATTCATATCCAAATAATTTATCCCAGGATGAGCCTGTCTCATGGATAGGTTTGACTGTTTATACAAATGTTTGTTAAACCAGTACAACTGCAGGCGTGGCCTCTTATCTTTGTGGTTTACATTTGGACTGCTGTATTTTGATTAGTCATACAGTCAGTCTTCACTTTAACCTCGATCCACTGGCATGCTTTTGTGTCTTTGCTGAGGCGTATTGTTGGTTTAACACATCTGCTCTCACAGCAAGATTACTGAATAAATATTATAGATAAACGAGGAACTGTCAATTGTGGAATTAGAGAACAGAGACCTCCAAATTGAGAGTGCAAGACCTAGGATAACTTAAGTTTGATTGAAACCCTGAAATTGTGTTAATTTGTGTGTGAACGCTTGTGAAGAAGGACATCCAAGCGATGCGTCTTGATGACAGTGCAGAATAGGTTTTTACATTTTGCGAGAGCCCCGCCCTTTTCACAAATCGGGACCGAGTAATTCAAGGCCACAGGACTGGGATTATTCAGTTAGTCTATTATGTAGTTTCCTTAAATATTCTGTGTCCGCTAAGTGCTGTTGGTCAGCCTGTGTTACTGTGCCAGTTAACACAAGGTGTAGTCTCACTGGTTTTCTTCTTATCTGTCGATGCAGGATGTTGGTTCAGAACGGCTGGAGAACACAGGCACCGCCCACATCGCCTACACAGAGGCCGGCCCTTGGAAAAGTCAAAACACACAACCAGTTAACGGCGTCCTCAGCAGGTACAGCAGATAATGATTACCTCATTTCATTCTGCTTTCTGAGAAACACGAGGGGAGTTCTTAATAGTAATGGATTTTAGGGATTTGTAATTATGAGATGCTGATGTTGCTTAGAGCTGCAACTATCAGATTATTCACTTAACCAATTAGTCGAATAACAGAAAAGTAATTGGCAGCTATCGATTAATTGTTTGTCATTTTTCAAGCCAAAATACTACTTATTTATAGTTCCAGCCCCTCAAATGTGAGGATTTAATGCTCTTCTTTGTCATATATGATAGTAAACTGAATGTGTTTGTTTTGCACTGTTGGCTGAATAAAACAAGAAATTTTACGGCTGTTTGAAATTACAATGGCCATTTTTCACTCACATTTCATAGACAAAGTGATTAATCGAGAAAATGATTGGCAGACTAATAGATTATGAAAATAATGAGTTGCAGGCCTACTAATGTTACAGTTGCCACTGTATCTTACACTGAGATTAAATTGAGGATTTTACCATTAGATATGTGTGTCTATTTCATCTTCAAATGTAACTTATGTTGACGCTTTTCAGATAGACTAAAAATAGATTTGTTACTGATATCTTTAATTAACTTGGTTGTCACTTGAGACAGTGTGTTTTTCTTTTTAATTTGAAGGTGTAAGATCTGTGACCTAATTTGCTCTGTTGGTTGTCCTTGTGATAGGATGGCAGAGAGTGCAGATACCAAGCACCAGCAGCCGTTAGCCTATGACAGCACATGCGTGGCTGCGCGTACACGGCCGCTAGTCAGCTGTCGACGACGACGGCTCATTCAGCCCAACACTGTGCCTAACGTTAACGGCAAGGTGAGTTTCATTGTCCCTGTTTGTAGGCTTGTACATGCTTACATATAGTGCGTGCAGCAAATTTATCTTAATTAAATCATGCAGTGCTTTCACCTTAAAGGAACTGAGAGGATATGTTTGTATAAATGGGTTTGAAACTGAAATATGTGCTGTGAAGATGTTGAATGCTTGGTTGCAGAGAGAAATTAAGTGGATTTTTTTTTCCTTTTTCTCAGACAACATCATTTTTGTTTTAAGCTGCACTCACCGATTAGTTCCTCGGTTTGTAACCCAGTAGCTGAGTAAATAGCTGAGATGGCTGACTTGTTCATGAAAATCCAGGGCAATCAACAAAGAAGAGTAATCGCCCTTGTGACGACTCACAAGTTTTAGTTGAGGAAAATAGAAACATTGGCCGATTGTTTGGATGCTCCCCCCCTCTGCCTCTGTGGGTCATTAAATTACAAACTGAGTTAATGTAAAATGTCTTACGTGTACTTTCTGCTGAAAATTTTGTTTGTGGCACTTTGAGTACAAGTAGTACAATATGCAATCCCATTTTTCCTCAGTCTGTTATGCTGTTAATTTATAGTTTCAGGGCAGGATGGAAGTATAATTTTGCCTGCTTTGTTTTTTCTGGTTTTTAAATTAGCCTGCAATTCAGTCCCAAGTACAGCTAATAGAACCATTTCTGAAAAATACAGTTACTCTGTCACCATGACGCCAGTGGCTTCAAAGAGGGAAATGTTTTCTGGGGTGACTCATCTAACTTAACTGCGGTGCATTAAATTGTAGAAAATTTCTAGAAGCCATTTGTTCTTAATAGTTAATGTAGGTAGTTGGATTATGAGTATTCACAGCTGAGCGTTACATGATTTGCAACCCTTTTATTTGTCCACCCTCAGGCCCAGAGAAACAGCTGTGTCCAGTGTAACTGCAGGGTTAACCCCAGCTGTGTGATGTGTGGTGGCTGGCCCACCCCCAGAGAGGACCCTCAGTATGAGCTGCCCACCCTGGAGCGCCTGTCAAGACTGGATCTTGGCGTCCACCCCATCCTCTCCTTCCCTGATGGTCAGTGCTGGCCTCCTCGCTCAAAGGAGAACTCAGTTTACGCAGTCATTTCCTACTTTACATCTAGAGGGGAAGACAAACAAGGAGTGGCCGTAGAGAGACTTCTCTCCAGGAAGTTCTTAGAGAACATTTTCAGATGTTTAGACAATGGTTTTGATCTGTCATGGGTGTCATATTCCACTGAATAAGTGTCGTGTTCTCAGTGGCCTGGCTCCTTTTACCATTCAGTTATGTAGTGTCCTTTGTGCTTTCTTGTTTTACCATTTTGTATTATCATGTGTAACAAGACAAGGCATCTTTGTAATTATTAAGGAATTTGTTACGTTTTAACCCAAATGCAAAACAAGAACCACACTAGACAGACACATAATTGAGACAAAGTTGTATTTACAACCGCAAGACAACAATGGATTTGGCATAAGCTCATATAGTAGATTGCCTATGGCTTATTATAAATTTTGCATGCCACTGTGAATTGCTAATGTCGAACTACAGATGGCAAATCTGAAGAATCCAGCTTTACACTGCACACTTGGTTGCATACTGGTGAAATCTCCTAATTTAGTGTTTTAAGGCTTAAACCTCTGTTTACTTCTCCCTCAGACGTTTGTATAGGCTTACGTCTGCAGCAGGTGATGAAGAGCCAATGGCAGACCAAGTCACTGGAGAGGAGCAAACCACTGAAGAAGCTCTCCCTCAAACACAAGTTGTCCTCGTCCAAAGAGAAGCACAAGTTCACTAACTCACTTATGGCAGTCAGTAAGTACAAATGCTACTGCGCCACAGACACACGTCTACAAAGCGATACTTTAGGAACTGTCTGCAGGTTCTCCAATAACCCTTAAATTATATTACCTGAATATACGACTTCAATATGGAGACCCAAACTGTTCCATATTATAATATTCATAAGAGATGATGAAATAAATAGTCAAATGAATTGCGAAATAAGCCAATACAGTCTTAAAACTCAGCTCAATATTATGAAATGTTATTTCATCCTCCTCCTCCTTTTCACAGGAACAGAGTTTATTGCAGGTTGTTTTTATTTCATTCCAGCTGTTTGTATTTCACAATGCCGTTTGTCCCAGTAACCGTTTTATTTCACAATGCCACAGGGCAGAGGCAGTTACATGATTGGCTGTTGTGAGCCAGCCCCAGTAGTAACAACCTATTGTTCTTTACAGGACGACGTTAGCTTTCATTGTTTCTTTTATTTTAGTGATGAAACATGCTTATAATTCATACCCAGAGTAGTAAATCTCATGAATTCGGGGGCTTACGGTGCGGTGGTCCCTAAAATATTGAAGTTTAAAAAATTTACTTTGAAAACTTGCATCAACTCCCCGTCTAATAATAATGTGACTGGTTGCTGGTGTTGCAGGACTGGGCCACTATAAGAACCGCGCTGAGAAGCCGAGGACAGTGGACAGCAGTGTGGGCAGCAGCAGTGCTGTGCTGAACGCAGCCAGGCTGGAGGGCCAGGCCGTCTGCAAGACTGAGCGGCTGCAGGCCCTCACCACCCCGTTAGGGCCCTTCGACAAGAACTACAGCCGCAAGAGGTTAAGAGAGCACTCGCTGGACAGGACTGACTGTGAGTCTTTTATGACTAAAGCCCTGGTCAAAGGTTGGGTAGTATATCGCTGGCATAAATGCGTTCATATTAAAGGGACAGTTCATCCTAAAATCAAGCAGTTGTGAGCAGTTTCATGTTCCTACATGAAAGTGCTCACAGAGTAACCAGGTCATGATTTCTGGAAAGAGACATTGCTGTTCAGTTTTTCTAATGTATTTTTTTTTGGCACTTTGAGCGCCACAAGTGCCGTGTATTTCCGTTATATTAAAAAAAAACGCAGACGTTTCTACGGCCGATATTTCCAAAACTCTCCAACTCAAACCAAAACAATCTAGATGGATAAATAGCACTGCAGGTAAGAGGAAAAATATGTATTTTTGATTTTGAGGTGAACTGTCTCTTTTAAGGTCCGTTTTTTTAATGTGATATGTGAAGGTTCGTGGTGTGAAAAATGGAACTGGAAGTGATTGGTTTGTCTTGGCTCAAGGAAACTGAGCAGTCATCTAAATCTGCCTGTCTCCTGTCCTCCAGCCTCCCCTAAACTTTTCATGGACTCAAGCAGCCCCTGCCCAACTCTGGCCAACATACACTCGTCCCTTCACAGCCCCCTCACACGCCAGCTGTCCACGTCTTCAGAGAACTCCACACCACTGGGCCCCAGCAGCCAGAGCATCCCGAGCACACCTGTAAGGAAACACTGGACGGCGTCTCGCCTTTTGTTTGCTTGCTTCATTATCTGATAATAAACTAGGACTTCATTACGGATGTCCCCTAGATGCCGATGATTCGCATAATCGTTTAAGGAGTCCCTATTTCAAACCTCATGGCTGTCAGTCAGTTTTACAAACCCAGTCTTGTCTCAAAATGACCAAACTCCAACCCAAGCAGAGCACCATGACACGCTCTTTTTATTTCTTTGACTGTGTGCAAGTTTGATGGTTTCACAAGACAGAATATCTTCGCGTCAGAGGCACTAAAACACGAGTCTTAACAGGTAAAATGTGGGACTCGACTTGTCTGGTGTGGGGCGGCTGCTCTGCAGTGACTGAGACATCAAACTTACTAAGAGATACTGTAAATGTTAGAAAACGTAGCTCAAATACAGCCTAATATCTGACACTGGTGACATGCAAGATTATGATAAAGTGAGGGGGGGGGCAGCGAAAGAGAAACTAAACTCAAACTGAAACTTAATTTGCTTGGTGATTTTTTTGTTTTGTTGTTGTTGCTATTTTGGTTTTATTTTGGGGGGGGTTTGCGGTTACTGTAGCAGCTGCGTGTCAGGAAGTAAAATCTCTCGCTGAGAAGTTGAACAGTTAACATCAGACCAGCTGCTGTAGTTTCAGCTACCGCTGGGCTCCCATCCACCACACAAGTGGATTTTTGCTAATTTGCTTAAAAAACATTTCTCACACGAGTCCGCAAAGTCTACCCAAGGCATCAATATTTAAATGACCCCTGATAGTGTTTTTGACAGTGACGAAGATAACAACTATTTTTAAACTTCTTGTCTGTTAGAAATTTCCCTTCCTTGTGGACAAAACAACATGAAATGAAATGACCTGTCTTAATATAATGTGTAGTCCAATACAATGGTCCTGCAATTATAGGTGGGTGATCTGGGCAATAACTGTGGAATTATCCTTATCAATATTTTAATTACATTTTTTTCCAAAAGTACTGAAAATGACAATGTAAATGGGTTAAATTCAGGTCCATCCAAAATCCTATAATTTTCCAAAAATACAAGTTCTGAAGTGAGCTCATCATGTGACTTATCCAGCATGAGAGATATTTTAACATGAAATCTCTGCCACATTATGATTACACTAACAGATAAATCGTAAAAATGAGTGATGATGAATTCATTCTCAGCTCTACCTGCAATAAATAACACCTCCTGTGAAGATCGTTCAAATGTTGAAATTGTGTCACAGAAATGCTGATTAAACCATGTGGTCGTATACGAGTCATACATTTGATGGCGTTGTAATTAATTGCATTACAGGCGTGTTATTGTGTACATCCTCTGTAAACTGTATACATAAGTATTGAATCCTCATTCTGTATGTTCACATGTCGCTTTGTCCCCCAGCAGCAGCCCATCAAGAGGAGGCGAGGTGAAAGCTCCTTTGACATCAACAACATAGTAATCCCCATGTCTGTGGCTGCCACCACCAGAGTGGAGAAGCTGCAGTACAAAGAGATTCTCACACCCAGGTAAATACCTGCACTGTATTCGCTGCTCCCACTGTCAGTTCAGGGCAACAGACCTGACCAGCATGATGTTTGTCCTGTGAGCAGAATAAAACCTTCCAGTAACTGGCTGGCTGGTTGCTCTCTTTTTCCAGTGTATTTATATTCTTCCGTTTTGTAAGTTATTATGAAGCGCTGAACTGCTGGTTTCCTGTAGTCATATTTATTTTTCTGTTTGTATAGGTGGCGATCCGTGGACATCTTCTCCCAGCACATAACTGAGGAGGAAAATGAACGGGAGGTAAGTGCTAACGACCACTGTCTTCGCTTACTGTATCCCTTCTTAGGATCCACTGAGTTACTAACGTCGGTTGCCTTCTTCCATATTATTCACTTTAAAATGTGCAGATGCTGTCTGAGAAGTGTGGATGTATTATATAATACACTTTGTAGGAAAAAAACACACCATCACCTGCACTTTAAACGTACTGTATGGCTGTGAGTGAAGAGTGACACCTGGTGGTCAAACACTTTCAAGGTTATCTCTTTATATTAGAAGCAGTTCAGGAAAATCCCCAGCCAGTCTTTGTACTATTGTTCCAGACCTCTGACTTATGTAAACATTCAAACTTTAAATGAATTAGTTGTTTTTTAAATTGGATTATGATTAATTAATGATATTATTAAGAATTGTTGTTGTATACTACTGGGAAGTACTGACCAAAATGTGAGGTAAATGTCAATAAATTCATGCACTTGGTAAATAATTCTAGGCCTTATCATCCCTACTGGTTCTACTTTGGGCAGTATAACTGTGAAACAAGTATTGCCTTCTGTGTTGTGTTAAAAAAACGTCTTTAAGTCTTATATTTAACTTGGTGAAACCCTGCAGCGTCGAACCAGAGATTTTCTGGCATTTGTTGCTCAATAAACGACCTCTAAATGATTAATCAGTGATCAAAATCAGTCAGTTTATTAGAACTGAAACAATTAGTCTGTTAAACTGAAGCGAGCACATTTCGAGGGCGCTGATGGTATTTTGTGTGTCTGTAGGTAGAGGACCTGACAGACGCAGCCTTCACCCTGCTCCATCAGCCCTATGAGGACCAGGAGCGTTCCCGCTGGACTTGGATGGCCCTGGCTCCTGCTAAGAGGAGGGGCAGCAGGTCACTACCACCACTGTCACACACACACACACACACACACACACACACACACACACACAGTGCCGTACTAGTCTTTGATTGCAGATTGTAGATGTGATGTGGACTGTGTTGTCCCTCAGGTCGTACAAATCTGTTGACGGGCGGACCACACCGTTGCTGTGCGGGACCAACCCTCCCACCCCTCAGCCTGCGTCCCCAGACCCAGGCCACTGCCCCATGCTCCACGACTACAGCCACGTGCCATCACCCATGAGTCCAGCCAGCCCGGACACCACCTCCAACCCCCACACACCCTGCTCGAGGGACTCCCATCGGCTGCTGTCCAGTGAGGACACGCGATGCTCTACGCCGGACTTCACCTTTGAAGAAAGGGTACGTACTGTGATCGCTGAAGTTCAACTCCTAATAAATAATAAAGGGAGGTTATTTTTTTCTTTAATTTTAATTGTTTAGTTTAGTCAGTCATGAATCTATAGAAATGCTGGAGATTTGAAGCCGTGTTTTCGGGGTCTTTTAATGAACCGTGTCTGATGTTTGCAGACGGTAGCGCCATGGGAACGTCGCAGCTTCCCCTTGCCAGAGGACCCGGCCCCGGAGCCCGAGGCAGAGAGCGACCACCACATCAGGCCCAGAATGCGCAGCATCTCAGGTTGCCGAGCAACGGCCTACGGACGGCTCGATTCGGATGACATGGAGCTGCCTTGTGAGGACGACAACGGCCCCAAACACAAGGCCTCCACCCACCGATGAATGACTGACAGGCTGAGGTCCCCCCACCCACCCACCCACCCACCCACCCATAGCTCCTCTCTGGCATTAACAAGCAGAACCTCAAAGCAGAATAAAATATTAAATGGGTTCCTGTTGTTTGATATTCAAACATCAGTCTAATACTTTTCACAGTTTTTAGTGAACATTATGGAGATAGAAGCCTTTCCCTACACTTGTTTTTGTCACAGGAAAAAAAGGATAAATGTAAAAAAAAAAACAACAAAAAAAGTATAAAACATCACATTACAAAAAATGTTTTCTGTAGTAGGCTAAACAATGTACATGGGGGCTTAGTGGTGTTTCATATGTCGCGTGTACACTTGTAGCGCACTATGTAGCGGACTCCTCAAAATATGGCCAAAGGGTGTTTTCTATTGACTAGTTTGCTTGTAATTCCCATGTACATTTTTAGTGGAGTGACAAATAACAAAACAAGAAAAAATACCCCCACCCCCTCATCCAAATAAACAGGTACATTTGAGATGTGGTCCCCTTCTTCTCCCTCTAGAGGTCGCCTGAAATCACCAGAGCACTTCTCCAACTGCCAAGTCTAGTTTTGTTGGGTTGCTTTCTTTGTTTGTTTTTCATTCCTGACATGTTTTATTTGTGTCTGTTCTGTCTGTTCCAGCGTAACACATTCTTTGTGTTTTTTGAATAGTAAATCATTCCTTTACAGTCTCTTTGGAGAGTGTCCAGCTCCCGTCTCGCCCCGCAGTCTCTGACTCTCTCAGTTCTGTTGTAAACAGGGTGATGGCATAGAGGACTGGGGTGTCTTTTGAGCACTTGCCCTACTGAAAGCGCTGCTGCATGCTGAAAAACATGCTAATGTTAGTCTTATCACAACAGCAAGATTTCCACTTATTAAAAAAGAAAAAGTAACAAATCGCAGGTAATAGGGATGATTGTACCATCTGCTAATTTCACTCCCTTTTCCTCTTTGCGTACAGTCGTTGCTGTATTAGAAAAGTTAAATTGTGGCAAAATAAAGACATAACAGAATTACACGCACCCACCCCCCCCTTATTTTTTCTGATTCAGCTTGACAAGTTTTCTCTTCCAAATGTAGCAGCTCTCAGCTAGAAGCCACCCCGAGCTCAGGTTTTTCAATTTAAGGGAATATTTTCTGCTGTTTAATAGTTCAATCTCAGATTGAGCAGATCTAGACTACTCTGTTGCAAGATGGATTTTGTTTTCGCCACCCCACAATATCATAACCACACTCTTCTCTTGACCCCCCCTCCCCCCAACTCCCAAAGTAACTAATTGCTATGCAAAAAAAAATCTATGGTTTTCATTTTACACCTCTTTTTATGCCACAGCCATTCAATCACTGTTTTTTCTTTTGTAGTTAAGCAAGATGTCAATGTACCTGTTCGATTGTTGCAGCAGTTAACCTAATCAAAAAGCAGAATTGTTTTTTTTTTTCTTCTTTTTTGTAAATAGTACCATTAAAACATTTATGTTTAACTTGGCGTAATTGTTCTGGCCTCAACTCCTTCAGCTTAAAAACTGTCTGAAATAACTCCCTCGTTCACTCATTCACTGTTCCCGGTGTGATACGCAGTCAATACTTCACTCGTTCACAGCTGGTGTCATCACGACTGTTATTTTTTTGCTTCTATAAAATGTGACGCGGCTTGTTAAAAAGAAATAAACATGCCATTGTGGTAATTTTTGAGGGCACATTACAGTGTGTAAATTAGATACTCAGATAAAATGGCGGACAGTGAACATAGTGCACCATGTGGTAACTAGGGAGTGATTTCGTACAGCACTTGTGTTGTAATCCTTCACGACGACAGTGACTTCATAGCATTTATTGTCAAATACACATATACAGCAACAAGAATCATCATAAACCAGTTATTGATAAAATGCACAATAACGAGAACAATCACATTTCCACAACTGTACAGCGTCAGAAGTAACCAAAAAAAATGGTGTTGCGTTTTGTTACTGCAGAAACCTCTCCGACAGCTCCAGTAAAGAGATACGTGGAGAGGACCACCAAAGCACACAAACTGTACCGCACACTCGGTCTTCTCCCCTGCGCAGTGGGAGCAACTCCCACCCCTCGGCCCCCACGTCTGTCCTGCACACTGAGACGAATGTGGTCTATTTGAAAACAGAACCAAGAATTTAGCATGCAGATAATGTTGCAAGCACACCCTTAAGTCCTACGTGTCGCGTCGCTGTGATCATAGAGATACGATTTAATCTCAACATACACAGTTGGGAGCAAAGTGTGGGATGTTTTTACTCTTTATAACCACTTTTTTTTTTTTTTTTTAAAGTCTTAGATCAGTATATCCTTCCAAATCCAGAGCATATATATAAACAGGATATAAAGAGACCGCTTAATGAAAGGAAGGCAACAAGCAGACGGCTGTCTCTTACATGAGGTGCATGCAAGAAGTTGTTTCACATAATATTAATGCGAGTAATAGTAATGAATCACCAGGAATATTGATCAACATTAGGATGTTTTTGAGCACATGAACAGAATATTTTTAAGGGAACATGTTCTTGTGGAAAAACTCAGGAAACAGGTAATGAATCTCCAGCTGGTTGCATTCATTTCATCTAACAAATACAAGATTCTTTAAATAAAGCCTCATGGGAAAGTAAATGTGTAACAACTCCCTCAATCTGTGTCCTTGATATGAAATACACTATGGCCAAAAGTATGTGGACAACTTATTATACTTCTGTGTACTTTTGGTCTGGGGTTCTTCATGGTTCGGGTTGGGTCCCTTAGTTCCAGTTAAGGCATACGATGTTTTACTCTTTACTTCCGCACTAGAGGTTGCAAGATATCTTTGAGGGGTCATGAGATGATTAACAGGAAATGAAAGCAGCTTTTCCACTGTGCAAAATACGTTTCCCTTTTCAGGCCTCTAAAAAGTATTCAACTAAAACTAGGAGGGTTGTCACAAGCCAAAAAAGGTTGAGAACTCCTGTTTTAGACCTTTGGGATGAGCTGGATCACCGACTGTGAGCCAGACCTGATCACACGGGACCTGTCTGAACGGGAGCAAATCTCTGCAGCCAGGTTCCAACATGTGGTGGAAACCGAAACACTCACAATCATATTTGGGTGTAATATTCAGGCGTCCACATACCTTTGGCCACGCAGTGTCGCGTTTGCTTTGCAGAGAACTCAAGTATTTTTTGATCGCAGAAGATAAAAGTAACCAGCTGAGTGCCACATCCTGATGAATCCTGTGTTTCTACAGTGTACAGATGTTAACGATTAACTGCCCAAGCAAACTAACTCATTGCTGTACAGTTTCCTCTTGTTGCTTTCCAAATCCCTCATCTCAACTTGGCCCAGTCAACCCGTCCGTCCAACATCCATCCATCCATCTGCTTTGCAAGACAGTCCTATTCACTCCGGTTGAGTAAATCTTAAAATACTAGTTGTTTGGTTGTTTTTTTTTTTTCAACCTTTAAAGGGAGACTATGTAACGTTTGAGAGAAGAAACAAACACAATCTTCTTCTTACAAATGAAAAGTCGACTTCATGAGCAATAAAACGCACCCTTGCATAGTTAAACACACTGAGGGCTTTTGTTGCTACAGCCTGACGTGGTCTGGTGTGACCAGCAGCTTGTGGTGGCTAATGTAAATATACAATTACAGAGTCAGTGCGCTCACTTTATGACTCCTCGACACTTGTGCTACTGTTACAATATCTTTTAGCTAAATGATAAATAGTTTAGCATTACCTCACCATTTTCACTTGTAGTGGCCTCTGTTTACATAGTCTCGCTTTAAGAATTGTTATAATTTTTCAATAATTGCGATGAACATTATTCTACCTACCTTTTATGTGCATATAGCAGTTTAAATACTGTAATCAATGATGAGCTGAACTGATGAACTCACCTTCCTCTTCATAATTAGGCCATGAAATTACACTTTAAATGCCTTAAGGAAAGTTTTTCCTCCTCATACATCAAGCTTTAGCGCATTTACAACTGAGCAGTAACAAAAAAAAAAATTAACACTGACAGTAGCAGGCACAATACAAATGTTTCTTCATATCAAATACAGGTCATTTATCCACAGAATACGATTATAAAACTGTGCCCAACACAAACCAAAGTTTCTACTCTAGCCGTTCTGTTTTTTTAATCCAGGTTACACCCCTGTCGCCTACAGTAGCTCGAGGAGCAGCACGTCGGGACTACACAAAGCAAAGACAGCAGTGAGGTCTGAAAGCATTTTTTCTGCCTTGACGAAACATTTGCTACTTTTCTTTTAACAGTTTTCCTCCAACACCCCTCGCCGTACCCTGTAACTGTTCCTTCTGCTTTAGCACAAACCGGACCCCAACAGTCTGCGTCTCCCTCCATTTTCAAAAGTTGATATTCTGTATTTTTATCCAAAAAAACCCCAAAACAAACAAAAATACAAACATCAGGGGGCACCCATCAAAGGGGACATTAAAAAGATAACTTTCTAAAAGGGTTTACAGTCAATGTGACAGGAAACCAAGTGATGTCAGATTTACCAGGATATGCATGAAGATATATTAATTCCTCAGATTCACAGGGAGAATTTTGCTCTGCTGGGGTGCTTTAACTCTTAAAGGGAGACTTACAAAAGGTAGAAATAGCAAATAAAGAGATCAAAGACCACAGAGAGAAACTAAATACATTTTGGCCTACTTGTTAATCTGTTTTTTTTTTTTCTCAAGACCTCTACAAGTAACGCCTCAAGAACAGTTTCAAAGGTTAGTGAAGGATAAACTAGTGACGGGTAGCTAAAAAAGTCCTGTGAAAATAACGAGGAAGGCATCACAACTCCTCTATGTGGCCGTGTGGTGGAGGTGGAGGTGGAGGTGGAGGTGGAGGGGGGGCGGGTGCATTCACAAGCCTTGTTTGGCCAGAGAGGCAGACACCTGGTCAGCCAGCGTGGAGAGCTGCGGAGAGTCGGCCATGTTGATGCTGCCGGAGGAGGACACGGTGCTGAGCTGGTGGGGGGAGTCTTCCAAAGAGATGATCTCAGCGCCGTGGTCGGTGCGGGCCTTGGCTGACTCACGGAAGCTCAGTTTGTGGCTCTCAATCTGCGGTCAGATCACAGGTGAAGGTCACACATGCTGCCTGAGTTACCAGTCTTCTGCTTCACTGACTGGGTAATAGCAGGTACGTGTTGTAGAGCACCCTCTGGTGGGCAACAGTATGTACACCATGATGCACTCGATGTAACTGGATGCTGGATTACAAAATGGGGAAACTGCCCCGGGGCCCCAAAATCCTCAGGTTCTCTCTTGTTTTTTGGTCATTTGTAGAGGTATGGCCAGATGAACCTGCTGGGGGCCCCTGTTAACCCCCCGTTCCTCCCACTCTCTCTGCATGAATAATTTTCTACACGCAAACATATAACCATTCACTGTTAACGCCACAGCTGTGTTGCTTTTATTCTGTCCGAAACTCTGCATTCTTTTCTGACTTACATCTTAAAAATAAAAAAATAAATATGCAACATTCAGTGTAAGCGCAAAACTGAAATAATAAAGTTCTTAAAACTAGATTTTAACGCTCTTTAAAAAGATCATATAATAATATCCTCATTTAATCTGCTACTCCAGCTGGACTTCCTGGATCCTTCCCGGTGTATCATGTCTCACCGGTACCTTAAACGAGTGTCAGTTCATATGGTGCATATTCCCGATCAAATTACAAAGTAAGCAGCTGATAAACAGTAATCCAGGAGCTTCTGGGGCCCCCGGAGGTCTGAGGCAGTTTCCCACTTTGTCCTGTGGAGGTGAGCCCTGTACTAACTTCTAGTTTTCAGTCCTTTACTTCCTCATTGTGACCCCCAATGCTGAATGTGTGAAAGTAATAATAATAATAATTGCAAAATCAACTTTTCCCCCTTTAAACATGTTTCTCCTTTCGTCTGACTCTATTTAAACCTATGTAAGAAGAAATGTACAGCATGTTATCCCTGCAGAGTTACTTATGTTTGGGGTCCAACTGGACTGGACTGGGGGCCAGACCTGATCAATGTGTATGAATGAGAGCAAATCCCTGCAGCCAGGTTCCTACATGTGGTGGAAACACTTAAATATTAAATAAAAATATTACAAAAACTCAAACAACCTGCTCCAGATTTGAAAAAAACATCTGCGCTGTTGTTTAAAGCAGCACAACATTACAGCTTGCGAGTACTTACAGGAGTCCTCAATCTTTATGTGAGGGTTCGTCAAGATGGGTGTGATGGGTGCTGAAGGGACAGTCTGAGGTGACTGAGGGGGGGTGACAGCGGGGGAGGGGATAGAGGGGCTGTCTGAGGTACTCCCCTCTGCTTCCTTCCCCTTCTCCCTCTACAGAGGAGCCCCCGCAAGGGAAATGACAAGGCATGCAACAAAAATACACGTGATGGTATCAACAGAAATCAAAATGCAACACAACATATTAAAAACAACCAAAAGGAATTCTGCTGAATGGCAAGAAACAGAAAAATAATGACAATAATTAATGATGAATGTAAAAATCAGCTGGATGGAAGCTTGAACAAAAAGAGGGCGAAAAGCAAAACTCGGGGAGGGAAAGGATGCGAGATGAATGACTTAGCGGTGCATTTTGAGCTCTGTTTTTGTCCTTGCAATAATAAAAAGTGTTGAAATATAAGATCACGTGCTGCATTGTGGGTTAGAAAACGTCTGCCAGCCTTTTCAAAAACGGCGCACGACTCTTTAAAACAGGACTGACCAAAATAAAGACTTAGCTCCTTTAAATGCTTAGATTTTTGAGTGCAATTTGGTGCAGACAGACGATGCAGGTTTGGTTTCCGAAATCGGGGGAACATTTCTGAACCTAAAAAAAACAAAAAACTGTTAATTCTATTTCCTGCATTTATATACATTTATATTAATCTAGCAATAACAGATTATGATGACATTGGTTATCTTGCTTTACATAATAATGGTTATATAACAAAAATTTTTTAGAAATGCTACATACATTTCTGCATTTTTAATGCACTAACACTACACATTTAGTTGCCTTTATGCTATTTTATTGTTTATTATGATAAATAATGTTGTCTTTCCATCTTCACTACAAAGACGACTGTTTTTTCAGAAGAATATTAAGTTTCGGTAAAATATCTGAGGAGGTGGAGGAACTTATTTCAGGCCTGAGCCTCGTTTCTGCTTGTAAAGCTTACTTGTTGTGAGCTCACTGCAATAAGTGAAGACACTGGACACTGTTTACAGCGATTTTAACCCATAAAAGGTGTGGTTTTAATTTTAAAATTACTCCTTAAGATGTCATTGAAACCTTTCAGTTGTTTTTGATGTTAAAATGACCTGGGTGTTGCTGTTTCTGAGGTGTGAAACTCGCTGTGTTGCTGACTTTGTTTCACCCACTAAGAAAACCCAAAGGCTGAAAATGAGACGCACATGCTGCTCATGATGCGTTCAGGTCAGTCTGTAGATCGTAACGACGACTGAAAACCGTGTTTCTGAAGAAAACGCTCTCCAGCTACGCAGATAAAGCTTTGGCCATGCAATCAGCAGAACATGATAACATGAAGAAGGGCAACAATACACTAATAGTAAAGAAGTAATGTAGTGTTTTTAACATGGAGTATGGTCATGCTGTTTTTACCCTTCTCTGTCCACCTCCAGGAACGTGGCCAATGTTGTCCAGAGAGCCGATCTTGGACTGGACTTTGAACTCCAGCTTCTCATTTTTGATCTCGATATTTCCACCACCTTATGAAAACAGAATATAGCGCCATCATTAATAAGTTAACATATATATAACCATATGTACAAACATGTAAGACATTGTTTTTTTAACAACAGGTAACATAAAGAGGCAACAGACAATACAAACAAACAGAAAGAGGCCAATAATAAGCACAAGACCAGTGGTGGAATACGTCCTTTGATCTTTTAGGTCAAAGTACTAATACAGCAGTTCAATTCAATATATTTATATAGCGCCAATTCATAACAGAAGTTATCTCATCGCACTTTTCCTACAGAGCAGGTCTAGACCGAACTCTTTATAATATTATTTACAGAGACCCAGAGAGAGAGAGAGCATTTGGCGACAGCGGCAAGGAAAAACTTCCTTTAAGAGGCAGAAACCTCAGTGTAAAAATACTCCAAGTAAAAGTCCTGCATTCAAAATCATACTTAAGTAAATATAAAGAAGTATCAGCAGTAAAAGTACTGGTTCTGCAGTAAAATGTGACTGATATATTATATCTGACACAATTAGATTGTTAATCCTGATGCATCAATGTTAGAGCAGCATTTTACTGCTGTAGCTGCTCGAGGCGGAGCTAGTTTTAACTGCTTTATATTCGGTTAGCTAGTTTAGTCCAGTGGTTCCCAACCTAGGGGTCGGGCCCCTCCAAAGGGTCACCAGATAAATCTGAGGGGTCGTGAGATGATTAATGGGAGAGGGAAGAAGAAGAAACTAAGTTCTGATACACTCTGGCCTCACAGTTATTAATGAAACCAAACTGAGGAGGAAAATGTCTCTTTAGTGGAACTTATAGATATCTGAAACATGACAAGGAGCCTCAACTAGACACTGTGTTTATGTAAAGCGTCAGGAGCCAAAAAGGTTTGAAATCACTGGTTTAATCTTTAACCATGTGTTGTATTTTATAAACTGATCATATGTTTTTCACGTAAAATCTTAATCTAGAAAGTAACTAGTAACTACGGCTGTGAAATAAATGTAGTGTCCCCTCTGAAATGTAGCATAAATTATACAGTATTTGAGTAAATGCACTTAGTTGCTTTCCACTGGTACACAACACAACCATGTTACAGGGAAACACCTAACCCAGCTCCGTTCACTGATGAAGACTGTGAGATGTGATTGAAAGCTCTAAAAAGCTAGAAAGGTTATGATGTCCAAAGATATTACGAATACAAACGTACCAGGTTTATGATGAATGTTGGCTTTCGATCCACATTTAGACTGAACGTTGCTCAGATCGATCTTTTTGTGCACAATCTGAACCTGTGAAGGACAAATCAGAGCAGAAAAATACAGTTTTAATTTAAAGCAACACGATGTCACTCTAAACTCACTTTGCATGCAACTTACATTGGAACTGATCCTAGAAACTGTTAGTCTTCTAAAAGTGTTACCAGGAAGGAAACCCAGATCAATAAAACACTAATCATACACGTGAAGACAAAGTGGATTAGATATTAAAGTCTTAATGCCACCATCCGTGACCTTTTTTTATTTAAACAAATGCAGAAAAATGATCCATTTTCAGGATAAAAACATTTAATATCAAGTTTAATCGATCGTATTCTGCATTCTTTAACATGCACTGCTCATTGATTGTTGATAAAAGCCATATTTCTCAGCCGTGCATCACAATGACCTCATCTCAGGCTCTCCTGTCATGGCCGTTTGTCTCGTAACACAAAGCGCTCAGTCTCTCAGCTGAGGTCATCTCAGCGCTCACGACAACAGGCACAGTTTGGCGGAGAGGCCAAGGACAGAGACTCTTTGTTACTGCGGAGAGACTCCTTCTCCTTTATGACACAATTAGCTCACTCCACCGTAAAAAGGAATTAAGATTTTCTTTTTTATAGATTTTCTGATCGGAAAGAATATCCGATCTTGGCACGGATCAGTGAGAATAAAGACATCCACAGACAGGATTCATGCATGTTGTTGCTTTAGGGGCCAGTTTGGGTGGTAAAAACCGACAAGCACAGATTCAACAGAGTTATCAAGCTTACATTAGACCATGAGCATTACATAACACTGTTAGCTGTGACAGTAGATGCACTGAGAACAGTAAACCATGACTGTGCACTGACAAAAAAAACAACTAAAATCTAAGATTCAGTACATACTGGTAGTAAAGTATATCTATGGCAGTATTCAGATCCTTTACTTCAGTAAAAGTACTAATATCACACTGTAAAAATACTGTTACAAGTAAAAGTCCTGCATTGAAAATGTATAATCAGGAAAATGTACTTAAACTATTAAAAGCAGTGAAACGTCCCTGTGGCTGCTGTGCTGTTATATATTCTGTCATCAGGTTATTATTCCTCGTGCATTAATGTAAAGCAGGATGTTGCTGCTGCAGCTGGTGGAGCTGGAGCTCATGTTGAGCCGGTTTGTATCGGACTGCAGCTGATGATGATTTTCTCCATCAATCGATTGGTTAAAGTGAAGTGACACCTTCAAACAGCTTATTCTGTCTGACCAGCTGTCAAACCTCAAATTTATTCAGTTTACTGTAATTTAAGACGAGGAAAAGCAGCTAATCCTCACTTCTGAGGAGCTGGAACCACGAAATGTTTGACTAATATAATTAACAGTTATTAAAATAGTTTTAATTTTCTGTTTATCAACTATTCGATTAATCAACTAATCATTTCATCTCTTATTTTATAAACTGTTGGGTAGTTTAATTTCTAACAAAGCATCACATTTTATAAACTCTTCATATGTTTTGCGTGCAAAACTCTTAAACTGTAAAGTAACTAAAGCTGTCAGATAAACGTAGTGAAGTAAAACGTACAATATTTCCGTCTGAGAGTATAAAGTGGCATAAAATGGAAATACTCAAGTAAAATACAAGTAAGTCAAATGTGTATTTAAGTACTGCACTTAATGTAATCTAACTGTCAATATGAAATGCTCATGACTGCGTATAAGTTTAACGATAAAACTGTTAATAGGAGGTGTTAACAGAGTGTTGGGAGTATCGAGGTCAGAAGGAAATGGGTTTCACACAGACAGGAGGTTGCGTGCACTCTGACATCCTGCTCCTTTGTGAAGATGCATTCAGTAGAAGCAACAAGACGGGTTTTTGGCAACAGCTGCACACCTGCAGCTTGCCACGGGCCAGATCCCATGTCTACTCACATTGCCACCACCGGGTACATGTTTTATATTATCTTTGGAGCCACATCGGGACTGCACATTGCTTAAGTCCAACTTCTTCTCAAGAATTTGTACCTGGAAAGTTGATATGTGGGGAAAGAAGACGGGTTATCTTGGAGAAAGCAACAGCAGCCGAGCTGCGAATGAGGACCATTGCTGGAGAGGAAATTAGATCTTTGAGGGACGAGTTCGAGGCTCAAGGGTGTGAGATCTTACCAGGGAACGTGGCCGATTAAGGAGGACGGGGAAGGACTTTTTAATTTCCTCTTAACAAGAATTTGTGTAATGATCATAACTGCAGAGATACTCAAGAGTCTGGTGTTGAGTTGATCCCCTAAGTTACTCACATTGCCACCACCCGGTACGTGTTTGACATTGTCTTTGGAGCCACACTTAGACTGGACATTACTATAGTCCAACTTCTGATCAAGGATTTTAACCTGGAAAAGTGCAGAGGTAAGGGGAGTGACTGAGAGCAGCAAGGCTACTGTACTTTACTATTGTAAGTCAGTCTTGTGTTAATAAGAGAAAACAGCACTAAAATGATGTTTGTAATGTATAATAATGTAGCTGCACTGATTTCTTTTCTTCGTTGTGAACATTTCCTCTACTTGTGGAAGAGGCATCATTCTACGTGAGCTCAGGAAAAAAAATAAAACAGATTTTGACAATTATTTCAAAAGTTCAAACACGAGTTGTGTCACCGCCCGTCCAGATCTCCCACCTTGCCTCCACCAGGCGTGTGTTTTATGTTGTCTTTCGAACCACAACGAGCTTGGACGTTAGCCAAGTCCAGCTTCTTATCGAGGATTTGGACCTGCGAAGTGCGAGAAGAAAAATACAGCGAATCAGAAATTAAAATGAGAACAGCTGCAGGAGGGGATCAGCCCAAATGGAGGAAATAAGATGTTGAAGGGATGAAGACTAGACATTTTATGACTCATTTCATTAAAGCTGCCGTCCATGCATGCTTGTCACACTTGTTGTTACAGCTGCTTGATTTAACCACTGCATGAGGAAGCAATGTGTGATACTACTGGGGGTATTCTAATGACTTTAGTGCATGGAAATACAAATATTGTGCAAAATGTGACACTTTTAGCGCACCGGCTCAGTTTTAAAAGGTATTATGTTATTGTCAACCAGGACGGGTGAGTGTGTGTGAGTCTCCACACTGTTTTTCTGTACTTCCCCACACACACAAACGGCCAAATAAAATCATATAATAACTAATAAAATGTTACAGATGCCAACTTTAGTACTTTAAAGCAGTGGGCTTTTTGTTTAAATGCACCTTGTGCTTTTAGTGCAAAAAAGTATTAGTGATTGTACAGACTCCAGCTTCTGATCGTTTTAACATGGAGAGCACAAATAAAGAGAGCACTTAGTTGTTTTTTACCAAAAGTTGGTTTTGATGATCATAACTGCAGAGATACTCAAGAGTCTGGTGTTGAGTTCATCCCTCAGTTACTCACATTGCCGCCACCGGGTACATGTTTGACATTGTCTTTGGAGCCACACTTAGACTGGACATTACTATAATCCAACTTCTGATCAAGGATTTGTACCTGGAAAAATGAAAACGTCAGCTTTTAGATTTTGAGTGTTTGACACATGAGCTGTGAAGCCTGAAAGAAACGCTACTACTACTGATTCAGAGACAGCTGTTAACTCGTGTTGCTTTGTGTAACCGCATGCAGGTTGAAGTGATATTATGCCAGAGAGGACAGAAAGGATGTATATTCTCATTTCCTCTCATATTGACCGGGAAGGCCACAGGACGACATACAGGAAGGGAATCATTGCAGTCAGTAAGGAATATGTAAAAACCATTTGTCTTCAAAACAGCTGTAATGTTTCTGGAGTTTTTATGCTCATCCTCTCTTCTATTTATTTGATCTGCCATTAAACGTCAGTAAGGTAAACACAAAATTA
This sequence comes from Siniperca chuatsi, assembly GCF_020085105.1. Classification (NCBI taxonomy): domain Eukaryota; kingdom Metazoa; phylum Chordata; class Actinopteri; order Centrarchiformes; family Sinipercidae; genus Siniperca; species Siniperca chuatsi. The sequence continues at coordinate 3,807,443 of NC_058061.1, forward strand.
GAACAAAGACTTGCGGTGCTTTAAATGCTGAAATGGACCTCACACACTTACACACTCATCAACCACAACACAAGTACACACACACACACACACACACACACACACACACACACACACACACAGTACACTGACAGCATTCGAAACATCAAAAGGCAGATTGGAGTTTTAGTTCCACGAACGTTTCTCAGCTGCTCTGGAAGCAGAAATTATATTTTTGGGGGGGAAATTATTATTTTGGTTTATTACTTTTACGTTTTATTTTCATAGTTTTGGCCATCTTTTCTATCAGTTGTGATGACGTTGTACTCACCGAAGACATTGCTGAGATCTGGGAACACAAACGAAGAAACACAAACAGACAATCAGACAGTCCGTAAACAAGCCGACATTTTATTTAACACCTCATTCGGAGGCAAATAATCCCTCATTGCACAGGAAAACTGTCTGCACACAACTACAAGTAGGTCTAAGCTGAACAGTGAAGTCGGTCTGTAAACTGTGACGGATGTTTACAACAAACAGTTTGAGTAATAACTTCCCCATTAACCGTGTCTGACTGCTCGTGCTTCTGACATCTTCTTTCACCAAAACAAATAATGCATATTACTTGATATTAAAGGTACCCTGTGGAGTTTTTGACCACTAGAAGTGCTATGGAGTGATGTTTTTATGAGTGGGTCCCCGTTTTGTTTTTGTTCGAGCATGCACGCGCGACGCAGTACAGATTCCTGCCGCCAGTTTCACGCTATTCCGCTGATCGACAGTTGGTGGCGGTATTGCTGCATTCACATGGATTCAGGCAGACGGCAGACGGACGACACCTTGTGGACGGCACGGGAAAAACAAACAGGAATGGCAGGACGGAAAAATGAAACACGCATGGCGATATGTTGCTATTGTGATGTCAGCTACACAAAGTTAATAGCTAGCCAGATAGCTCGCTAAGCTAATATAGTATAACACACTTTCCATATTACCTACCTGGTATTCCACCGGGCTCTGTGCTGATTACCTGCTATACGTCAGCTTTTCTTGTAATATCTTGGTAGGATTTCAAGCTCTGATCATATACAGTAATTCCACGTGTTGTTGAACCAACATTATTAGCTTCTCGTTGTTTAGACCTCCCATGTTTTCTCCTTGTGTGAGGGAGTTACGTAACATCCGACTGTAAATTCTGTCGCAGAGGACGGCAAAAAGTTGAAATATTTTAACTTTGGACGGCAATGCCGTCTACCATTACCATTGTCGGTATTCTCTGCCGGCCTCCCCTAATTTTCCCGTCCTGCTCTCGTCCGTTTGTCGTCTGCCTGAATCCATGTGAATGCAGCATAACGCGATTAGAAGTGTTGCGCTTTCAAAGGCTGTGCAGAAGACCGCAAACTAGCAAACTTGCTTGTAAACAATGCAGGATTTAAAATATATATAAAAAAAAAAATAATCGATCGGCTTTGCAAATGTTTAAGGAAGGAAATGGTCTCAAAACGTTTCTTAGACCTCAAAGGGCACCTTTAAGTTTACATTCTACCTTCTTAAATACGTATGTATTAATGCCATGTGCCTTTTATCAGGAACCGTCAAAAAACTGTGTGCTGTAGGACGGGAACTGAGACTGTGTGTCTACGAGGCCAGTAGACCTCTGGATCTGCCTGCTGAGGTTCAAACCTACCAATAACATTATTTCTGGCTCCAAAGCAGCTCTGACTCCAAAACTGTTAAATGGATAAATGGATCTAAACCTCCCATCTGCAAACTACAGTAAGCATGAAGTGTACTCAGTGTAACAGCTGGAGTCAGAGTCAGGGTACCTTTCCACCTCCAGGCTGGTGTTTGATGTTGTCTGTGGAGCCGATCTTGGACCTGACGTTCTTCAGGTCTGGCATGGGCGCTGCTGCAGCCAGCGGAGCCGGCGGGCGGTTCTTCAGAGAGCCCGGGGATTTGGGCGTAGAACGCACCACTGCCACCTTCTTCACTTTGTTGGCCTCAGCCGCCGCCTTCGCAGCAAGGGCTTGGCTAGAGGGAGATTTTGGAGTACCAGGGCTGCTCTGTCCGCTCTGGGCATCTTAAGCAGTTGGAGAAGCAATGGGTGAGAAGTTTTAATCAAGTCAACGGGCAGGGATGAAAGGAAAATAATGAAGAAATAATAATAAATCATAAAAATAAAAACAAACTAGCTCAGCTGGCGAAAAGCTGACCAAGTTTGATCCAGGAGGGACCGGATCAGACTGTGGCATTGTGGCTATGCAAGACTAAAAGTGATCTCTAATGATTTGTGCATTTGCTTTCTTTTTTTAAATTTTTTTTTTTTTTTTTTACCTTTTTCATTTTTTGGAGTGGGAGGTTTCTTGGCACTAGCTGTATCACAAAAAAATATGACACATCATAAGTAATCCTTAAATCTTACCCCATGTAAAATGACAGAAATCAAAACCAAAAGAATTAAATTTAAATAAAAATAATTAAATGGAAAGTCCTCTTTCCAAACCTGGCTGAGCTGCAGTTCTGGCAGAAGTTTTGGCTCCAGGGGTTTGAGACTTTGCACCACCAAGACTCTGAAAATCAACAATACAACCAAAAAGTTATTTAGTTTTCAGCAGAGACGTTGCTTTTACCTCAGAAAGCTGCAGTTTCTTTTATTCTACTTGTATTTAAGTGCAACGCAGGTCAGTAATAAAAACATGTTTGCATGCAGTAATCACACAAATCTCGTACAACTCTTTCTGATCTGGTTGAGCAAACTGTAATCAGTGATGAATGGACGAGGCTTTGGTTAGTGTTTATGGTAACTGACAAAAAAAGGTTTGGGTGAGTTCAAACTGACTAAACAACCTCCTTAGCTGTTATATTTCAGTCAGGAGGGGTCAGGAAACTGAACATCCATCCATCCTGAACCCCGCTCAGGTCTAAACTCTAAGCTGCATTCAGACCTGTACTTACTCCGGGCTGCCTGGGCCCTGTGCTGTTGGCTTTAATGGGGATGGAGCTGGGGCCGTTTCGGGAGGAAGCGTGTGATTTGTTGCCCTTGGTGACTATGGATGGTCTTTTAAGAGAAGAGGTTGGTTTGGTGGCAGTTTGAGTCTTTTTCATGAAGAGGAAAAATGAATAAAAAACAAAAGTTCTAATGACAATGACCATAAAACAAAGGAATGATTTAACAAATGAAAAATGATGGAAAAGAATAAAATGTATTTCACAAATATAATCTTAAAGGATTATTCTGGTTTATTTTCATAGTCTTGGTCATCGTTTCTATCAGTTGTAAAAACTTTGCACTTTCCAAAGTAATTGCTGAGCTCTGGGAAGTCTGACGGGGCAAGAAACGCGCAACAAATGCTCCAAACAAAATGACAAAATATGTAATTTTTTGATCTGATGCTCCCAAAACCATTCAAATGATTCATATAATGATCTGCTACCGCTATGGCTACGCTTTGGTTAGGTGTAGGCACAAAACTACTGGCTGTAATCAATATGTTTATATGAATGGATCGCAAAATTACTACTTGTATGCAAAAAAGGTGTCGCTCATAGTGACGAACCCACAGAGAATTATCACCTGACTGCAGTTCCCCTCAGCACCTTGTGTTTTAGCATCTTTTAGCTCATTGTTTTGGTTTTCCAGCCCACAGCTTTATAGTTTCGGCTCACTCTCACAGCTCTCATCAGCGTAGCTTCCAGCAGCAGGCAGCTGTTTTCAGAGAAAAAGCTGTAAAAACCCGCTGTACACCACCTGCTCAGCAGGAAACAGCTGACAGACACAGTTAGCAACCAGCTGGTGAACATAGTGGAGCATTTAGCAGCTAAAGAGCCAGATATTTCCCTCAGGAGCTGGTGGAGACCAAAAACAGAGCTACAAGAGAGAGAATATTGAACTTAAATTCATCAGGTGGCTGCACATGAATGATAACGTTGCTCTGTAACTGCTGGATGCCTAAATAGGCAACTGTTTGCTAACAAGTTCAACATATCAACTGAAAAACTGATAATGATAGTGTTACATTTACAGCTTGTTTCCACTGCGCCCAAGTGGCCAAAAATCAGTTATTGCAGGTTTATTGTTGGAGAAAGATTGTAGTCACGGTTAAAATAAATGTTGACTGTTGGAAAAAATGTCTTCTCTGTAGACACAACCATCCACCCTCTGTTAAAGATTTTGCGCCGCTAATAACAATGTCACGCTACTTCCACCTTTGCTCATGACAGACATGAGTCATAATTTGCACGGCCATTAGACGTCCTAGACAGGTGCATATAAGTATAAGTTACTTTAGGTATTTTTAGAAACGACTGATGCTCTAAAAGTCTCAAAACACGATCAGACAGGTTGTTAACAAGCCAGAAGTTTAGCCAGATTATCTGAAGCCCTTTATTTGGAGGTAAAACATGAAATGAGCATAATAATGCCTCATTGCAGAGGAAAACTATGGCAAGTTTGGTAGGTCAAAGTTGAACCAGGACGTCGGTCAGTTAACTGTGATGGATGTTTATAACAGACAGTTTGGGTAATAATCTGCCTTCATTTTCTCCTCCAAATATTTCACTCTAACCTGGAGATTTATTTCCAACCTGTCTGATCGTCCGTTTCTTGATCCGATGTCGCCACGTTCCCAGATCTCAGCGATACAATGGTACAATTACTGACAGAAAAGATGGACAAAGCTACAACAATATGTCCCAAGTTGTAATAAAGCAGAATTATCCTCTTAGAAAAAGAAATGAGTGACACACCTTTAATAATGTTCTTGGTCACATACCTTGTCTGCAGAGCCGTTATCCATCTTTGCTTGAGCTACAGACAGAAGAGAGAAGCACACTTTAGAGTTTGACCCAGTTTGTTTAAGTTTAATATCTAAAATTTCTCCTTAACATCCACCCAAGTGAAGTAAATTCTAACTTTTGCTTCCAAGTGTGTGCCTAAACACATCCTCATGGCAAAGAAACTAAATCAAATCTTGGTGGTGTGGGGTATGCAGCGTGCATGGTGCTCGTGGAAAACAAAAAGTGGCTTTTCGGGCTGCATAACCAGCAGAGTGCGCAGAGATGGAGAGATGAAATGAAAAGCTAAAGTGGGGAGGGAGGACAACAAGCTTCCCCTCGGGTCATAGAAAACGCCCATAGAAACAATTCGGAGGGAGAGTGCAGCATAACATACAGTAGAAGCTGCGTTGTAAAAGAAAGAAGTGGAAGGAGTTAACTGAAGAGGACTCTGAACTGGTGAACATGACAGCAAACAGACCTTTGAAAATTGCGACTGGCACCAAAGACTTTCTGGCTGGAGAGCTTTGGGGGGGTGTTTTCTGGAGCTCAGCGGTACCGGTGGTCTGAACCACATTGCTCCTCATGTCAGAGTCATTAGAAATGTCAGGCCTTGAATAGCTGGCCCTATGTAACGATGAGTCACTGCTGCTGTTTTCAGTTGCCGTGCCAGATGGCATTTTGGTAAAAAGGCTATCCTTCTCGGAAATGTTCCTACTGCTGCGTGCTGGATGAGGATCTTCTGAATGAGAATCAAAGCCAGAGTGCGACAGACTTTGGGTGTGAGGCGGCTGTTGTGTTTCTGGGGAGATATTTTTGCTTCCAGAGTCTCTATCTGCAGTCACTCCATCTTTTGTTTGTTCAGAGTCGAGCTCCTCTCCTTGATTAACCCACAAGCTTCGGTCTCCGATGGATGTCAGGTCTTCCAGAGCCATGCTGCGAACTAAAGACAGATTGCTCATTTCAGTCAGGCACTCGGAGGCGTCCAGGCTGATCGCCCTCTGAGAATCCGCAGCTCCAGTCCGCTCAGGGCTCCCCCTGCTGGCCGGTACGTCCCGTCTAATCTCTGACCCGCAGCTGAGGTCTTCAGAAGCCCATAAAGAGTCACTTAGCCTCTTCCCACACTCTCCCACCGCCTCGTTTCCTGGGTCCAGGGAGCAGGAAGCTCCCATGAAGTCAACGCCCTCCCCAGCGTCTCCGTCTACAGCAGGCTTTGATCCGTCGCCCGCAAACGCAAACTCACTGCGGACTCCAGAACCAGGCTTTGCTAATTTGTTTGGAAAGCAGGTTAATGATGACATTCACAGCACTTGTTTTCCATCTCCCCATTAAAACCAAAAAAAAAAATTAAAAATTAAAAAAGTGAACAGAACTGGGAAATTGGTGTCCATGAGGAAAATAACAGACTATTGTGTTTCATTAATCAGGAAAAAAAACTGAGAGAGCTATAAAATGTGAAGATGCAAGACCATGAACTGAGACGTGATCAGTGGTGGAAAAGTTCACATCAAAATAAAATGAGATGAAAATGGACAGTAATGCATCATTCAAATATGATATAAAGTCTTTCCTGGACTCCTTCTGACTGTAAAATAATGCATTCCCCCCCAAAAAAACTTTACCGGTGATCTTAGTTTCTGCAGTGATGAAGCAAACTATTAAAGAGCTACAAAAAGTGTATGGAGTCTGGAGTGTGACACCAAGAACTACATACATTACAATAGATTTATTTAGCATTTAAATGTTGCATTAATAAAAAATATAGTAAAAAATTTAAATATATATGTGGCTTGGACTTCATTTTCAGGTGGCTAAACGCTCACATCTCTAAATTAAAGAGAGATGACTTTAAGTTTAAGTGAAATGGAAATGACACATATGTAAGTAAATTGAATAAGTAAATAGGCAACTGTTTATTAACATGTTCACCAAATAAACTTTGGCGTTAATAACGCACTTTGTAACTGTGTTTAGATTATGTTATTATTATTATGTCAATGTTGTGTTTACAGCTTGTTGCACTGCCTCCAAGTGGCCAAAAGATCTAATAATGCAGCTTTAAAAGTAAGACTTAAAAAAACCTTTTTAAAATAAATTTTGCAATTCTATTTTAAAGTTCAACCATTAACTCATCACTCAAAGACAGAATGAGGAAATTTAAAAATTTAGTGATCTTTTTACATATACATTTTTTAATTTTAGTTTATTAATACATCATTTAACTGCAATGTCAATCCAAAATGACCTTTTTAAAATGGTTTAATTTATTAATTAGTTATAATTAAAGCCTGTAAAAGTCAATAATTATTCAGGTGACACACTTCAGACTGTGTAATACAGGAGCAGCAATATATGACAGTTCTGTCAATATATGGCACATACTATGAAAACAGATTGCAGAGAACAGCTCCGTCCCCTCTGGGTAACTTTTTGTCCACCTGGAGTTATAACTGTACTCATGTCGCTCGTCTGCAGTAAATAAATACAGTCTAAGTGTGATCAATAAAACATAAAACAGCCTACCTGTTGAAGCAGCTCCTCCTGCTGCTGATTGATGATGAGACAGATGGAAAAGACATTAGAGCATGATCAGTAATGGCTTTCTGTCACTCATGACTGCATAAAACACTCACTCACTGCAAAGAAATCAATGCAAAGCCCACATACAGCATGTCTTCAGTTAATGCAGAAAGCCCATAGCAAATAACTGTTAAATATATCATTCAAAAACATAGGGATGACTATGCAAACGATCAGGTTTCCACAGGTTTTATGTGAGTCTGTCATGGTGTAGCAGTACCACACCTAAGCTGGTGCTCCATGTGGTGCTTCAGCTGTTTTTAACATTATTCTGGCGTTCCCCACGACTGGGAGCGCTGCATCTGTTTAACAGATCACAGGAGTCTTAAATCTGCCTGCGGTTTGGCCATTCGGCTCACTCTGAAATAGCCAGGATGCAACCATCTTTTCGTTTAAAAAAAAAGGACATGTTTGAGTCTGCTTATGATCAAGTTGCAGTTCTGAAAGAAGCAAAGTATTAACCATCAGAGCAAGCATAAAGAAAAAAAGAACGAAGCCACAGAACAAACCCAAAAACCCCCCCACTCTTTTCCAATTATGATGCTGAAAGAAAAAGATGGTAAGCTTCGTTTTACACTCGGGACAAACACGGGAGCAGCAGGAGGCTTTGGTCGTAAAACTTAAAGGAATAAATCAACATTTTGGGAAACACAATTATTCACTTTCTTGCAGCGAGTTAGATGAAAAGATCGATGCCACTTTCATGTCTGTGTGTTCAATATGAAGCTACAACCAGTAGCCAGTTAGCTTAGCTTAGCACAAAGACTGGAAGCAGGTGCATACAGCTAGCCGGGCTACAGCTCTCTAATTAGCATGTCATATATCTCGTTTGTTTAATCCGTACAAAAACCAAAGGTGTGGTTTTACGGAGGGGTTATTTGCCAGATTATTTCTTGGCCTCCTGGCAACCTCAAGGTGACGACAAGACTTCAGGAACTTACTGCTAGCGTATTTCCCAAAATGTCCCAAATAAAGATGCTAGGAAAACAACTGAATGCACAAGCAGCTGAAAGGAGGCAAGAGCTCAAAGGCAGGAGGCATACCAAGCTGCCCCTCGTCTTCACACGAGGTGCTCTCTATTTCTGAGAGCTCAGCTTCAACACCGCCTTTCTCTGCAGACGTCTCTGCTGCAGGATAAATAGATGTCACTTGTCAGTCAGAGAATAGGAGTCGTTCAGCCCTAAATCTAACCCTAATCTGACAGATGTTCCTCAAATTTACTCGGCTAAAGCGGCGCCCTCCTGACCTTGTGTTTCCTGCAACGGGTCAGTTGTGGTATTTCTCATGTTCGCGAGCTGTTTAACAGATCAAGGAGGCTTTTCAACCTGATGACCCTCCCCTCCACTGCGCTTTGGACTAGCTGTCACTCTCTGTATTTATGATCAAAGCATGCTTGAGAGAGACTTGAAGTGGAGCTACTACAACCTGCCCGAAGACATTAGGCTGTCTGAGTCAGTGTCTTCTTTTAAGTCTCGTCTCAAAACACATTTTTATCTGAAAGCAGATCCTGATTTTCCCTGAAATGGCTGTTTATTTTATTGCTTTTGTGTATTTTATTTCTTTATATTTCATCTTTCACTGTGGTATTTTATTTCTCTTGTAGTGAAGCGCTTTGTACTTTGTTTTGATAAGTGCTCTATAAATAAAAGTTTTATTATTATTTATTACTGTGGCTAATTCTTACAGGCACAGAAAGCCATTATTCTCCATGTTAGTCAGCGCTCTGTGGCTCGTGAAGTGGTGATTCACTGGGTAACAGGCTCTTATTGCACTTTGATTGTTGTGAAAACACAGCTACACTTGCCTCGCTATCACCATTAAGCTATAAATATTGGGCAAATGAGCAGGTTTAAAGCATACATTAGCATACATGCAGAAAACCCCAAATTTAAACCAGGACGGGTTAGAGTTGGAGGGCTGAAAATAATGAAAACTGTGAGGTAGAAGAAAATCAACAAACTAAGATGAGCATTTCTCCGATTATATCTCTGAAACAAAGGAAAGTTATTTGTAAAAGAGGAGAAATTAACTGATAATATGCACACAGACTGAAACATGCTACGTGAGGGTTAAGTTGTGGCTCTGGTGTTCAAGCATCATGACATGAGGAGTGCAGGCGGGCATACCAGGTTGCACCTCGTCGCCACAGTGGCTGCTCTCTGGTTGAGAGAGTTCAGACACAGATTTCACCCCGTTTTCACTGAGCGCTGCTTCATTCTCTGCGAATTAAAGGTAAGCTGGAGGTCAAACTTGAGGCTTAATGCGACAGAAGCCGACGTTACTTAGAAACACTGGTGAAATCAAGCACAACTAATGTTCTTGTGAGCTGTGAAATAGAATTAAAATGGTTAAAATCTTGGCAACCTCTTATGATTTAACTCATAACAAGAACAAACAATAAAAAAAACATTTAGCCAGGTCTGCACAATTAGAACAAATTCAAATATATTCACCATTTTTACCCAAATGGCTTCATTTGAAATAATGTTGCAGCCGGACAGCTAAACAATGAGCTGAAACTCACTATAAAGCTCCGTAAAGCCGAGAGGAGCTGCAGATTCAGCCGATAACTCTCTGCTGCTTCATCAATACGAGCGACGCCTTTCACATTGTAAAATATAGATCATAGCCACTTTAACATTGCTTATGGGGATAATTAATGGGGCCTTTACTTCAGAAATAGCTCCTCCCACTTCACAACTCTAAAACACAAAAAAATGTAATAAAAAGTTAATTCCTACTTAGTTTATACAGTTTAGACAGGACTCCATATCCCAGAGATATCATACGAACCGCTGAATAACACAATTTACTGTTCTACATTTCCTTTAAACTAACCACACAACTAACTTTATACTACACTTTCCAAAGTCAACTATTTCTACTGAACTACGTCTTCTACTCAGACAGATCAATGAGATACTCACTTTGTGCTTCACCGTTGATAAATGTGCTGTTTATCTCTGCAGACGGACCTGACTCTGTGTGCTGTTTCCTGTTTGTACATGAGATGATGGGAAGTAGAAACGGGGAGAACGACTGCACTAGCGAGGGCTGTAAACTGGGGAAAGCTAGGCTACGTACTAATTGGCCATATGGTTGATCGGGATAAGAAGGGAAGAAACTGAAACTGATTATCAGCTACAAGCTGAACAGTCTGGACTGTTATTATTTATTTTACAAACTCTGCAGCTGACAAACAAGATCTGCCCTTGACATTTATTTGCTGTTTTCACATTAATAACCCTTTCAGACATTTAAAAAGCTGATGTTTTCTGTGCAGCATTAAGAGCCTGATTGTTTATGAACTGAATTGGTAGCGAACAGTGACACAGGATGGAGACAGGGCTCGTTCTGAGGGGGGTCTGACCCAGATGCCTGGATTACACAGCACAGTGCAGCTGCAGTCGGGCACTCAGGGCCAGTCAAGCATGTCTTGTATCCATTATGTAAAGCGGGATTAAAACAAAGCACAGATGAAACTGCGGGGCTCAGCCTCAGCCCCGAATCTATACAGACCTAAAGTGACTTTTAGGAAACTGTGCGTGGAAATATAAATCCTTCTCTCCAAGATAATTTAAGAATATCTTCTGGGATTAAAGCGCTAACATGAAGCCATTGTGATTGACTTGGGCTGAGCTGACCTTTAACCTGCGGGGCCCCGCAAGTCAGCTGGGTCGGGTGATCATCTATAAGCAGTGCATGGACATGATAAATGGTTTATAACACACTTTAATGTCCTTAAAAGCAGATTAAAGGACATTTTTAAGTGTTATTAATGAACAGTATTTGTCAACTGTATAAAATATGTCTTCAAATGATTTATAATAATTACATTACTGTGTTATATTATCATTCATTATCTGTTTATATACCAGCATCCAGTCATGGATGCTTCACAGGAAGAGTTGTTGACAAATATATTAATAAATACTTTATATCAGCTTACAACTACAATAGTTATTATATTTTAGATTTAATTATTGTATTATAGTGTGTTATTAAATTTATTAAATGTTTATATACTTCTTATATATGCTAAATAGGTACGTTAAGTGTTAATAATATTATTTTATTTATAATAAAATCGTGTGCTATCCTTTACCGAATATGATTTTATGTCATTCTACAAAGTTTTGTTACTCAAATTAATGATTTCAATTGTTTTTGTTCGACATATACGAAATATTGATTGATTTTATATGTAATTTTGTATACATTTTCCATATTGTGATGAATATCTATTGAAAAATGTCATTGTTTATGCCGTTATAGTGGTTTCAAACATATCGCCCAGCCATATAATCAAACATATACAATAAAAAGAAATACTAATAGTTGTCTAATCTACTGTAGGTTATATTTGCATAGTATGTTTATTTTCATGGCTGCTTAATAACCATTCAGAACTTCCCTGAAAATGTAAGCAATTTTCATATTAACTTGCGTTGTTGTTAATTTAGACATTATTATCATCATTATCATTATCATTATTATTATTAATATATATTATTCTTCTTGGACGTCAAATGCACAGGTATTTTTGATGTTGCTGCACATAAATAAACTATATTAAACCAGTTATTCGTTCCTTTTTTAAAGCTATAGGTCTGTTCAAACTTGTCAATATCAGTTAGTAAATCTGTTGTAGCCTTGGAAACTGTACATTGGCCAAACGATACATGTTTACTGGTTGGAAACTAAAATATTATTCATGGGAAATGACAGCAAACATATTTTTAAGAGTGAATTTCTGTGTTGGATCTTGTCATGATATCAGAGCTGACCCATGACGTAATGATAAGAAGATAATATGAATGATGTCATCAGGATTATGTCACCGTGTTCAGACAGACAACAGCGCTGCGTGAAAAAACTAATTCATTTGAATTTGGCAAGGTGCAGCGTTGGCCAATCAAATCCGTGCAAGCAAACGTTCTTGGTAAATTTCTTTGTAACATGAACGCTGCATTTCGGCTGTTTACCGCTTTACAGAGTTTAAAAATCCTGTCTCATAGTTTTAGAATGATTCTGTTACTCAACGCAGGGCTGTTTTCAGTCTGAACACCCACTTATTCTGTAACATGTATGTTTACTTTCACCATTTAGCCTGATTCATTAACAGAGGAAGCGTCTCTTTGTTGACCGTACTGGTTTGTCTGTATGTCTCATGTCTGACCTTTCATTTTGGCGTCTCCGGGGCTTCTGTGTCCCATCTGGACTCCGTTCTCCTGGTGGTGCTGGTCGCTGATGGTCATGTTGGCTAAGGAGGAGCTCATGGTGTCTCCAGAACTGTAGCTGTTGGAGGCGTTGTTCATGTAGTCCATTGCCAGTTGCAGGTCAGGCTGCAAAAGTTCAATAAATGAAGATCAGGACGGAGTCAAACTGTCAGTCCAGGATGTGTCACATTACTGGTTTCAAACATATGACAAGTTACAAGTTTTACATGCAAAGTATCTGACCAGGAAGAACCTGGTTTTAAGGATTAAATATAATGTTGGCATGCTTCATGGACACCTTGAACCCAGTCCGTCCCCACGAAATGTAAACAGACACTGTGCCTGTGAAAACCAGTTATTTATACATCCTGACGTGGGGTCGGCGCTTCATGTTACAGCCTCACAGATAAAAATAGTCCCTTCTGCCCATGTGCACGCCGTCCTCACTGTCACTTCCTAAACAACCACGTCTGAACAAGCAGCACTTGTGTTTCATGTACCGCCATACCTCAGCACAGAACAAGTCATTAAGATGCGAATATATTGTACCACAGGAAATAAACCTTACAGCCCCGACACGCTCCTTCAACCGGAGAGATTTGAATTGCGTCAAATCTCATAAAAAGAGGATTACATATCAGATTAGACCCAAGCCTCTGGTTACATCAGTAGTTTTCAGTTCGAATCATATTTATTTTCACCGCCCTCTCACACAATCACTCTCTATCACACAAACTTACAAAGCGAGCCAGTGCAGAGAGCTTATGGCGTAATCAGTCTCTGCGTCCAAACTGCTCTTTCCGTGTTTGTATGTTGATGCAGATTTGTCAGCTTCTGATCATTTTTTTTTTCACCCTCATGCCCACTTTGGCACATAAACATGACTCGGTTTAATCTCTAGTGCTTAAAGCCCGTAGTGACCCAAAGACAGTATATACCATTAGCTTACAAAATTATCTTCCGTCAATATCATGTATCAGTGGAAATGAATCAGCATTGATTAAATGCAAGTAGTTGAAGTTGAAGATGTTGCCATAAAAGATTGGCCTCTTCAGTGGAGGAAAGTAACTACGTAGATTTACTCAAGAACTGTACTTAGGTTACATGTTCAGGCACTTGGACTTGACTTGAGTATATCCATTTCATGTTACTTTATATTTCTACTTTTCAGAGGGAAGTATTGTACTTTTACTTCACTACATTTATCTGATAACTTTAGTTACTTTACAGAATCAGATTAATAATACAAAATCTAAATCAACAAATAAATTATGATGTATTATTATAGGTTAAGATAAGACTTTATTGATCCCTGGGGGTAAATTCACGAGCTACCCAGCGCAACATTAAAGCGATGAACGCATTAATGTATCAATAATTATAATACAATAATATAATATACATTATTCTGAAATGGGCCATTCTGCATAATGAATACTTTTACTTTTGGTACTTTAAGTATATTTTGATGCCTCTGGTTATCTTCAGGCTTTTCCCCCAAATACCTTGCAGTGATGTGATGGCACCTGATGCAATTGTCTCTTTACAAGCAGCAACGCCTAAAACTGTTGCCGTGGTTACTCCACCCCATAAAACCTACTCTAAAGGCACTTTGCTCAGCTATGTGACCTTCCTTCTGTGTACTTTCATATCTCCTGACCTTGGATGTCCAAACAAACGCTCCACATTCAGCACAAACGGCATGGAGGGGACAAAGTGGCAAGGCAAGTTTATTTATTTAGCACATTTCAACAACAAGGCAATTCAAAGTGCTTTACATAAAACATAAAAGCAACATAGGGCAATATAAAAAGCCATTTAAAACACTTAGAGTTAAATAGAAAACAAGATAAAACAGGAGAGTAAAAAGTTACAGTGCAGCGTAAGAAATTAATCATTATTTGATTTAATAAAAACGCAGCAGCAAACAGAAAAGTCTTCAGCCTTGATTTAAAAGAACTGAGAGTTGCAGCAGACCTGCAGTTTTCTGGGAGTTTGTTCCAGATATGTGATGCATAAAAACTGAACGCTGCTTCTCCAGATTTAGTTTTGACTCTAGGGAAAGAAAGCAGACCTGTCCCAGACCAAATGAGAGAGGCAGAAGATCAGAAATGTACTTTGGCCCTAAACCATTCAGTGCTTTTTAAACCAACAGTAGTATTTTGAAATAACTTCTTTGACAGAGAAGAAGCCAGTGTAAAGACCTCAGAACTGGAGTGATGTGATCCACTTTCTTGGTCTTAGTGAGGACGCGAGCAGCGGCGTTCTGAATCAGCTGCAGCTGTCTGATCAATCTTTTAGAGAGAGACCTGTAAAGACTGTTACTGTAGTTGTGTCGACTGAAGATAAATGGTTTTCCAAAGTTTGTCCAAAACCTGTTGAGACTTAAGTCCTTTAATCCTGGATATATTCTTAAGGTGGTTGTAGGCTGACTTTGTAATTGTCTTAAAGTGGCTGTTGAAATTCAGGTCTGTGTCCATGACTACACCAAGATTTCTGGCTTGGTTTGTGGTTTTTAACATTAAGGACTGAAGCTGAGTGCTGAATTTTAATCGTTCCTCCTTGGCTCCAAAAACAATGACTTCGGTTTTATATCTTTGTTTAATAGAAATTCATCATTGATTTGTTCAATACACTTATTCAGCACTTGTATGGGATTATAGTCCCCTGGTGACATTGTTGTGTAAATTTGTGTGTCATCTGCATAATTATGGTAACATATTTTGTTATTTCCAAAATCTGAGGCAGTGGTAGGATGTAGATGTTAAACAGAAAAGTCCCCAGAATGGAGCCTTGGGGAACTCCACATGTAATTTTTGTCCACTTAGATGTGTAGTTACCTATAGACAGAAAGTAGTCCCTGTCCTTTACATAGGATTCAAACCAGTTTAATACTGAGCCAGAAAGTCCCACCCAGTTTTCCCAGTCTGTCTAGTAATATGTTGTGGTCGACGGTGTCGAACGCAGCACTGAGATCCAATAATACAAATACTGAAATTCTGCCACTGTCTGTGTTTAAGTGGATGTCTCTGTGCTGTGGTGTGCTCGAAAACTGGACTGGAAGGCAACCAGATCAGGTCAGAAAACACTTTAAATAGACCACACTTTAAAACATGATCCTTCTGGAAGGCAGTTCTTACACCAAAATGTCCAGTTTATGTAATGAATTGATCATACATATCACAATCAGTCAAATGACATATTAGAATATAAGTATAAAGTATTGATTCACGAAACATTCTGCCGTAATATGGTGTTAATTTGGTCTCATGACTCAACAATTTATTCTGATAAATGTTATTGTATTTATACATTAGCCAATAATCAGGCTAACTTATCAATGATATGGTATAAATACAAATAATATGGTTTAAATATCTCAATCCTTTTCTCAACAGTTTTGAATACACTGACACAAAGTATTGATATTTTTTGCATTAATATTTCAAAAATAGAAAAAGAAAGATTTAAAAATAGAAAGTTTAAAGGCCTTTATTGTTAATAACGTCAGTTAATTCAAATGGAAACTGTTTCATCTTTTTAATATATTTTACTGCCTGAGTAGCTCTCTTGATGATTTCCACCCCAGTCGGTTAGATCAGTGATTCCCAACCAGGGGTACTTCTGCAGTTACCAGGGGGGTACGTGGAAAATTTGTGAAGCTCAGCAAATAAAAATTAAAAAAATACAAATTTTGATTTGATAATGTATATCCACATATTTGTGTTTAGGAGAAAAATCAACACACAAGTAAGATTACAAATTTGTGTGATGGTGATCTTTATAGTTATTGTCACAATAACGTACCAACTATGGTAGTCTGCACAAGACATTCCTCAGTTTTCCACCAACCCGAGTCAACAACCAGTTTCTGTCACTCCAAACGGCAGTAGTACAAATGCAAACTTGACTACTAAAAAATACCATTGAACACCATAAAGCCATCCCATCTATCCAAGGGTATGATAAAGGGGCACCTAAGGCTGTGGGGGTACGTTGGACAAAAAAGGTTGGGAATCACTTAGATGATAAAGTTCCCATTATTCTATATTTTCTTATTGTCAACAAATCCAATTAAAATACCAAAACCAACAATGAATGTATCCCACTAATAAGTATCATCTGTGTATCCAAACCCTGATATGGCTTCTGATATTCCTCTGAGCCACAGAGCTCCACTGTTGTCCAAAAACTATTAAAAACACATCAGTGAGCCGCACTGTTGCACTGGGCGACATGTTCCTTCATCACCATGAACACACACACTGTAGTTTATTCTGACTCAGTCCCACACACACCGTCCTGCTGCCCCAAATACTCACTAGAGCACCACATGTGGATTAATCCACCGCTGAAAATAGTCCCCAACAAATGCACCATTTCCTCCAGTTTCTTTGATAAAACTACAGTGAGCAGCTGTTTTAGCAAATTACTGAGCCTTTTTAAAACATGAAACTTTATATTTGTGAGAAAATATTTACTTCAGACAAGTGGACTTGAGATACGAAACTGAATTACGATTTTGTTTCACTACATCGCATTTGCGTTAGCCAACTTCTGTTTGACAAGGTTTGCCATTTTGTTATAACCAATCAGCAGCAAGTCACACATCCGTCCCACCAACGTCATTTTCAGTCGACACAGAAGCAGCGGCTGTTAGTAGCAGTTAACTTAATATTTGTCATTGAAGAAATATGCCAGTTTAAGAGTTATTATTTCTGTAAGTTCACTTACAACAACCTGTATAGCTGCATCGATTTCTTCCACGCTTGCCGCCATTTTCGTGGCCATGTCTTTCGTAATTTTTCGGGTGCTGGTACAGGAACATAACGTGCCCATTCTTAATCCTGCCCACAAAGCTCTGATTGGCTCTGTTGTGTTTTCCAAACGGTGGAAACAGCCGCCAATGAGCACAACACCAGACCTATTTGAATCACTGAAATAATCGGAGATGTAGGCAGCGATTCAAAGGTCTGGAACCAGACTTGGCTTGAAGCGGAGAGCCACAGACAGGACAGTGGAGTCAGAAAGCATTCAGAGACTGACTAACACATTGTTGGTTTTCGTCTTTTCATGGGATTTGTTGAAGAAAAATACAGAATAACACAAACCTTTTCCTTTAAAAAAAAAAAGTGCAAAACTGCATTTAAAAAGAAGATATTATAAATGGTAGAGTGATGTTTGTGTGTCCCATAGAGAGTCTAATGAATAGTGTACTCTCAGTGCTCACACACAGCTCCCGGACAAAACTCCCATTGTAGCATTACACATGACAGAATCCAAACAACAAGAAAGCTGCACCCTTGCCAATGAAGACAATCCCTTTGAGTTCACTCTGCATCCGGGTGCTCAGACGGTCAGAGAGCAGACAAACTCACGACTGATAAGAACTGGATCGTTTAGCTGATAATCGAGTGTACAGAGGGAATGTACATTAGTCTGCACCATGGTTATATTACAGGAGACAGGTGTCAAAGAGTTATAGTTTACTCAGTAAACATGAGAGCTTTTATTATCACCAACACACCCATAAGTCACTCATTGTGTTAGGGGGCAAGACAGGACAAGGCCCTCTTGATGATTTGCTTTGGGACAAAACATGCACACAAATTTCACCTGCTGCAGAAAGGGAACATGACAGCGGTCTTTGTTGCAGCTTCATGAGGGGGAAAAGGCTCAAAGGTCTGCTGATGCAGCTTGTTCCTCTCAGGGGCGTGTGAAAATGTAATCTTGGCACAGGCTCCGGCCTCCCGAGCAAACTGCTAAAGACGGCTCCGCAAGGAGCACGGTCAACAGGGATGTTGACACAGCTCCAGGAGCACTGAGCATGCAGCAACACATGCAGTCTGAAACTGTGTGTGTGATTTTTACCCCAAAGTGTGTTGCACCAAAGTGGGGCAAAATGTTGATTTCTCTTAAGGGGAACTCCACTGACTTTACACAGAAATGTGAGTTTTGTAATCAGGAAGGAAACCGTTAATGTCGTCTGTGGCTCTGCTTGTCAAGTCTGATAATAATAACCGGTTACCTCGGCTTGGGCTTGAGTCAACAAATCTTCAAATCAGAAAACGTGCTCTCCAAACTGGAGGTTTGGTGTTTGAAAGGTGCAGGCATTTACCAGGCACGAAGGCTCTAACCGAAACTAAAAGATACCATTAGATGCACAGTGTTTCTGGAGCTTGACCCGTATTAGGGACTAAAAACCAGGACATGCGCTGCTTCAATTTTGACCATCTCTTTTTAAATCTGTCTCTTGCAAGTCCCTAATGTAATACTACATCACTGAAGTACCTCTTAAATAACAGTTACAAGAGGTTTATACAGATTTTATGTAGATTAGGGCTGTTATATTATTGTAATTATTTTCATTATCGAAAATCGATTCATCTTCTGATTATTTTCTTGATTAAACGTTTAGTCCATAAAGTGTCAGAAAACAGTGAAAAATGCCCTTCTCAGTACATGGTGACGTCTTCAAAACGTGCTTGTTTCGTCACACAAACAGAAAACCCAAAGATATTCAGTTTACTATCATATAAGACAAAGAAAAGAGGGAAATCCTCACATTTCAGAAGCTGGAGACAGAGAATATGTATGTAAAAAATTATTTAAATTATTGTCAAAATGGTTGGTTTAGTCGATTAATCAAGTAGTCAATTGACAGTGAATTAATCAACAATTGTTACAATTAGGCAAGTAGGCAAAAATGGCAAATATTCTCTGGTTCCCCCTTCTAAAATTAGATGACTTGCTGCTTTTTTAAAATCTGTGTTATCTTTGGGTTTTAGTCTGTTTGTTGGAAAAAACAAGACATCTGAAAATGTCATCAATAATTGTTAGTTGCAGCCCTCGATTAACCAATTATTCGACTAATGGTTTCAGCTCTAAAGTACGGCAGAGAATACAACTGAAACCAATCAATATGTTGTCGTAATGGGGGGGGGGGGTTATCTATTAAATTGACCTGCAGTCAAAAAAAACAAAGATATTCCATTTACATTAAACATAAGACAGAGGAAAGCAGCGAATCCTCACATTTTGTAAACTGAAACAGATCAAACCCAAAAACCAAGGCGTTGTCTGATGCCGTGCATCGTCCTGCCTGCTCACCAGCACTGCTTGTAGCCCAGCTGAGAGACGAGGACGCTGCTCTCATGCTTGATTGCCTCTGTATCTCTGACCTACTTTCCTCATCATTCCCTGCGTCTGTGTTCTCGCCCAGCCTCCCGGCCTCCGCCAGCCTCAGACTGACTCTACCTTTCTAATGAGGGCCCAGCCCTGCAGTGGAGGGGCTGAAGGTGGAGCCCGTTTCCAGTTTGCCCTCCATCTAAGCGCTGGAGGCCAAACATCTTGGGCTCAGCATCCACTAGCAGCTACAAACACACGTTTAGTATCTGTGGTGCCCAGTAGTCACATTTTCCACCTGCGTTTTCATACCTCCAGGATGTACACCACGCCCTGCTACCTTTCCACACAGCCTCCTTTCAGTTTAAAAAGACGCTGCAGCTTCTTAAAACAAGACATTTGTTACATAATCAAAGCTTGACTTTCAGTTCCAGTTTGCAGAGGAGTAAAAGACACAGCGCGAGTCTACAAACTGGCTGCGTGGAATTCAAAATATGAGGATTTCTTCTTTCTTCTTGTGTTGTCATGGTGCAGGAGTTTAAAGTAATCAGATGCTCCAGCTGCTGCATGTTTCAATATGTACACAAGACCCAGAGCTACAATTTGATCCGCCACCACACACACACACACGCACACACACACACACACACACACTTGTTTACTGGTGCAGTTAACCAAAGTCCTCCATCAGCATGGTGCCAATTAACTGCGTACAAGAATGCAGTTTGTAGCCCGCTGTGGCATTTCTTCTTCTCTTTAAAGAGACGACGTCTGAACAGCTTCGTTTGGCAGACATTACGACTCTGCCAGGTTTATCTTGTCTTTTTCTTATTGTACATCTGAATGAATGCACTGATAAGCCCGGGAATCGATTTGTCTTTACAAAACTGTAAAAGTTTGATAAAAGAATATTTAATGCAAGCAATAATGATAAACTTTCTGTTTGATTATCCAAAACATGAATCAATAATCAAACGTAAGACCCCAGAAGAAGCAGATTAATGATTATTTTCATTATCAATTCATCTGTTGACTATTTTCTGGATTCATTATTTTGGCAATAAAATGTTAAATGAAACGTTAAAATTAAAATGTTTTTTTTTTGTTGCAGATTAATTGTCTGTCAACCGACCCATCAACTAATTGTTTCGGCTCTAAAGCAGATATCAGAGTCAAATACAGTAAATCTGACTACCTTCTATAAAAAGCTGTAGAGAAGTAATTTCAGTGATGTTGTTGGTTTTGCCAGCCTAAGCTTCTCAGGCAGCTCCTTCCAAAATGAGGCTGGCTGGATGCGGTCACCTTTGGACTTGAGCCCACACGTCGGTCTTTGCTAAAACGAGCACTTCAGTGTGGATTCATTTCATAATCTCTGACGCTCGAAGCCACGTCGCTGAAGCTGATGACTCGATGAAGTCAGCAGCCAGATCCAGAGACTGTTTCACCGAACCTGCATCTTTGAGGGTAAAACTACACTTTGTTCAAACTTGGCCACGTCGTAGTTTTGGATTTCCCTTCAACTGCTCGGTGAATTATTGTGAATTTGTGTTGGTTTGGTCGATTGACAACATTTAAACATATCTATAAAATTCAACTTATCAGACTTTGTTATGGACTGAACGATTAAAGTCTTGGGCTTGTTTCCATCGTTAGACAGGTATAAAGAAATATTGGAAACTAAGCAGACAGCTAATAATTATCTAATAGTTCAAAATCAGAAATTAAAAAGGATAGGTTCAAGTCTGTCTTAAGTCTGTTTGACACATTAAGGTTATTCATCCAGATCCGGATCCTGGTCGACAAAATACTCGTATTCGTTAAGCTCAGACGCTAACGTCTTTTATCCAAAGATTTTTCTTCTTCACTCTTTATTATTAGAAAAGAGCAATGGAAAACATATAGGTAGCGGCTTCTGACTTTTAGCTGACTGCTGCTGTCTCTGGTTAAAATGACTGGTGACAGATTAGATCAGCTGTAGCTAATTAACTTAAACTGAAAAATTGAGCCAAGACCAAAATCAGATTTTTCGGCATCTGTTTTACCATAGAAAGTGCAATTTCAGACAAATACATCATGTAAAATTAGCAAGAACTACAAAACAGATATAAAAACCAAATCGCAGCGACACTCCGGATAGTTAAGGCTAAAGCTAACTTTTTCCTGTTTCCTGTAACTGACATATCAGTTTTGATTCTCCAACATCTTAGTAATTGAGTTTGTCATACCACATAAATAAGGCAGAAGCTAAATCTAACCATAATGCCCATTTTGTCAAGCCACGACATTTAGCCTGTGAAAGTCTAGGGTTTATGGGAAATGGTGTTCGTTAAAGATCCAGTGGCATCTAGCGGTGAAATTGCAGATTGCAACCATTTGAACACCGCTCGCCTCACCCCCCCCTTCCAAGCGTGCAGGAGAAACTACGATGGCCGCGAAACTCGTGAAAGGCCCTCTCTAGAGCCAGTGTTTGGTTTGTCCGTTCTGGGCTACTGTAGAAACATGGCGGTGCAACATGGCGGCCTCTGCGGAAGGGGACCCGCTCCCTCTGTAGATATAAACGGCTTATTCTAAAGGTAACGAAACTTAACAATTCTTATTTTCAGGTGATTATACACTAATGAAAACATACTTATAAATATTATAATCCATTTCTGCCAGTAGCTCCACCTAAATGATACACACTGGACCTTTAAAAGGCAGCTAAAAACATAAATATTGAATAAACTACAATATTAGACCTTAGCGAGCCCTTCCGAGGCTGGATTTTTTTTGTTATTAGCATGTCAATGAGATTTTGAGAGAGATTTTCTTACTTCTGAAACAGAACCCATAAGTTCTGGTTTCACTTTGGCTCTTTATAGCTGTTTTTGTAGTTACTGCTGCCTGAAGACATCCCTTCAACAACATGGGCTCTGAACCCATCCTTTAAATTTGAACTACAAGTTCAGCAGCTCTCTGGAAGGGAGGAGTCCATGTCAGCCCTCACTGTGTGCGCGCATACCAGTACGTTTCTCCAGTAACAACCCGTGCCAAAGCGCTGCAGAAACATGCAGAAGGCGGTCTGTGTCTTCAAACATTAACAAAATGACACTGAGATGTCTTTCATTCCTCTGCGCAGATCATCTGGCCGGCTGGAATGGCTTCCAGCTGCGGTTACAGACTACAACATGCCCGCTCCTTGTAAAGAGTGGCGCACAAGAAACTGGCTCTCCCCACGAGGATGGGAAAGAGGTGTGTCTGAGGCGAAGAAAGAGACAAGAGATCCTCATTCCAACAAATCCATCCAGACCACAGGTTTTATTATCACTGGCGCGCAAAAGGCGCGTTCAGCCCCTATTGTTTTCATTTGGTTTGTAGAAGGGTGAAAAGGCTTTCCACGCACCTACTGTGGATCAGATCCTGTCCACTGACCCCGAGCGGATTACTGAAGAGCCCATATGTGTCAGATAAGCAGCCTGGTTCACTGCTCGGGCTGTGTGACAGCGGAGAGAGATCAGATGAAAAAATGGGCTTGGCATTTGCGCACAGGCGCCGCATCACTCCGATTCCCTACAGTCTCCGCTCTCTAAATAATTTAAGAATATGAACATACAGTAGAGACGCATGTACATGAATGCAATAGACCAGGGGCTTGTCGTTGCTTTAGATGCGGGATTTCACGTTAAAGAAATAAAAAAAAAAGGAGCCCGTTTGTGTTGCACGTACAGCTACGCTAGAAACCATTTAGGCCTTCAGATGCAAGAAAGAAGCGAAAGATCCAGAATAACGGGAGGGGGAGAAAAAGGCAACGCGAGGAGTCCGCACAGCCAGAAATTCACATTCACAACGCTCAAAATCAGACGACACAAAGAAAAGAGGTGTTTACCGCTAATAAACTGCAGTACATATGAGAGAAATAGCATTGCATTGTCCTCCTGGGATCCTTTAATAATGAGATTATAAATATTCTGGCGGATTAGTCTTGTTATCGCGCGCAAAGGCAACCTCCGTGCGGCTGGAGCGACAGCAGGACCTGCTCCGGAGGAGGATGGAGACATTTTTTTTCTTTTATTTGTTGCTTTTTACTCGGGAATGAGGAGGAAACATGCGCTGTGCCGTGTTTGTGGGGAGGTGACTGCTCCTCCAGCGCTGGAGCGATGATGGCTGCAACAAAAAACAAAACCAAAAAAAAAAAAAAACACGTTTTCTCTGTTTATTGTAACGAGGATAGATGAAGATGGCGATCGCGCGTAATGAAAGTCTGGTTTTTAAAAACGTGCGAAATAAGCCGCTGCAGGAGGATCTATGCTGACATAGGATTTAAGAAAAATGTATCTCATTCATGCGCGTGATATTTCTATACGTGTAAACGCACAGGAGGCCCAACCTCTTCCACCTCAAGCAAAAAAAAATATTAAGTGACAAGACGAATGCCGATGGAGAAACACGACGCAGCGTTTGGCTCGCACGTCGGCCGCTCGCTGGGATGTTTCGGTGCGATTGCACGGAGATTGGATAGGTCAAATAATAGAAATATGTCGGGGTTTTTCTTACCTGAGCGCAGACAGCGGTGTCGTCTCTTCAGCGGCAGTCGCTCACCGGGTTGACACAGCTTCTCCTCGCAGTGCAGCTGCAGGCCGGAGCGGGGCGCTGCGGAGCGGAGCGGGGCGCAGCGCAGACCGTCGGTCCTGAAATGCGACCTGTCTGCACACAGCAGCCCGTCTGGTTTCATGGAGGCTGTAAACAAAGAAGTGCAAATACAAGCTTTACAGACACAGTGTTACTTTGGTTCATTTTCTATAAAAACACACAGAAGTATTAAAGATATTTTACTTAAGTAAAAGTAGCAATACTACAGTGTAGAAATCCTCTGTTACAAAGTCCTGCATTCAAGATTAAAGTAAAAGTACTCACTAAGCAGAATTGGCCCATTTCCACTGCTGGAAGGTAACTAAAGTACATTTACATTGATTATTTCCATTGTATCCTACTTTATACTTCTACTCTACATGTCAGAGGGAAATACTGTACTTTTTACTCCACTGCGATTATTTGACAGCTTTAGTTACTTTGCAGATTCAGATTAATACAAAACACAACTAATATTCAACAACAATCAACTAATAAATGATGATATATTATTATGGATTAAACTCCTCCGAATTAAACTAAGCTCCACCTTTACCAGCTGCAACATTAAAGTGATGAACACATTAATGCATCAATAATTATAATCCAATAATATAATAAACATTATTCTGAAATGGGCCATTTTGCATAATGAGCACTTTTACTTTTAGTCCTTTAAGCATATTTTGATGTTGATTTTTACTTAAGAAAGAGATGATAGATAGATAGATAGATAGATAGATAGATAGATAGATAGATAGATAGATAGATAGATAGACAGACACAGTCTATGGTTAAGATCTTCATTATGGGAAATACAACTTACAGACAGACAATATAATCGGTTAATTGAATAAAATATGAAACATTGAAATACTGAACATTATTTGACAATTCATGTCAAAATCTTGGTGTGGTGGGGGGCCTTGGACTCAAGACCTCAGTAAGGTCTAAGGTCTAAAGTCAATCTTAAAGCTGCAGCATACAATAATGTTTTAGACAACAGAGAGTTTCCAGCTTTCGTGGCAACAGTTTGTGTTTGTCCCTTTGCTGTTTCATCGTGACAGCTCCCCCTTTAGGATGAGCTGGATCACCGACTGTGAGCCAGACCTGGTCACCCAACATCACTGATGCTCTTGTGGCTGAACGGGAGCAAAATCCCTGCAGCCAGGCTCCAACATCTGCTGGAAAGTCTTCTGTAACTAACGTCCATGCTTATGGTGTTCATGTAGTGAATTCGAGATTGTTTTGAGGCCTTTCATTTCCTGAAACTGGATGCAAGCACAGGATTGGTGCACAGCCGTAGTTGTGTGTGTGTGTGTGTGTGTGTCCAGCTAATGTTTGCACTTTCAGGTACCAGAGGACGACACAGGATGCAGGTTTTTGGATTTCAGAAAAGGTGGATTTTTATTTCTCCAAAAAAATATGAGAAAAGGCAAAGCTAAAGGGGTTATTAACTAAAGAGGTCAACAAAACAGAAATAAGCTCGAAACACAACTGCAACAGAACTAAGTGACTTAAACTGACATAACTAACGACGCACGAGGGGAACATTAATACTGGCAGGCTAAACCGTTTAACAGACACGAGGGGTGAACAAACACAATACCCTGCAGGTAACTCAAAAGAAAGAGATTATAATAATGAGTCTTAAAAAAGTGTTGACGATACAAAATTAACTAAATGTGCTTCATCTGGAAATTAATGTGTCAAAAAATATCATAGAAAAACCCTAAACTGTGCTGGTTGTTTGCTTATTGATGAATTGTTATTATGAAAGCTGCCTGTAAGTGAATGTAAACCTAAATGAGTGAAAAGATGGAGTGAAAGCACAAAGGCCTTCAGTGTCATTTCAATTAACATTATTTACACATAGATGGTCAGTTTGGCCATTTTAAAACAAATTCTGAGTTATGAGATTTTCTTACTAAGTCAGATATTTTCTTTTACATTTGTTTTGTTTTATGAATGTATTTTCATTGAATATATCTGAATATTTAAGCCCTCTAACAAACAGCGGCCTGACGATGGGTCAGTTGTTACAAACTCAAGCTGTGCATCCAAACTTTGTTCAAACCCACAAAACTTTATTTTAACTTCTAGCGGAGATCCCAAAGTTTCCAAAGACACCAAATATGTGTGGCTGGATTTTGGGGAAACTGATGCACATAAGACATTTAAAATATCTGCTGGTGCAGCCATAAAAACATCGAGTCTTGTGTTTAGATATTTCCTTCATCATAACGCTTCAACAAAGAGCGGAACAAGATGATTTTAACAACCTTAAAGCGACTGAATGGGGGAATAAAAGCAGGTTGTAAATAGCTTTTATTTAACATGCAGTGATTGTGTGTGTGTGTGTGTGACATCCAGACTGAACAGAAGCTACAGTAACCGATCAGCGCGGTCGGCACACAAAGGTCGAGTCTTGGCACATAAAACAGTGGAGGCCTGGGGGACTGAACAGTGCGCCCTTGTGTCACTGGCCTGCCCGTGGCCTCTCACTATCACACACTGGGTGCCAACTTTTACACTAAGTCGAGAAACCATTCAGCTCCGGAAAACAGCAGTGGAATTACTGACGGTCAGAGCTGTTTGGGAATGTTGAAGCCACGATGTGTTGGCAAGACGAGACTCTTTGTGCCTTCTTTCTTTCTTTCTCCCTCTCTCTTTTTGGAAACCTGCCCAGTGCAGCAGCTGCCACTAGCTGTGTGGCTGAAGATGATTGGCTTTATCCTGTGGTGGGAGTTCGCTGCGGGCCAGGTGCTGCTGTGGGATCCGTCTCAGGCTGAAAATCTCCCTCTACACACCCTTTAAATCCTCACGTGGTCAGCAGTCTGTTCACCTGGAGGAGCCACTTCAGGGACTGCAGGACATTTCATTCTTTCCATGCGCATTACAGGAAGTGGAGCTCAGTGGAGTTGAATACGATGCAGGTTTAAAGTTTAAAGCTGCAGGTTTTTATGTTAAACAAATAGTTTGACATTTTGGGAAATGCACTCTCTTGCGGAGTTAGATGAGATGGTCCATATCACGGATCTCTATATGATAAACATGAAGCTACAGCCAGCAGCCGGTTAGCTTAGCTTAGCATAAAGACTGGAAACAGCCTGCTAGCCTGGCTCTGTCCAAAAGGTAACAAAATCCACCTTCCAGCACCTTTAAAATCTCACTAATAACATGTTATATCTTGTTTGTTTAATCTGCACAAAACCAAAGTGTAAAAACGACACAGTGATGATAAGACTCAAGGAAGTCACTGCTCCTGTCCAAGAAATAGTCCGCCACAAAAACGCAACGTGTCACTTTTACACTTTTGTACGGAACATTTTATAAACGTGTTAATTATTGAGATTTAGAGGTGCTGGTAGGTGGATTTTGTTACCTCTGGACAGGCTAGCTGTCCCCTCTTCTTTGTGCTAAGCTAAGCTAACAGGCTGCTAGCTGTAGTTTCATATTTACCGTACAGACATGAGATCTTATCTAACTCTCTGCCAAAGAGTGAATAAACGTATTTCTCGAAATGTCAAGCTGTTCCTTAAAAAGATATTATTTTCTGTGTTCCACAATATTTTCAAATATATTATTATATGCATCTCAATATCTGATGATGTGTTTTATGATTGTGTCAATTGTTCAAATATATTCAGCCTGCACACTTTTGGTTTACAATACGCCATTCATGAAAATGTGTACAAAAGATTAAGGATATATTTGGAGATATTTTGGGGGTATATATGTAATTTTGTAGTTTCTGTTTTCCTTTCACATAGCCTAACTGTACATTTGATGTACTACAACTGTTTAAACCACACCTGCCACTGGCAGACTACTGATGTGTACATATATACAGTATATGGCTGTGGTAACCATTTTGACCTGATACATATAATTAAACTTCCTCTCTTACAGGACAAATGACTGATGACCAGATTCAGGGTGCAGTACAGTGTAGACATTATCAACTGATACTGCAAAAGAAAAGAAAACAATACCATTTACATTTTTTAAGACCTTCACGTCTACAGCAAAACATTACAGATGCAGCACACGGTATATAATTATAACATGTTCATCAAGATAAAGTCATCATAAAAAAAAAAATCCATCTTTGCCTTCTTTTCCAAGCTTTTGAGACGAAGGAAGCAACTTCTTTAAACAATCATCTCTACTCCAGAATGTCGTTTAGTGTTTTCCCCTTAGTTTCATGAAAGTTTGACAAGCTTAAAGTCATTGTAAATAATGAGGGGAATGCTGAAGACCCACATGACCCGAGACTATGTCTAAATCAGTTGGTTTGTATTGTGAAACACAGTAAAACTTTCTCAGAGGCCAAAAATGCAGGATGGCTTCGATCCACCTTTGTCAGGGAATAATAAAGACCGAAGCAGTGAAGGAAATGTTCCATAATGTGCTCATGTGACGTCAACCTCAGAGTAAAAGTATCGCAAATTAATTTTTACAGTTGATAAAAGAGCTGAAATGCTGTGGCGTAATTTAACTAAGTACATTTACTCAAGTACTGCACTTAAATGCAAATTCGAGGTACTTGAACTTTACACTTCTACTCTACAACGTTTCAGAGGCAAATATTGTACTTTTTACTCCTTTATATTTGGCTTCAGTCACTTTTCACTTCACAGTTTTCCTACCCTTCCTGTCCAGTGAAAACCACGTATCTCCAAATGTGGTGATTTTGAATGTCTGTGATAAACTGAAGGTGTTTCCTTTATGGGCTGAGAAAACTCTCCTCCTTCTGAAGCTGAATAAACTATTAAAAACCCTCTCGGATCAGCTGGAAAACGCATCGTCACAGAGCTGAAAACAGGCTGTTTCTCTGATACGTGGTTCTCACAGGACAGCGACAATACAAACACGTGATGACAGATTAAACTACCCAACAGTATATAAAGTAGTTAAAATGAGCTCAACCTTAAACATCTGCAGCAGGAATATGAATCCAGAAACATCAGATATAATAAAACACTGACAGGAGCGTTTTACTGCACAATGACGACTTTCACTTTTGAAACTTTTGCTTAAGTAAGTTTTTAAATGCAGGACTGTTACTTGTAGTGGAGTATTTTAACTCTATAATATACTTAAGCAGAGGATCTGAATACTTTTTCCACAACTGCTGAAATGTGCAGACTAAAGCACACACAGTACCACAGATTATTTTAAGTAAAACTGGCTTAAAATGTGGTCCAACCAGTCCATTACTAACCACCCTAATAAATGCAACAGATGCTTTAGTTGGTCTCATGTGTGAGCATGTGTGTGAAGGGGGTCCGCTGAGACCCCCTGAGGACAGGCCCAGGTTGTTGTGCTACACCACTGGTAGTAAGTAGTAGTTCTACCACACACAGAGTCGTGCCACCTTCAGAAGTTTTCTGATGACTCTGCTGTGGTGGGATGTATCAGCGGTGGTGATGAGACTGAGTACAGGGCTGTGGTGGGGAACTTTGTCTCATGGTGTGAGCAGAACCATCTGCAGCTCAATGCGACAAAGTCTAAGGAGCTGGTTGTGGATCTACGGAGGGCTAAGGCACCAGCGACCCCGGTTTCCATCCAGGGGGTCAGTGTGGACATTGTATTGGATTACAAGTACCTGGGAGTACACATGGATAACAAACTGGATTGGACCAAGAACACTCAGGTTGTTTACAGGAAGGGCCAGATCCGCCTCTGTTTCCTGAGGAGGCTGAGGTCCTTCAGAATCTGCCGGACAATGCTGAGGATGTTTTATGAGTCTGTGGTGGCCGGTGCTATCCTGTATGCTGTTGCATGCTGGGGCAGCAGGCTGAGGGTAGCGGACGCCAACAGACTCAACAAACTGATCCGTAAGGCCGGTGACATTGTGGGGGTGGAGCTGGACTCTCTGGCGGTGGTGTCAGAGAGGAGGATACTGGCCAAACTACACGCCATCTTGGACAGTGTCTCCCACCCGCTCCATGACGTGCTGGTCAAACAAAGGAGCACCTTCAGCGGAAGACTCATCCTCCCAGAATGCACCACAGAGCGCCACAGGAAGTCATTCCTGCCTGTGGCCATCAGACTCTTTAACTCCTCCCTCTAAGTGTTAGTCTGTATGACCCTAAGTCATTAAACTGGACATTGGATCATTACATCACTGTAATACTTGAAATAATTGTGCAATATTCTGTGTTTATACTCCCGTGCAATATTAGTTTTCCCATGTTAGTTTTTCTTATTTATTGTTATTGATATTATATACCTCTATTACTCTCAACAGTACATGCACCTCTGCTTATTACTTATATTATTACATTGTATTATTATACTGTACTATCATCATCAACCGGTAAACCCACTTGGTACTTCACACTTATTTTATCTTATACTTATACCCACCTGATACTTAATTTATTTTCTGACCTGTTTTTATAGTGTATTATATTGTTTGCTAGTACTTTCTCCTGTGTGCACTGACGTAAAGGCGAGCTGCTGTAACAAAGAGTTTCCCTTCGGGGATCAATAAAGTATTTCTGATTCTGATTCTCCACAATCACAACCTTTTCTTCCTAAATAGTTTCGATACGTCTGCCATATATTAGATTTCTATATACGGAGGATATTTTTCTTTAGCCGTAAGGTTCAAAGTTTTTAAAAAAAAAAAAAAAAGGAACATACCAGTGTTTTGGGCTGCCTGTTTCAAGTTTATAAATGAAATGAATGAAAGTGCAGTACCAGTGCTGCTGTAACACAAGCTGCTCTCGGCTCTTTGAAGGAGCTCCAGAGTAAAAAGACCAATCAGTGGCTCAGGTATTTGGGAGCTGACTGCGACAGTAGATTCAGATCAGTGTTGACTGTACAAAGCACTTCACGTCACAGTAATGATTTCTCTGGATGCCAGTTAAGTCTTCATGCGTCGCTGTCAGGAAAAATACATAAAGACTAACTGACCATCTGCCCCCTCTCACAAAAAAGAAAGTTGTGTAACCCGAGTTTATCCAAATCAGACAGACACGGTGTGATAATTCCCCTGGATTACTGTTAAATTACTCACATGCACTCCCACTGTAAACAACATTACAAAGTCCTTTACCGTACTGCAATCTGTAAAAGATAAAATGCAAATTATATTTACAAACACTTGCCATGTCAAGCCATGAAACAAAGCTAACACTGTCTGCCCTGCAAGCAGCACTCAGGCTCATAGAGATAAGATCATTTCTAAAACTGGGAGGTAACCAGTGAAGGATTGGTGTGAAATGGTTGCGATAAGTCTAACAAGTACTGTGTGTGTGTGTCCAAAGCCTGATCTATCTTCTTCCACTGTGCCACAGAGCTCCACTGTTGTCCAAAAACTAGTAAAAAAAACACTGGACAGGAAGGGGATGAAAAATTGCAATCTGAAAATTAACTAAAGATCTCAGACAAACGTAGTGGAGCAAATAATACAATACTTCCCTCTGATGTGGCGGAGTATAAAGTTCACAAGTACTTCGAATGTGTACTTAGATACAGTACTTGAGTAAATGTACTTGGAAATTAATGTGCACAAAAAAAAACTGGCTGAAGAACAAGAAAGGAATCAAACACTAGAGGGAGACATTGCAGCATTCAACAGAGCCTCTGCCAGCTGCATGAAATCATCTTTTCTTTTATTATTAGCAATGTAAGGACTCCACACAACACCACCAGCACCAAGCCCAGTCTCAATATACTGTAAAAGTTATATCTTTGATGTTTAAACAGTACTAAGATTAGATCATTATTATCTCCAGGCGTGAGACTGTGTGTAACCTCGCACACTACTGGACCCATCAGCCTAATATTATTTGTGCACATTTATGACTGTATGCTTTTTGAAAAACCTATTTTATTGATTGAGCATATCGTAAAGCTTAGACTTTCGTCTTTTCGGCAGTATTCGCCATTTTACGACATGCGTTACGACATAGCAAGAAGCATTTACGGCAATCGGCTAGGCTAATAACAAGGCTTACCCAGTCTGTCGAAGGCCACATTTTGGCTTTTGTCGTGGCTCAAAAACTGACATCCATATAAAAGTTTGGTCTCATCTTGAACCGGAGCAGCTGCAGATTGATTCCATACCCGATATGTTCTGATCCACTAAAGCTGGGCACGATACGAGATCAGAGAGAGATAAATCCCCGCTTTCGGCCGTTATTTTCGCCGCCATCTTGTAAGGAACCCGGGAGGCATGACCCGCCCTACTCTGCCTCTGATTGGCTAGTACTCGTTGCTTTCGTTGATTCGGTTGGTTAGGTTTAGGCATGAGGAGTGCGATTGGTTAAGGTTAGGGTTAAGATATCAGGTTAAGCCAATCAGAGGCAGAGTAGGGCGGGTCATGCCTTCTAGTGATGGGAATTACGGCTCTTTGAAGGGAGCCGGATCCTTTAGCCGGCTCTTTCGGCTCCCAAACGGCTCTTCATCTAATACCACTTCTGCTGGTCGCTGCCTAAGTTACTTTCTTATTTGTTGCGAGAAATAAATATGCAAGATTCTTCATCTGCAGTGCATTGAAATATTCTGTCATATCGAGGTGTATAACAAAAATAACACCCTACTAATGAAATAGTATGTTTATTTAATAATTACACAACTCTACACAGACACATACAATATATTTCAGTTTAATTTCTATGATATAATATGAAACAAAAAATATTTCTGCTCTAATGGCTCGTTCGCGACCGACACACCACTATTGGGAAGGGGTTTTATTGTGTGTGGTGTGTTACAACAAAATGTTATAAATAAATAATGTTTAAATTCAGAAGTTTGGACTTGTCGTCCCGTTTATTGTTTCCTTATTAAGTTTATACAGTTAGACGAACCCAGGACGCTCCGTTACAATACCATTACACTATTCTGTGCATCTTAAAGAAAACTGAGACTGTACTATACAAAAACACCTTATTAAAAACTTTGCATGCATCTATATAAGTATACATGGAAACTTTCCCTCCTCCCAATTTATTTACCAGAAGATGGTATTAGATAACCAGAGGCAACAGAGATCAGCAGCCATATTTCATGTTTACCTTTTCCTACTTTACTTACAGTGTTCTTTGTTGAAATGTGGTTAAATTGCAATCACTAAATGAATAACGGGATTTGTTGTGTCTCCAAATGCACCAGTTGGCTCACACTTCCTGTTTGTTCACTCTTCAGTAGTGGTCATGTAGTCTGTCTGTGGTGACCATAACATCATAACTAATAATAATAAATAAGACAATATTTACACTGGAGTTTGTTTGTTAGTTTAGCGCTCTTTCAGCACTTTGAAAATGTCTAAATATGAACAGTGCTTCTGCATCAGGCTGACATCCAGTGGCCACAGCGTCACAATACAGCTCGGCAACAGACACACAAAGTGAGCTTTATTGCAGCAGATGAACTCACAGATGTGCACTGGAGAGCTTTAAAAGAAATATCTTAAAATAGTCTCTGCTAATCTCTTTCTATTTCCTTTGAAATACATATTTTTCAAAAACTAATGCAGCTATTTATGTAAAAGCAAAACTACACGTGTGATTAGAGTAACAACGTCCCCAATTTCTTAGTTTATCGGCATTTATCAGAGCATAAACAGCTTTATATAAAGGTTTTCTGATGATCCCACACTGGGTTACGTGACACTCAATACATGTAAATAAATACATGTAAATAAAGACTTCTGTCAACAAATCTTTGCTGCATGAAGGTGAAGGAGTCAAACCTCAAACCGGAGGGAGGATCTGGAAAGATGAGATCTGGAGCACACGGTTAAAGTAAGAGCTTTTCACAAGATAGCAATATATATATACAGTTAATAAATGGTTTATAACACACTATAATGTAGTTATAAGGAGGTATATCGTCTTTTTAAGTGTTTATTGATGCATTTGCCTTTAACTCCTCCTATGAAATGTCCATAACTGGATGCTGCTGTATAAACATGATAACATAACACAGTTGTACTTGTATAAAATATGTCTTTATAGGTTATAATTGTAGACAGTTATTGTACATTAACAAACACTTAAAATGTCCTTATATCTGCTTATAACTACATTATGTGGTATTAACAATTATATGTTTATTATCTGCTTCTAGATGAAACATGTTACTATCTTTGGTCAATAAGGAAATGTGTTGTATGACTTTTTATTCTTCTTAGTTTCTGTGTAAAACAGTTCAGGAACCATGTACAGTTTGTGATATGCAGATCTGGAGCACAGAGTTATGGCTTTCAATAACGTGCAGCAGCTAACGTTTCCATATAAAGCATGTCTTCATCAGAGGAAGAAGAGGCAGTGGTGGGGTAGACGTTTAAAATGCCTGCACACAGCTGAATGGACAGGTTCTGGAAGTTGCTCACGTCTACCCAATGGCCTGTTGTCACAGCATATCAGACTTTTTAGGAAACATCATACAACATCATAAAACACACGATGGATTAATTTCTCAGAACAATCGCAGAAAACAAGCTAAATTAATTTCCTCTTTTAATCCATAAGGTTCAACTGTGTTTTCTTTTCATTATTTTAGCATCTTCCAACCAAAGATGGTAACATTTATTGTCTAAAGGCAGATAATAAACGTGTAATAAGTTGTTTATAACACATCATAATGTAGTTATGTCAAGTTTATTCATACAACAGGCGTAGACTCAATGTGCTTCAAAAAAATCGGCGTACATGACAAAAACATGTAAGATAAGAAGGTACTATTATCATTATTATTATTATTATTATTAAAAAGGCAATAATAATACTGATTCTAAAATAAAAGTTTTGACCACACACTTTAAAACGAACTAAAAGCTTGTGAAAAAAGATGTTTTTAGTCAGTTTTTAAAAGAAGAGAGTAGGACCATGAGCTGAACTGATTGCCTTTTGATGATCTAAGCGATCTGTCTGGTGAGCACGTCAGCAACGTAGGACGGAGCTAAGCCATTAATTGATTTAAAATCAATAAGAAGTATTTTAAAATCTATTCTTCGTTTTACTGGGAGCCAGTGAAGAGACGTTATAATAGGAGTGATGTGTTCAAACCTTCTGGTTTTAGTTAAAACTGGCTGAAGGATTCTGAATAAGCCGGAGTTTATTTAACACCTGCTTTGTCAGTCCAGCAAAAAAAGTGCATTACAGTAATCTAGTCTACTAGATTAGCAGATATAAGGACATTTTTAAGTGTTTATTAATATACAATAACTGTCAACAATTAGAACTTATCCTATAAAGACATATTTTATACAAGTTCAACTGTGTTTATTTTGTGTTATCAATTATCTGTTTATACAGCAGCATCCAGGTATGGACGCTTCATAGGAGGAGTTAAAGTTGTTGGCAAATAATAAACAGACCTTATAACCTAATTATAGTGTGTTATAAACCCTTTATTAAATGTGTATACATTGCTTATGAATGCTAAATAAAGTGTAACCCAAAAGGTGATCTTTTTCAGCTCCAATAAAGGACAATATAAAACAACGTGTAGTTCATTTTCTGTTACTTTTAACTCACATAACGTACACAGCTGATCTTGTTCATCAGTACCAACTGTTCCCAGATGTAGGTGTATATCAATACAGTTTTATTGTTATTTAAAGTAAATCAAATTACAGATACTTATCGATACGTATCAGTTCATATCTGAGCTTTGACTTGTCCCGTTGGCAGACATCTCCCCGTGTACTCAGCCACAGACGCCCCATCAGAGACCTCAGGGGCCCCCAGGTACAAAGAAACACAGAGTAGGCATGAATGAATAGGTGGGGGAGCTTCAGAGCAAGAGCGTTCGCTTCAGATGAACGCTCTGCTTTCTGATTAGAGGACAGCTAGTTTGACTATCAGAGCGATTTGAGTTTGATGAGTCCAGTTTCTGACAAAGTGGGAACTTTCAGCACACGAGGAGTTAAAAAAAAAAAGCATTTCCAAGAAGAAGAAGAATCCCACCTCCCCTTTCTCGCCACTGAATGGTCTAACCCACTGGTTCACATGGCAGCCCCCCCCCCCCCACCCGTGTGTGTGTGTGTGTGTGTGTGTGTGTGCATGAGTGTATGTTGTCTTTGCCTTATATAGTGCAGAGTTATCCGGCTGCACTGCCTTGGGACTGTGAGATTACACTGCTGCCAAAGTCTGCCACACAATCTGGCCGTCTTTGTTCTCCTGTTTTGATAAGAATACAAGGACGCTTCTTGTGCTCCTCTGCTCCACCCACAGCCATCACTTCTGCTGTCTCTCTCCAGTTTGCAGCGTGCCAGGTAGCTTCTGAAAGGGACAAAATGAATGGTACAATGGATGGGAACTACGACCACGCTCCTCATGACGGGTCCTTCATGTTTACCTCTGAGTCTGTGGGAGAGGGGCATCCTGGTGAGTAGAGGACTCCCTCTCCATGCAGCATTTCTTCTGCAGCTGCTACACATTATGAATGAGGAGCAGTGGTTGTCATCATGTGTTAAACACTTTTATGTTTCAGTGATCATTGATGACTTCGAGGAATGTGCAGAATCCTGAGCGGTGCATGGAGGCACTGTTGCATAAAAAGTAGTTTGACGAGCCACACAGCACTGATTTATGGTGTAATTTGTATTTAGAAGAAGTATTTAGAGCATGAATCCTGCATTATACAGACATGACATTAGATTTGCCAATTTTTCAACATGCTTCAGTACATTATCAAAGAGAAAACCTGCACTGTAGCTGCATATGATGCTTAGGATTTTAATGAAAGTGCAAGAACTTTGCACTCTGCAGCTGCACTGTTCCCCTGCTGCTTTAAAAAGGTGAGTTAACTGAACTTAGGTTGAATAATTAGTTCAGAGTCATGAACAACTCATGACTTCACTGAACTTGAGCAGACAAATTCAATAAACTTCTATTAAGTTGAATCAACAACTGCTCAGCCACATTCACAAATGTTACGGACAGATTTGCTTTCTCGTTACATTTTCTCAGTTTGAAGACTCAGTTGTTCGTTTGACATGAAGAACGTACAGCTGCTGCTTTTGTATCAGAGATAGTGCAAAGACAACACGCGAGTAGTGCTGGCCAAAAATGCATGAACGATTCTTTGCTGCTGATTCTTTTGGGAGTTTGAGATCTGAGAACTGCAGCTGTCTGATCGACCGGTATAACAGCCACTCTGGGTTTTCTCTCATGTGACTGACATTTACTATGTAAGAAATGTGTCAACCGACACAGAGGGCAGTAATCTCTAAGACTTTAGCTGTGTGCAGACGCTCAGCTGACATGTAGGGCCGCAACTACGATTATTTCCGTTATCAATTAATCTGCCGATTGTTTTTTTGATCAGTCGAATAATCATTTGGTCTATGAAATGTTAAAAATTTTACTTCAACTTCCCAGAGCCCACGGTGACGTCTTCTAACGACTTGTTTTGTCCAAAACGCAAAGATGTTCAGTTTACTGTGACAAAGAAAAGCAGCAAATTCTCACATTTGAGATGCTGGAACCTGAGAAATTGTTGCACTTTTTGTCTGATAAATAACTGAAACGATAAATCGATTATCAAAGTAGCTGCCAATTATTTCTGCGATTATTAATCGACTAATCACTTCAGCTCTTCTCACACCCATAATAATGGCTCTGTTGCTCAATACACAGGTAATCGTATTTGAGAACTTTGTCCACCTCCTTCTCCGGTGGTGTCAGAGGTTTAGAAATCATTTACTCAACACCACCAAGAGTCATGCTTTCAAAATTTTACTTAGTACTGAAGTATTAACAGCAAAATGTACATCGAGTATCAAAAGTAAAAGTACTTATTGCCTGAACAGTTAAATCTGCAAAAGCCCCGATCTTATAAAGACGTTTCTGTCTATGATTTAGTCCTAAAAATTTAAAACGAGAACAACAAAAAATGTGTTGGTGCAGTAAGAGTGTTTCAGCTTGTTTTTAATTGAAATCGGCCTGTTTAGAAATGTGTCTGTAGGTTGAAACAAGCAAGAATAAGGCAGCTTTCTGCACTAGAATTATGAAAAATGAAACTTGATTTTGGAAAATTCTTGAAACAAGTTGATTTGCATTGAAAATAGGTTGTAATATTCTTACTGGCTGATTTGTTTCACTTAAAAAATATAAAAGGACTCAGTCACAGACTAAAATGACGTGAGATGAGATGGAGATTTTGTGCACTGAACAATGCATCATATTTTATAAAATAATCATATTTTTTGTTTGAAAAATCTGAACCTGCAAAGTGCAGAGTAACTTTAGTTGTCGGATAAATAAAAAGTACAATATTCCCGTGTGAAATGAAGCAGAGTGGAAGTAAAAGAAAGGAAAATGTGACGTGTTTCAGTACAGTAGTTGATGACAGTGTGGCGGTGCTTTGATGATCTGATGGAGTTACAGCGTATCGTGTCACACTGTCATGCGTTCACCAAGCCGAGGCTATTCATAGGGCCGAAGCTCCTAATAGCAATGAGGTGTAGTACTCTGATGGAGCAGTGAAATCTGATATTTTCAGGCTCTGCCCAGATGAGGAATGTGACAGATGGTCACACGAGGAAACAACCTGGCACACGCAGCGATCCAGATATCGATGTATTTAAATCCTTTTCTTGTTTTCCAGATAAGATATGTGACCAGATCAGCGATGCTGTGCTGGACGCTCACCTGAAGCAGGACCCTGATGCCAAAGTGGCTTGTGGTGAGTAACAGTGTGTTTCTCTCCAGCAGAGGGACGTAGTGCACAAACACATATACACAGTATATATATATATATATATATATATATATATATATATATATATATAAATCACCTTTTACATCAGGTTTTATCCAAAGGAAGACAATTTAACGATGCCTTTATATTAGATCTCTTGTCCTTCAGGATGCTGCCAGTCAGGAGCTAAAGAGGCGAGCACTCACAACTTTTCTGCTTCCGCCCTGAGGAAGACAGAGCCCGAAACGTTTGCATTTGTAAACGTATTCATTTTTTTTCCAAAGCAAGACGAAAAGTTATAAGTGCACCACTTATTTGTGAATTCAGCTGACACGCATCATGTATTACCTGGTCGTTGCGAGCACTGTGTGAGCCCAGTCTGGTTCGCAGGCATCTTTAAAGGGGAAATCAATCAAGTCTGTTTACAGGCGTTGGGCAGTACTACTGCATATGTGAACAAAGTTGTATGAAGCCTTTTGTGGCTCCAGAGGGAGCTGTGTGAAGTCTGATAAATGTCCTCAAGTGATGTCACTTGAGTCAGCGTCGGTTGGGTCTGAAGACTACAAGTCTGAAAATGAAAATAATCTGTTGGTGTGGAGTTAGAAAGAAGTGAGCTTATCATGCCTCTGTAGCCCGCTGCTCATCTCTGCTGCAGGCTACATTAGCCACTGCTAGCATAACACACCCACATCTCTGACTGAACTGCCTGCGGTCAAGTTGCATTGTGGGTAATGTAGGCGCCAGGTTTTGATAAAGGGGGAAGAATGCATGGAATAAAAAAGACGATATTTCTGGTTCTGCTGCATCGATTTTGCTACTTCTTTTTAAACTTTAACGTCGTCGGTCCGACAGTGTTTTGAGTGCAATGCTAAATCTGTCGAGTACTCTGAGTCATACTGGCACAACAACACCACTGTGCAAGCAATTATTCTTCTGACGTATGAAATTATGAAAACAGGAAAAAATGGGTTTCTCAGTTTACCTTCGAAATCAAAACAATAATCATTTCAGTCTGACTGATTTTAATGATTTCAGAAGGAGGAATTGTTTAAACTTTCCAGTTGTTGAGAAAAGCAACAAAAAAAGAAAAAGTGCACTTTATGGTATCAAGACAAACGTGCAGTGTAACGTCCTCGTCTGTGTTGAAACAGAGACGGTGTGTAAGACTGGCATGGTGCTGCTTTGTGGTGAGATCACGTCCCGAGCCAACGTGGATTACCAGAAGGTGGTGAGAGAAACCATCCGAGATATCGGTTATGACAACTCCGACAAAGGTGAGTGGAAGCAGACCTTTTACTTTTATTGTCAGAGTTTACACCTCTGCACCTGTTCCTTCAACTGTTGTTTTCACTTTATGGGCATGTATGAGTGAAAACATCCCACTGGACTGCGATTTGGTGTTTGTGTACAAACATGAACCAAACAATGCGATATCAGTCAGGAGTTGTACTTTCTTTAATGCAAAATGAGTTAATTGTGCATGTCCCCTTCTCATTGTCTCTTCCTCTGTCTGTCCAGGCTTTGATTATAAGACCTGTAACGTGCTGGTGGCCCTCGAGCAGCAGTCGCCTGATATTGCACAGGGAGTTCATATTGATCGTCTGGAGAGTGACATTGGAGCTGGAGACCAGGTCCTCCGGAAAAACACAACACAACAACAACATATACTGTTTTATTGACCGTAACTAACCCTCCCACTTGGATTTTGGAGAACTTGTGGTCACGCAATTATGTTATTCACAGAAATGCTTGAAGAGATTGAAAACCATCGAATCAAAGACAACTTAAAGGTCATTCTGTCTCATCAGTCACTGAACAGCTCAAACTGCAGTCCAACTCTTTACCTGTGTACAGTAAAGGACGTAACATGAGGTTGCTACGAATAGGACAAAAGACATTGATGGCAACATAACTTTAGTTTTAACACTACTCAATCTTTGCGGACAGGGTCTGATGTTTGGATACGCCACTGATGAGACAGAAGAGTTCATGCCACTCACCGTCGTCCTCGCCCACAAACTCAACGCCAAGATGGCCGAACTGAGACGTAATGGGACCGTCCCCTGGCTCCGCCCGGACTCCAAAACACAGGTGGGACCCAAACACACTACAGCAGTATAGACAGAATTAAAATGACCATAAAACGTGCTGATATGGTTGTTAGTTATTTATTGTGGCCTGCACATAAGTGCC
The DNA here is from genome assembly GCF_020085105.1 of Siniperca chuatsi. Taxonomy (NCBI): domain Eukaryota; kingdom Metazoa; phylum Chordata; class Actinopteri; order Centrarchiformes; family Sinipercidae; genus Siniperca; species Siniperca chuatsi. Next base: position 3,848,593 of record NC_058061.1, read on the forward strand.
CCACCCAAACGGACCTTTAAGACACCAAAAACTGCTGAAACATTCGTCAGACGTGAACATAACTTCTTACATTACAAAGAACTTTGTCTCCTGTCTCAGGCTCTACACATAAAATCTGCCACAATAAAAAGGTTCTCTTTCTTATCATCCAACCAGAAAAACTCAGTTTACTAAAAGGTGTTGCCCTTAAAATCCCATAGTGAGCAAAGAAATCATAAGTCTTTTCTCTTCGGGGAGGCCATTACAGCTGCCTGTCTCTATGGCCGATGGTGACGTACCAGAACGTAACTGTGCACACAGATCTTTAACCTTTAATTCTGCTTCACGTAACGCTCACTGGAGTTGTTTGTCATGATGATCATGTCCGTAATCTTTCCTTAAACATCAGGAACAATTTGCACTGAGCATCATAAATATTACACTGTAACCACAATCATATAAATAAAGATTTCACCTTCAACAATTCGGGGATGTCCGTGTAAAATATCCCAGTTAAAGATCCTTTAGGCATATTTACAAGTCTGCTCTAATGTTTGGAGGTTGCAATCACATATCTTCTGGTGTAAGTTTCTGAACTTCCAAACATAATATAATTGCTGTTCACATAATCCCCAAATACCAAAAGTATAACCTGGACAGGACACACACACACACACACGAGACCTACAGGTGTGTGTAAGAATCCCAGGTCCTTACATAGTGTGACTTTGCTCCGTACTGATCCCAGCACTCTACCTTCTGAATGACCTAACACACTAATCACCTAAAACAAAACTGTTATAATTAGTCAAACAGGGAATACAATGGAACAGGACCGAAGCACAGACTAGCAGGTAGAGCTGGTGCAGAGCAATCATTTATTAACAAAAGAGGATTACGCTGAATTGGCAGGCAAAAGCAACTCAGCAGTCCAAAACAGAAAAACAAGTCCAACGGTGAGCAGCTAAAATCCACAGACAGGCACGGCACAAGAACCCAGCGTGCTGACAGAGATACAACGACAAACTGACAACCGAACAAACGAAGGACACAGGCTTAAATACACTTATCTGAGGGAGACAACGAGACACAGGTGAAACCAAAGACACAGGTGAAAACACTCGAAGCAATCAAAGACAGCAAGCAAAACTAATAGACACTTCAGGGAAGGAGACTATTTCAAAATAAAACAGGAAATAACAGAACACAAACCCAAAACCACGACAAAAACCTAAATATTTATATTGGTCGGTATACACACATGCTGTAAACCATAAAACATTTGCATATGGATCAAAACATCTTTAAATTCAGGTATCGTGGTGTGCGAGGAACTCAAGCCTGCGGTTGTACGGTGTAGTCACTCACTAGTAGGTGGGACGGTGATAGCGGCCTCCAGAATGTGCTTACCAGCAGACACCAACCAGAGCACGCTGGTATGCAACATCTGAGCTGGGAGACGCCTTTCCAATAACACCGCCAACAGTTTCAGCCTGTGCAATGCCACAGAGCTATCGTGGTGGTGCTTCGGGCTCACTGCACACGCAAGACTCCCAACACTCATCTGCAAAAGCTGAAATATGAAAAGAGGAAGTTTGTCTGTAGATGTGGAAACATTAAGAGGATATTTTGAGCTTCTTCTTGTGTTTTGGCTTACAGTTAAAAATCACTTTACATGCCATAACACATAAATTATATAGGCATAATGCAATGTAATTCCTCCAGTAAATACGCTAAAACCTCTCCTCCACCTTCTCTCCACTCCCGTCCAGGTGACGGTTCATTACACCCAAGAGAACGGAGCTGTGATCCCCAAGAGGGTTCACACTGTGGTGATCTCAGTGCAGCACGATGACTACGTCAGCCTGGAGGAGCAGAAGAAGGTCCTGAAGGAGAAGGTGATCAAGGCCGTGGTCCCGTCAAGGTACCTGGACGAGAACACCATCTATCATCTGCAGCCCAGCGGACGCTTTGTGATTGGTGGACCACAGGTAAAGGTCTTAAGGTGGCAGTGAATGTCCCTTAACCATAGGAGGAAGGGGTCAAAACTCCTGCAACACTTTACATGCTCTTTGTAACGTGTTTTATGATTACTCTGATGAAGACCACAAGCCAAAACGAGTTGGTCTCACGAGTGTTGCTGGAGTTTTGACGATTTGACTATTTCTCTCTTCTCCGTGCACCGTGGAAGTAGATGAAGTTATAAATTCCTACTGCTTCACAGTGTGCACAAGATGTGACGGTGCAAACTCCCGCTTTGCGTAATATGATAACTTAGTGCTCTAAACCATATTGTTGCCAGAAACTATTAATCAAATGATTAGCTGATTCACAGAAAATGTCTACAATTTTGATAATTGATGAATTGTTTAAATCGTTTTATCATGGAAATATGCCAAACATTTGTTGTTTTCAGCAGCTCAAATGCAAGTGAATATCATTTTTGACGTCATCTTGAAATTATGATGAGCATTTTTCACAATTTTCTTACATTTTATGGACTAAATTAATAATCTACAAATTGCAAAAATTAACAGATGACCATTTAATGAGAAGAATTGCTGATTTGATTGCAGCTCTGAATCGTGTCTAAACTTTTCCATGTGATTTTTTTTTCTACCAAAAGTGCAGCACATTCATCACTTCTAGAGCATGTTTAAACAAGATGCAACAGAATCCATTATGTTGATGCAGCTGCACATTTATATATATATTATAGAGTACAAATAAGAAATAATACAAGATACTGAAGTGATTTTTAAGATCCACGATTCTTTCATAAGCATTTGAACAAATGTTTTGTGTATAAAATGGAAAAGTAAATCTTTGTGTGATTCTCTGTCAGGGTGATGCTGGAGTGACGGGCAGGAAGATCATCGTCGACACATACGGCGGTTGGGGGGCCCATGGGGGCGGGGCTTTCTCTGGGAAGGACTACACCAAGGTGGACCGCTCAGCTGCCTACGCTGCCCGCTGGGTGGCAAAGTCTCTGGTGAAGGCCAAACTGTGCAGGAGGGTGCTGGTGCAGGTGAGAGCCATCTGTGAGCTTTGGTGTGGATCTTCTTTCACCATTTTTATGCTTTTCTTTGAAAAACACTTTAACCTGACAACTGATTCCCAGACCTTGTTTTAATGTGGCTCAGCTCTCCATTTCAGCTTCTAAGTCATTTTAGAAGATCAGATGTTTTTGCTGTATTCGCCTTTCGTGCTTTAGTATTTTATCCTTCCAAGAGAATGCTAACGTTTACACAATCACAGGAAGATATTTTAACGTTCATTTATCTTAACAACTTGGCTGACACTATTTCAACTACTTTGCTATCTCACCTATACTGTATGGCCAAAAGTATGCGGACACTCCACTTATATTCTGGGGCTGTTTTTCATGGTTTGGGCACCTTAGTTCTAATGAAGCTGAAATCTTAATGCTACAACATCGATGATATTTTAGACAATAGTGCGCCTCCCGTTCTGTTTCAACATGTCAGTGCTCCTGTGCACCAAGCAGCTCCATAAAGAAATAGTTTGGTGTGGAAGAACGTGACTGGCCTGCACAGAGCCCCGACCTCAATCCCATCCAGCACCTTTAGGAAGAGCTAGATCACCGACTGTGAGCCAGACCTGATCACCCAACATCAGTGTTGGACCTCACTGATGCTCTTGTGTCCACATACTTTTGACCATGTATTGTATCTTGTGCAAGGAGTTCAATCCATCCACAAACCCCAACTCTTAACCCCGAGCATGGTCTAAAATACAGATCACTGTAATAACTGAAAGTCTCTCTATTACAAGTCATCAGAGATTTACTGCGTCTCTCGTCTGTATTTCCAGGTGGCGTATGCGATCGGAGTAGCCCACCCGCTGTCCATCTCCCTGTTCACCTACGGCTCCTCTCAGAGGAGCGAGAAGGAGCTGCTGCAGATCGTCAATAAAAACTTTGATCTCAGGCCCGGCGTCATCGTCAGGTCAGCATTAAACTGATGACACAGCATCTGCTTTGTTGTCATACGCAACATGACTGTTGTGGGAAATGTAAGGACATGTTTAACCTGTAAGTACCTGAATTTACCTTTACTGCTTGATTGTGCTGCAGAGACCTGGACCTGAAGAGACCGATCTACCAGAAGACGGCCTGCTACGGACACTTTGGCAGAAAGGAGTTTCCCTGGGAGGTCCCAAAGAACCTCAACTTCTAGAGTATCTGTGTACCAGTGTGTGTGTGTGTGTGTGTGTGTATGTGTATGAGTGTGTATTACTCATGTTGTGGGGACATAAATCTGTTTACGCAGTCACATTGTGGGGACTCGGCGGGGTGGACACCCTTTTGGGGGCAATATGCAAGTCCCGATAATGTAAATCATTCAATTTTAGACTTAAGGTTAAGGTTAGGCAAGTAGTGGTTATGGTCAGGGTTAGGGTAAGTCTACAGGAAATGACTGTAAGTCAGTGTAATGTCCTCTGAAGTGGTGGAAACACGACAGTGTGTGATGTATAGATAGCTGCCCTCGTGCTCCTGTAACCCAGTAAGAGAAAGGCAGCTGGGAGGGGGTGCACAGATGGGTCTGGGTGGGTGCAGATAACCTCCGGCCATTGGACGGTGGAAAGAGGTCTCATCTGTAATTTATGACTTCGTAGCCCCTCAATAGTAACCTGAAATATGAGTGAGCTATTTGGTATTTTTGTCCCGTAGATACAGTGTACAGTCACATGCCTGCAGTTTGTTTCACACTTAAACTGGTTGAGAGAGTTTGTTGTTTGCAACTATTTGGCTTTTCTGTCCAGAAATAAGTGAATGACCAAAAAGGGAGAGCAGCCATGTTTGCAGATACATTTCAGAACCACGATGACGTCTGAAAAAATCAGAAAAAAAAATCTACATTTTTGTTATTGCTGTCAGTATTTATATATGATTAATACTGTACGATACTAGCAGAGTGTCTGCAGGTTTTAGTGTTACTTTGGATGATCTCAGCCCTTTAAAGATCTTAAAAGTTAGTAAAGACAGTAAAGACTGTATGAGGTCTTCATGTTTTGTTTTCCAGCATGAAATCAAATCTGTACCCTGAATCTATCGTTTGTTTCTTAAGTTTTATATCATTTGGTCTTTAAAAAATGAATTTCATCAAGACCTGCAGACACTCGATCTCCACAAAATGACTGCAAAACAAAGATGGAGGGGAAGATATACAGCAGATATCACAAATGAGTTTCATATGTTAGTGACTCATAAGTATTCATTTCTGCTGCATGCATCCTAACATTTACACTACATATTTTAATTATTGTTGACAGTTTTTTATACGATAGATAGCTGGCTGCTAGCAGAGTGTCTGCGGGTTTTAGTTGGATAATCTGAAGCCTACAAAAGGTCTTAAACTTCAGAATAAACTGTAAGTCTTTGCAGTTTTTTGGAGTCTTAATGAACAAACTTGTATTCTTCTAAATACACAATTATATTTTCTCTATACCAACATCTTAGGTCCATGTTTGAGATTAAAATATTGTTTCTTAGGTTTTGTACTATTTGGTATTAAACTAAATGACCTGCAGACACAAAAAGACAAAACAAAGATGCTTTCAGAGGGGAGAAACACAGTAGATGTCCCAAAGAAGTTTCAAATGTCCGCGACTCATAACTTGGGAATTAAAGAAATCCTGAATGCTTCCTAACATTTACTTTTATACGATAGATAGCGGGCTGCTTGCAGAGTATCTGCAGGTTTTAGCTGGATAATCTGAAGCCTTTAAAGATCTTAAAATGATTACATTCGGTATAGGCTGAAGGTTTCAGTAGGAAATCAGTGCACAAACCTGTATTCTGAACATACTATCATATTTTCTGCTAAGGTCATTGTTTGAGAAACAGCTGTTTCTTAAGTTTTATATTATTTGATACTAAAACAGTATGAATCATCATCATCATCAAGACCTGCGGACACTTGACTTTTACAGAAATACAGAAGATTCCCAAAGACGTTTCAAAGAAGTCAAGTGAACCAAATCTTATTCTTTGCACACTCTGTGTCATTAGTCCTGGGAAATTATGTAAATATGAATTTTGAACAATAAAACATTTTAACAAGAAGATTTTTTTTTCTTCAAAGCTGCATAAAACCACAAAATCATATATTTTTCCTATTTGCTTTAATTCTTTTGTTCTCTGCATACATTATTGAACATTATTTTCTTGGAAAAGTATTTCTATATATGATCAAATTACAGCATGACAACATCGCTCCTTACTGAAAGGTTTGGTCCCATTAAACCTGTCGCTGTTACTGAGAGCACTGATACAAGTTTTTTTGGTAAAGAGCTGAAGTGAGATACAACAAAATATACAACAGAGCTTATCTGGGCAATATGAGACAGCTACTTGGGCCATATTGCCATAAAGACGTTTCTGTGGATATCATAACTTTAATTACAAGATAAACTTGTGAAAAACATAAGAAATTGTCCAACATAAGGGCAGACATAATTTGGGGCAAAAACACAAATGATTTAACAAAGTACAACATTTAAACTACGTTGAAAGAAACAAATTATTCTTTTACACAATAACTTTCCATCTATTGTCAAAGGTTTTTGGAAAACTTCACCTTACTGGTGGGGTAAAGGGCAAAAGCTGATTATGTAACAAAACTTCCTGAGTAAAAAACAATGCAGAGCTCTGGGTCTGAACGTCTAAACATTAAAACAAACTGCTTTCTGCTCGGCGAGGAGCAACATCTGAGGCCCTTTCAGAACGTTCAATCTGATAAAAGGCAACTTCAGCCAAGAATTCAGAGAGTGATTATTTCATTAAGAGAATTAAAACAAACAGCGAGGACTGTGTGCGTGTGTGTGTACATGTGCATCTCTTTGCTGGCCTTTGTGTTCAGAAAGGCACTTACAACATTGTGCAACGTTTGTGCAGTGTAGCCTGCACTTTTGCAAAGCAGGATAGAAGTCAGTGAAGTCTGTAAAGTCTTTGGTCACTGCTGAGCAGAACAGCTTTGGCACCGTCGCTGTGTGCAATAGTGAGCGTGAGGATATGCAGGATGCAGCTTCCAGGCTCTAGACTCCGTGTTGGGGTCTTCCAGATTGGCCCATGTATGTTGCCCTTTGACCTCCAGGGATGCTGAAGCACGCTTCAGTTTGGTTACAGCACCGATAAGCTCTCAGGCTGGTGGTGGTTGGAGCCGCCGCCCACCTCTGTCTTGTGTTCAGAGGTGGAGAAGCTTTGTACTCCCCCTCCTCTGGACAGGACCATCAGGGTGTCCCCCGACATGCCCCCGAACTCGAAGGCAAAAGTCCCGTAGAAGAGCATGATGAGCATGCAGTAGATCCACTCAAAGATGGCGGAGGCGTGCTGCAGGGCGAAGCTCTCCTGGCAAAAGAAAACTCCACCTGGTGATCAGAGGTTAAGGAGAACAATGGCTGCACAGCAGGAGTGAGACAAGAAGTCAGTAAACAAAACCCCAAAATCTCTCTCGCATGACTCCAAACATCCCCACACTTACAGATTTGTGTCATTTATGGGTGTGTTATTGGAAGAATGAAACCATTTACTCAAGTACTGTACTTAAGTACAAAACTGAGGTACTTGTACTTTACTTAAGTCTTTTCTTTTCATGCCGCTTTACACTTCTGCTCTGCTACATCTCAGAGGGAAACATTGTACTTTTTTTACACTACATTTATCTGACAGATTTTTGTACACAAAACATATGAAGAGCTTATAAAATATGACGCTTCGTTATAAATTAAACTACAGTACCTGACAATATATACAAATAGAGCTGAAACCATGACAGAAATTAAACTATTTTGATAATCGTAATAATAAGTTGTTTTTCATGCGAAATGGTTTCACCTTCTCAAAAGGTGAAAATTTGCTGCTTTTCCTTTTAATTATTTTGAATGTATTTTTAATAACTTTGAGGTTTGGACAGTTAAAACAAGATTGTGATGGTGTGATAGTATAACAGTCGCAGGGGCCATTTTTCTGCATTGAGTACTTTTAATACGTTAGTAAAAGTATGTAAGTATAATCAGGAAATTGTACTTTAAGTAACATTTTTAATGCAGGACTTTTATTAGTACTTTTACTTAAGTAAAGGCTCTGAATACTTCCTCCACCACTGCTTATTGTACACTAGTTGTAAATTCGGTTCGGAACGGCTCCAAAAAAATATGCCAGATGGCTTATGGGGTCAAGCTCTTGGCACAGTAATCGAGGTCTTGTCTTAAAGTGTATTTTATCCCCTCGTGCCTTCGCAGACTTGACGTGACGACATTCAGCACTTCAGACACATTACAATATGTATGGCTGAAGACCTTTAAGGCCGAGTCCAAAAGAAAAAATCCATTTGGATTCGGCCATGCTCTACTCACGCAAAGGGATGTAAGGCTGTTTTTTCTCCAGCAGGGGGCCTTGTAACACAATTTACACACATAACCTCTGCACATGCTGCAAGGACGATAGAGCATCACAGTGTGGACAGCCAAGAAACTCACAGCCAAGATCACGCAAGCAAACGTAACACACCAGTGCACTCCCATGCCATTCATGAAAGCAGATGTTACAATTCACTTCCACAAAGTTCCCTGAAGTTGTTGAAAGGGAATTACTCTGTATGTGTTATCTACAGTTTGAAGCAAAAGGAGACTTTTTGTAGTAGTTATGTCTTCTTGGTGTAGTGATAGCGATATTTTAATAGATCTTACAGTTCAAAACTCACAAAACAAGAGAGAAGAATGCCTTAAATATTTTAGACAAATGTCGTGACGTTTGCTCAAAAGACAATGCTAGCAGAAACACGGCATTTGCTTCATGCTGGTAGGATACTGAGCACCAGGGCGATCAGTGCCAGCAGGGCCATCCCCACACGTAAGTGACCTATTCGGTACTCCTCCTGGGTCTTGGCCAGTCTGTAGGTCAGAGCCGACTGAAGACACACAAACAGCATGCTGGAGGGGAAGGCCACTCCGGCGCCAACGTAGTGGAGGACTTTGGCAAAATCCACCTGAGAAATAAACAGATAAACACACAAATCTTGCTGGGTACTATTTAACCTCAGGGAAATTGCATAGTATGAGTTTGGCTAAGGATTATTTATGTTGGAAAGTAAGCAGAAATGTAAGAAAAGGTTTCGGGTTATCACCTAAACTTTGTATTCTTGGGGATAAGACAGAATTACTTCATATACTGACATTACAAACCGTCTTTCATAAGAATGGGCATCACATTCAGTTGTTATGGTTTGTGTCCTTTACTTTTGTTTCCTCGTCAGCCCCAGTTCATTTTTAACGTCTTTTTTCCTTTGCATGTTTCTTCTGTTTTTAGCCTGTGGAGATTCCCTGACTTTTCCTGTAGCGCCACCATGAGGTTCACATTTGTGGGTTGTTTTTTTTTTGTGTGAAATGTCTCATTAACTATTTGATGGATTGCCGTGAAATTTGGTACACACATTCATGCTCCCCTCAGGATTAACTGCAATAACTTTGGTGATCTCGTGACATTTAAATCTAAGGTCAGGTTTTGTGACGCTGATCTCTGTCACAAAACATTTGTTATCTATGTACTGATAAAATACTCTTCACCCTCAAAAAACATGTGCAAAAAGAAAAGTCTAAATCTAAAAACATCTGAGCATCATTACTTGTGGGAACGTCAGGACACAACAAAGCTGATAAAAACACAAATGACACACAAACACATACACAGCGGTCATCGTGACCTAACACAGTATCATCTGACAACGAATGTCACAGGACAGGACGGTCCGCACCAGGGATATAGAAAATGAGAGAGGAGCTGGAAGAAAAAACTGTAATGATACCAATTTACAAAGTCAACCAGATCATCTCCATTATCACCTCTGACACTGTGTCAGTTTGAACTGAAGAGCTGATTAGAAAGCTGTTACTGTAATTTAATCATCCAGGTTCAGCGTCGCAGACAGAGGAAGTGCATCTTCCCCGCATTTACAGTTTTCTAAATAGTTCCTGTATTCTGTGAGCGCACACAAATGCAGCAGCTGGTATGAGGATGACACTTCCTGAACACGGAGTCGTGTGAGTGAATGACAGAGGTGCATTGTGGGAGACATTACAGCTGTTTAAGCTTGATTTATATGTGTGCTGGTTCGACACAAACCACCTAAACGTTCTCCATTCATGTCTACTGGGAAGAATATGCCAAGTATTTGCAGTGAGGAGGCTGCACCCATTTTAGAGCACAAGTTAAAAGATGTCTCCACCTTCACAACAATGAAATTCAACAATCTCCTTCATATAACCTCTTATGTCAAGAGGATCCAACTGCAGATCTCGTGTCTGTTTTCAACCCGATTGGAAACACTTCGTCTCTCTGCTTAAGACTTTAAGTGGCATTAACTGTGATTTTAATTTACACAGCATTTCTGTTTTTTAATTAGACTACCATTCATTTGTAAAGCATTATGTGACAAATTTCATAATTTCTAAATTGATATGCAAATATAAAATGTAAGAAATGTAATTCATCATCTATGTACTTTAATTGTTTTAACTTCCAACTTTTTGTGTGTCCCCCAAATTGTGAAACCAATCCTACACATGCTGAGAAAAAACCCACTACGTTAGTATTTGTTGATAGAGACTCTCATACTGCAGATAAATATTGTGTGTGCATCTTCACTACAAAAAAAGCACAGTCCTTAACTGCCTTATCTAAAATTCAATAATTGATTTGGGGTTTCAATTATAGCATATTTTTTGGGCTATATTGAGAGTAAAAATATAGTTTGAATGGGATTCCCCCCCCCCCGAAAAACATGCAGAGGTGTTGTATGCAGCCTGAGAGGTGAAACCCAGTGCAACAATTGAAAGCAACTCAGATGAGCGTATCAACATTTTTACCACCTCCTCTTTTGTCTCATCTGGATTTTCACAGCTGGATAGTAAGAAGAGATTTTTTAATACAATAAAAGTGAGGGGGACACTTTTCAAAATGCTCAACATTTTAATGTAAGCAAACGTCTATAAAAGACTGAAGATAAAATTATATTTGCTCAGTAATACCTGATCACGCTTTATGTGGCTTTCTTGGAATTTTATTTCACTTACAGCAGTTTTTACACAGACGTTACAGCATTATTACTCATTCTGAGCAACAGTAAAAGTAGTAGCCTATTTGCTGTTTTACTTTTGTGGCAGAAAAGGAAGTGACGTCCGCAGTTATGTAAACCCACTGACCTGCCCGTGGGTAAGTCATTACAAACTCATGCAGCGCAGTGAAACTTTGTTTAAACCCACAGTTTGACTTAAAATACTAAATCAGGCTTGGGGAAAGGTGCAGCCATCAGAGGTGTGATTTAGTGACTTGGGGGCCCTGCTTGTGGTTTCACAGGCAGCAGCAAAGAAGATTACCTGGCACACTGGCGATCATAAAAGAAGCGCTTTGAGAGCATTTTGTAAGTTACTGCAGGATATATATGATTTAGTAACATAACTCATAAATCAACATCGTCATAATTGTATAGCTGTTAGGGGCCGCTTTTAACTGGGGGGCCCAGGCAGTTGCCTATGTCGCCTAATGGTAAGGTCCGCCCCTGGCAGCCATTAAATATATGAGAGTCTTGGGTTTGAATATTTCACTCAATATTTCACTGAAAAGTTGGAATTAGAGCTGAAACTCTAAGTCGATTAATAGATCAGTAGATCCACAGAAAACTTAGCAGCAACAATTTTGATAATCGATTAATCGTTTAAGTAATTTATCAAGCAAAAGTGACAAAAATGTATCTGGTTCTTCTACAATGTGAGGATTTGCTGCTTTTCTCTGTTTAACATCATTGTAAATTTTATGTCGTTGGGTTTTAGACTGTTGGTCGGACAGAAACAGGCAATTTGAAGACATCCAGCTGTTTTCTGACTAAAAATCATCAAATCAGTAATAAAACTAATAATCCTTAGTGCACCCTGTAAGCTCACCTGGTAGAGCGCACGCTCCTTACTGCAGCGGCTCGGGTTCAAATCCAACCTGCGGACCTTTACTGCCCCCTTTTCCTGTCTATCTTCGGTTGCACAGTGTGGAATAAGATAATTTAACCAACCTTAAAATATACTTAAGGGGTTAAAAATGTGGACAGATCACTAATGAATGAGACCAATATGAAATCTTATTGAAAACTTTATGTACCAAGGTTCGGTACGTCTCCTTCCTTTGCCCGTCTCATTCATGACTTCCTGAAACTCCAGTCCAACATCAACACTTTGAGATGTAAACGGCCCTCGTGTGTGCGTGGCCATTTAGCACTCGGCAGATGTTACGTCAGCGTGGAGCACGTTTACACCGTACATCAGCCCTTCAAGGACTCCTGCCAGGTTTACTCCGAGGCAAACACTGAGGTTCATTATGTAAGATTGAGCACGGACAGGGAGGAGGGCCCTGCAGCCAATCAGAGAGAAGAGGAGGACCACCCTTTACCGCTAGTGGGTGAATTGGATGATGGACTCTGAGGATAATCTGTGCAGTGTAAGGTAGTTAAAGGGGCCCAGACATGTACAGACAGAGCAGGGGTAAATCTGAGACGGCAGCTTCACACACACACACACACACACACACAACACACACACACACACACACGAGGGCCTCCAAATACAACACTGACCTTTGACAATACACCTGTGCCTGATTATTACCACTTATATCTCAAAACAGATCTGATGGATGTTACATCGCACACGCAGACACACAGACACACTCACACATGTCCAGTGGTGGAAGAAGTATTCAGATCTTTTACTTAAAACTGCTATAATTATTTTTTCTATGCTAACAATGTAAATGACAGCGTGAAAACAATGCGACAATGTGAAAGGGGTCGCTCGTAGTGATACAGAGAATTAGCACCTGAACCTGCAGCTCCCCTCGGCTTCAAAGTGAGTTTCAGCTCGTTGTTCAGCTGTCAGCTGCCTGTCGTTTTCAGCCGCAACAGGCAGCTGTTTTCAGAGAAAAAGCTGTAAAAACCCACTGTACACCACCTGCTCAGCAGCAAACAGCAGACAGGCACAGTTACACACCAGCTGGTGAAAATAGTGGAGCATTCAGCAGCTAAAGAGCCAGATATTTCCCTCAGGAGCTGGTGGAGACTAAAAACAGAGCTAAAAGAGAGAGAATATTGGACTTATATTCATCGGATGAGCAGAAACACGACTCCTAATGAATGATAATGTTGCTCTGTAACTGCTGGACGTGTAAATAACCAACTGTTTGCTAAAAAGTTCAACGCATTAACTTGAAAGGTGATAATATGTCATTGTTGCGATCACTTGTTTCCGCTGCCCCCAAGTGGCCAAATAAATCAGTTACTGCAGGTTAAAAGTAAAGGTGGTAATACCACAATGTAAAAAGTCCTGCATTCAGATTGTTCTTAAAGGTATCCTGTGGAATTTTTGAAAAACTAGCAGCGCTACAGGATCAGTGCATCCCCGTTTTGTTTGTGACTTGTGAACGCACACAGCGACGTGATACACAGTCCTGCCAGTGGTTTCACATCATTCCACCGATTGACCGGTGGTGGTAATGAGCCAGCAAAAGGCAGTGAAGAAGAACTTTTAATATAAACAGAAACGCTCAAGTAAAGTACATTATTAATAACAGTACTTGAGTAAATGTACTTAGTTTCTTTCCACCACTGCGCGTAAAACACATGTCAGTGTAAAATTCAGATGTTGAACTACATTCCTGGCAAAACCCCACAGTTGGCACATGTTCAGCACCAGATTTAACACAACCAGCACCTGAGGCAATGAATACTCGGGAAGCGATGTGTGCAGAATGACATTATATGCATGTGCAGGTGTGTGCATGTGCAGTATGTCCCTGTGCATCTACTGAACAAGCGTACATGCGCGTACATGTGCTGTACTGTAACTCTTCTTCTCTACTGTAAATCTGCTTTTATCGCAACAGCTATTTGAAACCAACAGTACAGTTACAAATCAGCACAAAAGGTGACCCTCATACTGAGCTTCTTCTCAAAACAACTGGGGACTTCATCATGAGAGCGCCTCCTGAACCTGAACTTCTCTTGACTGTACCGAGGGCAGGAACACACACCCACAACACGCAGCCAAAATGTTTTGTTTTTAAGCTCGTACTACCACAGGGAGGCTGCCAGACAATCTCCAGACAGAACAAACACAGCATCAAAAGAAATTTGCTTGGCAGGTCTACAAAGTGCTGAGAGACTGCAGGGGAGAAGCACATCAGAGCAGCCACGACACAGCGGAGCGTTATTCAACCAGCAGAGGCTTCGCATACATGAGTACTGATCAGATTCAGCTTCCAAGATGGTTAATCCATCTTTCACAGTAGTATTTAGTGACATAATCCAGTCGATTACTCCTAATGACGTGATATAATCAGATAGAGTAGAAGTGGAAGTATAGTTCCACCTTTAAACTCACCTAATGGGCCAATGAGGATATAAATGTTCAACAACTACTTAAGCGATGGTCACAACGAACAATGTACTATATAAAATAAGTTCTTGGCACATGAACACCTTTCTTAGTGCATGCACTCACTGCTCTTTTGCTGCTGTTGTGTGCATGCGTGCAGTGATTACCTTGTTAGTTCAAAGAATTCACACAACAAACACTTTTTGTTATGAACCATTAAAAACTGTCTTGTTTGAACTGTTTTAGCATGCATGTGATTGAGTCATCAATAATAAGAACGGTAAAAAGAAATGTTTGGCAAATCAGTGGCAATGAAAGTGGATTCAGAAGCCCATTAATGAATCATTAAACTATAAAACATGATAGTACATCATCTACTTTTAATAATAAATTAACAATATTGGTGATTCTGGCCCTGGTGTTTCTTGGAATCATATCTCAATCAAATTTTGTGGTACCGCCCGCCCCTATCTTCTATTTTGTGGGGCTAAAAACAAGTGAAACGTGAGGTTTTATTGGTTTATCTTCTGAGGGTTTAGAAGGTTAATCCTCTGCATAGCATGGCAGTTTCATGGCAGTTTTCCCATTATAAATTTATTTATAATGGTTTCATTCTAAATTTTATGGCAATCTGGTTGTCAAGATGTCAGATGGCCAGACAGAGCAAATGACCAACACTGCCATGGGCCCCTATTATTTTTAAAACAATGGCAACCAGTAATCTGTGAGAAAAGTGTCTGTGAGCGCAGAAACGAACTGCTTTTAAAACTTTTCTCACAGATTAGATCAGTTAATCCCTGTTTCGGCTGCGGCACAGATACAGTCCGCGTAGCAGCAGGGCTGGCAGTAAGAGATGCAGAGAGCAGGAACTATTTTACCTGTTCAACTTTCATGTGTTCTCACCATCTGTAAGGATTATTTACGGGTGCAAATCTCTGACCTGCACCAGAGACTTCAGCTCAGAGTATCTGTGTTAGTTAATTAGAGAAGCAGGATGGTCTGAGCTCCTTAGTGGCCCCTCTCTAATGTTACCTCCACACTGTTTATGTTATATGGAGGCCACAGAGACCCTCTGCAGTCAGTTGCCATGGCACTGACCCATAAATCATGTAAAGTCTTATCTAAGCAACAAGGTCTTAACAGTGTGCAAAGTCTCTGTGTAAGAAAAAAGACAGCCTTGCTGCCAATTTGTCCCAGGGGCCACTCGCGGTGCAGAAAACAGAAAAATCCCCTGCGGCCCAAAATGCATTTTCCCCATAGACCTGCATTATTAAAAATATCCATGGTCATAAACCAAAGTATAGGACAAATTAAAATTTTTACGTGATGATGACACTAGATGAAAAGTTAAGGGGTCACCAAAGTTCTTACAATTCATCCAGTAGTAGAGATATTTCTCTAAAAACCACAAATGTCAACCTCATGGTGGCGCTAGAGGAAAGGTCCGGGGATCACCAAAGTCTGTAGGAGATATTGTCTGAAAACCAGCCTTGAATCTAAGGCTTTACTGACTGAAGTAGTTAACACTTTGTTATATGATCAGTATCTATCAACAGGTACCAACATCAATATGTCCAAAAAAATCTGCTCTAAAAGTAACATCATTAACCTGAAGAACAAAGAACGTGTTGCTATAACGTTTCAGTCCTGAAGCTGTAAGGTGATTGATCAGATTGTGATTACCTGGAAGTTTCCCACCATGATGAGGCCAGCAGCGCAGATCCACGCGGTCGAGAGGCCGGCCGTGTTGAGAATACAGTTCTGGTGCTTCTCTATCACATGAGCATAACGCAGCAGGCCAATCAGCATCACTGGAGGCAGAGAGAAAGGAGAGAGACGACGGCATATTTCATCATACAGCTGAATAACCCAAACACTGCGAACACTACACTGCAACTCTACAGGCTGTATTTCAGATGTTCAGGGTGACACTCTGCATCCAGAAACAAACACATCTAGATTCAGGAGTTACTTCACCATTCATCATCTTAGTTTACAGTACTGATTGTTGGACACAAGGGTGTAATTCAGAATCAGAATCAGAAATACTTTATTGATCCCCGAGGGGAAACTCTTTTGCTACAGCAGCTCGCCTTTACGTCAGTGCACACAGGGATAGAAGTACTAAGCAAAAAATATAATACGCTATAATACAGGTCAGAAAATAAGTTAAGTACCAAGTGGGTATAAGTATAAAATAAAATAAGTGTGAAGTACTTTTTACCGGTTGATAATAATACGGTATAAAGTAATAGTGCATGAACTGTCAAGTTTAATGTAGCTTATTAAGATTATAATGAGACGGAGGATATTGCACAGCAGTAATAGAGGTATGAATAAATATCAATATCAATAAATAGGGAATTTTAAACTGAAAAGAGTATATTGCACAGGAGCGCTACTTTTCAAAATCCTCCTTTTGCCCCTCCACACTTTCACAGTTTCAGTTGAGACGCCATAATCTAGATGTAGTAGATAAAACGCCACCTTCAACTGTTTCCGTTCGCTCACAGCAAGAAGCTTTACAAGCAGCAGCTAATGCTTTGCGGACCGTTGGCTCAGGCTACATACAGGCTTCCATTTTCATCTGACTGGTGAAGCCTGTTGGGCTTGTACGCAGTCACTACTCCACTCCACTACTACCGCGACCTCTGCATGTTCTTCAGGAGGGAAAAAATTATATATCAATTTAGATTTTGACTTACAGTTGGCAATGTGTAACATCTAAAGATAAGGAGGTAAAGGACAGTGCTTGCTTTGGTAAAAATGTAAATTCAACATTATTTATTGTTAAACCTGCAAGAACTTCTTTTTTTGGCCACTTGGTGGCAGCGGAAACAAGCTGTACACACACACATTATCACCTTTTAAGTTGACCTTGTTGGCAAACAGTTGGTTATTTACACATCCAGCAGTTACAGAGCAACGTTATCATTCATATGGAGTCGTGTTTGTGTCACCTGATGAACGTAAGTCCAATATTCTCTCTCTTTTAGCTCTGTGTTTGGTCTCCACCAGCTCCTGAGGGAAATATTTGGCTCTTTAGCTGCTAAACGCTCCACTATGTTCACCAGCTGCTCTCTAACTGTGTCTGTCAGCTGTTTGCTGCTGAGCAGGTAGAGCACAGCGGCTTTTTACAGCTTTTTCACTGAAAACTGCTGCATCTGGAACTGACGCTGGTGAGAGTCCTGAGAGGGAACCAAAATAGTAAAGTTGTAAGCTTCTCACCTCTCCTGCAGAGTTTTTTTTTTAAATTTCTGTATATGTGTGTTTATAATTAATGTGCAAACAAATACAATAAAACGCTAACAATGCCCTGAATAAACCTACTTAACAGTGCTAAAAGGAGAGACCTTTACTCTCCTTTTAATATCAAGAATGTGAAGCAGCATCTAAGGAGCAGCGAGTTCACAGCGTTGCATCCGAAACATAAATCTCTGTGTGAGCAGATTCCTCACGTCTGTTTATCAAACTGCTCCATCAAAGCTTCACAGCAGTTCCACGCTGCTCTCCCACACATCCATCTGATGCTCATGCCGTTCACATCTGGTGCTCATCACGCTGCAAACTACAGAGAGCGACCGTTTTGATGTTCATGTTGTTAGTCCAGCAGCAAACACAGTGTTCAGTTTTTGATGATGGAGTGTACGCGGCGATAAGACTCCCTGTTTTGGGTTCTGGGTTATCAGTGTGTTTCACCGGCCGCCGCACAGCGAGGGATCGACTGTCTGATCTTCTCATCTGCACTCACACCACACCTTCGAGTTAAACAAACTGCCTCACAAACATAAACTGAGTATTGTTCATGAGAGCACAAAAAAAAAAAAGGGGGAAACGCTTTTGATGTTGGGGAAATTTCCAGAGTGTGAGCTCGCACACGCCAGCACAGTCGCTTTCATTTGGAGCTGAAATGTTTAGTCGTGTAATGGATTAGGTGATCGACAGAAACATTTTTGATAATCAATTAATGGTTTAAGTAATTTTTTAAGCAATAAGACTAAGAGTCCACAGCCATGGCAACATGCTCACAATGACAATGCTAACATGCTGATGTTTAGCCGGTATAATATTTGAAATGTTCACCATATTAGTTTAGCATGTTAGCACTAATTAGCACTTGACACAAAGTACAGACGAGGCTGATGGGAATGTCATTATTTTTTGCAGGAATTTGGTCATAAACCAAAGTATTGATGCTAGAGGAAAAGTTAAGGGATCACCGAGGTACTAAATTTCATGGCAATCCATCCAAAAGTTATATTTCACTCAAAACCAAAAATGGCAGCCTCATGGTGGCGCTAGAGGAAAAGTCAGAGAGTCTCCAAAGTCGGAAGGATTCATCCGGTTGGGGACATGAATGTCTGAATTTCATATTAATCCATTCAAATGCTGCTAGCATCACTAAAAATGCCAAACGTTTCCTGGACCCAGCCTCTGAGATGTGAGGATTTGCTGCTTTTCTTTATCACATATGATAGCAAACTGATTATATTTCATTTTTAGACTGTTGGATGAACGAAATAAGCAATCTGAAGACGTCACCTTAGGTTCTAAAAAATTATAAACAGGTTGTTTTATGAAAAAATGCTGATAAAAATAATTGTTAGCTGCAGCCCTACTTTCATTTGAACCAAATGACTTTACTGTCTGACCTGACCTTTGACCCTTGTGGGTCACCAGCAGGTCTCCCCGACTGCCTGTCCACACCGCGCAGCTCTTGCTAATGCTGCTGTATGCCATTCAAAATTACCTTCCAGCAGTAAGTAATGAGGTGTAAACTGCATGAACTATAAAATGTTTGAGATTAGATGAGATTATAAAATATTCCTGAGAGTATTGTCTAATTTTAATAATAATAATAAATCTCGGCCTGCGTCTTGGTTATGTGAAGTCATGAAGATGGCAGGACGCTCAGTGGGTGTTAACAGCCAGGTTGTAAGATATATAGCAGACACATAAAAACCCTGAGCTGAGACAGGTTAATGGCTTTGTTAAACGTCCCCAAATTCCAGCATTTTCTTAAAAAAAACAAACTAAAAGAAAGAACCAGGTGTTCCCCCGGTGAGATGTCACAGATATTCAATGTTTGAAGAGAGTACAAATATGCAACCTCAGTCAGGACCCTCCTGCCAAGCTTTAAACATTTATTACAACATTATAGTTTGACGGTGTGCTCATGGGACACTCCATCATCAAGCCTGACATAACACCTAATACATCGCTGAGCTGCACATAGAAAAAGCTTCATATCTGTTTATAAGGGCCGGCTGGTAGTTGTTAGACAGGTCAAGATCATATATGATTAGCTGCGAAATGGAACATGTGACTATAAAACTACTTCCATGTATGTCTGAACTACTAAAAGGTTCAGAACATCCATCATTTTATCTCCTTTCCTACTGCTATCCTCAAATCCTGACAACAAAGAAATTCTATTATGTCTAACTGTAATATTTGTCCTCAGTATATACTGTATTGTGCAGCGGTCAGTTCCCCGTGTGTTGTATTGATGGAAGTTTACAGACAGCAGTGTGTCGTGCTGAGATAAGCCTACGTGATCAGCAGCACTTCACACTATATTCATACACCAAACCCAGCTCCTCTGAAATACTACATCAAAAAGTCGCTGTTCAAACAAACACATCTGTGTGAGAAATTACAAACACCAAAAGGCGATTATCTAATGACCACTTCAATGTCATCCTTTTCTGTTCAAATACAAGAGCCAAAATTTGGTCTTACAAAAGTGTGAATCTAGGCTAACTGAACAATGTGTGAGTGCAAAACATCTCAGTAAAGGCTGCACACACTGTGTGTTAACAGACATCTTCCAGTCTCAAGAGATCGGGTCGCAAACTTTGATAGCTGTGATTTCCAAATACCGAAATTTGTGACCTGTAACGCTAGCGGATCAAATGTATGAAAAAGAGCAAAGTGTCGACCAAATATTTCAAGCAGAGGCGTTAGTGCTCTACAGAGGCTCAAGTTTTATCACAGCTATGACTCACTCTGTATCTAATATCTGAACATACAGGGTCACAATTTTTGGTTAAAAGCTATCAAAATTTGATAGCTATGATAACAACAGCGGCAATACAGCCGAAAGTCCTGTTCAGGTTACAGAATCTGATGGGTCACATAATACAGTCTAAGAGCGAATAGTTTGCGTAAGTGCACAGAATGAAGAGCGGCACATCATCCTACAAAGCAGCTAACTAGAAAACTACGGACGACTTCAGAATGTAAACAATCCCAATATTCATTTTCTAACATGGTATCCCGCCTTCTATTCTATTTTCTGCAATGTTTTTTACTCATTTCCCAGGTGTATCGGAGAGTAGAGTGACATAACTCATGCATAAAATGTTTCCACTATTCTTTTCTACAGTAAAATTGTAGCCACCATCAATGCCAGAATCCCATTGGACGCACATTGTGGAGGTACAGGGGTGCATTTGGAGTTTCAGTTCAATTTAAGCTGCCGGTATGCTTCTTCAGAAAGGCTAGTCGGATGGTCTAAAGAGGTTTGAACTTCTCCCCACGTTCTGTTCTTTCATTCTCAACACAACGATTTCTGTCACTTTTCACGAGTCCAACGACGTCTTCCAGGAGAGACTGTCTGAAAATGTGCGATATTAACCCGCATTTAAACGATATAGCGCCTCCTCTCGCTCTGCGAAAGCCGGCTCTTCACTCCACCTTCACCTTGTGGCCGTTCAGAACAACGATAAACACGTCTTATAAACTAGTTCGAGCATAACCCAACCTTTAGCTGAACTTTGGCTGCAAAACCTGGCAGAAAATCAGGCTGGTATTATGGTTTACTCCTGCAGTGTAAATTCTCAGGAGCCTGACAAAGTTTTATAAAGCGGAGTAAACCACCCAAAATAGATGGTTTAAAGTAGTTTTGGCACACAGCAGAGCAGAGTAGTTGCCCTCGTGATCAGAGGGCGAATGCATAAAAATGCAGCATTCATGGCATAGAGTAACTTTTTCCTTTGGGGGGGCGGGACCTGGCAGTCGATTCGGGGGAGCAGAGACTTGGCTGGAGCCACAACAGCTGAGAAAACAAGCCTGAACGTTTTGGATGCACAGAGCACCGTTCAACCGAGAGCAGTGTGTGAAGGTAAAAAAAGTACTAGACCTACATTCTCTGTACACACAATCCTAAAAGTGCATCTGACTGAATACTTACTACTACTAGTTTTAGTTTCAATACTAAACCTGTATTGAAACTTACCCATGAAGGATCCAGTGCTGCATATGAGGCTGAAAAAGCAGCTTTCAGGTGGGAGAGTTCCACATTTACTGCAATGAAAACAGAGAGCAGAGGAGGGGTAGTTAGTGCGGGCTGGCCTCAAGGCTCAGTGGGCTAAAGTGCAAGTTCAACCAAGTTTTTGCAGAGTTAGGCAATAATTCCTTAAAAATAGTCATGAAAAAGCAGCGCGGCCTAATATGTGTGTGCTTTCTTACTCTGTGGCATTAAAACCATGCCAGCATTTTCCCTTGGACAGCAGTTTAGCAGAGAAAAATGTCTATAGATGAAAAAGGACAGACTTGCTGGGTGGTCGAGGAAAGAATGACACTGAGATATTTATCTATAGATCAAAAGCACCAAGAAAAATGTTGTGAAACTAAAACACGAGGACTGTAGCAACAGGAGAGACATGCTGAAGATGGGTGAATCTGTAGTTGCATGAACCCCTTGTTCATTATTGTATGCGGGGGAGCATTTCTTGTTTACATTTTGCGACTCAGTGTGGCAACATTTCAAAGTGCGGCGAAGGATCCACTACACACAACAAAAGCTCTTCTTCCTGTCGAGGTGAAGAGGTCCCCCTTCCTCTCCGACCGCGAGCCTCAGTCGGGCAAGTGTGGGCTTATCTCACAACAAACTCTGCACTGCAGCTGCTCACCAGCTATCAGAGCAATTTATCCAAAGCCAGGTGGAGAAAAAACACTAAACTACCTTCTGCATTCAATTATATTAAGCCCTTTTCAGACATAGATCCGAAACATTGCTGGCTTCGTCTATCAGATTTGTGTCATTCAGACACGACAGAGCCACGATACTGCAGCGATGTTCGGCACCTGGTGGAGGGGAAACGATTTGAAATGTTATGATAGCAATAACAGCAAGTGTTTTCTGTTCTCTCACAGGCTGCATCACTGATGGATTTTAAAACTTATTTTGCCGTTGAAGCCTTAATTAATGACACGAAATACGCTCGCACATTACACACACTAGCATCAGTTTCTTCTTTTAATATTATTATAGAGTGAATTCTGCTGTCTGTTTTATAATATCCGACATTCAGGACATTCAGTTGGGACTCATTTTATTCCTATTACAGCGGCTCACACTCTGTACTGCAAAGCGTTTCGCTGGACATTTCTTCATTGATGCAGTTGGCATGAATGAAAATGTAAAAATATAGGGAAAGACATTACTGTGGAGTTCGAGGGTCTTTTAACCTCTTTTGCCTCGGTCGCACAGAGAAAGTAAAATAGTTTTTATAGACTGATCTGATGTGAGAAGATGTTAAAATTGGCTCTTTCACAATGTTTCCTAGTTTATTACATTTACTTTATTTTCTTTGTGTATAAGAGATGATTACTGAGAAAATACATGTATTACAGTGATCTTTGAGTTTATCCTTGTGCTGCTGCAGCCTTTACGTTAATCTGACGACATTCCAGTCAGATTTGTGTCATGTTGAAAGTGATAAAGAAAAGTTTTTAGGTCTGACCTCATCAGATCGCCGTCGTGACTTTTACGTTAACGTGAACAGGGCGCTTATTCAGACATGAGACCATCATGTTAAATTGCCATCAGATTGATGTAAAGGGGAAAGGAGCTGCAGGTTAGTGCCCAATATTCAACAGTTTTGACTGATAAATGTTCTGTTGCAACGACTTAAATGTCTTATATTTCACATAAAGTCCTTGAACCTCACTAGTCCAGTACAAAGGTTCATGTTTTCCTAAGTTTTCTCACTAATCACAGGCCATACTGCGTGCCAAATAAAACACAATGTGCACTGAAATATTCTGGTTTAGCTATTTGCTGTTTGGGTTCAGTGTTTCAACAAAAGAGAATTTTATAAAAGAGCAGAAATAAAGCGACTATTTACTGTTAAAAAAAACAAAACCTGACTTAGCAGAGCATATAGAAATGACCACAGCGAGGCAAGATGCCATTTCATATGATTTGATAGCCGCGGTCACATCACGCGTACAACGTGTGTTCTGTTGTGCTTGAAAGTTATTTTTTATTATTGTGAGAGTGGAAAGAGGATCCTCAGTCAGTTTCGTCATTGGTTTACCACAGTGGTTTCAAGAAACCGCACCAATGGCGGCAACTCAGTGTCAACATCACCCACAGGAGCCAGATAACTGGGACTGTTACATAACAGGCAGCAGCTTCATACCTGCAGAGGTGGGGTCACTGACCTGATGAGTGGTATGTTGTCCAGGGTGCAGCACAGAACAGGACCCCTCTGTAATGGAAGCTGCTCCTCGCATGACTCATTATAAAGCCTGTGAACACACACATGGACACGCACACACTCACTTTCAGTCTGCAGACACTGAAGGATAAAAGACTGAAGGTTCAGCTGTTCTCGAAGATTTTCAAAAGCAAACTTCTTCAAAAACCCATTTTGGGCCCAGCTGGACAGACTGAAACTCACTCGTCTTAAAGTAGTTCAAAAACATAATCTTTCACCCCCTAAGAGTCACATCACTGGTGCATAATGAATCTAAAGTAGGCAAATGTGTTAAACCTCTGTTAATAGTTGAGCATCAACTCGCACAACAGTCGAAAATTAACCCAAAATATTTTCAGGTGAAATGTCTCTTAAATAACTGCATGTGTTCTGATTACAGAGCTGTAAGATGCATCAGGGGTTTCCTCTAAATCCTGTATATAGTATAACAATCACTTCATCACAGAATACACTTCTATAGTACTGCCATCAGCAAGACTAACACCTGAGAGATGCAGCTGCTTTATGATGAATTTCTAATTAAAGCGAATATGAAAACGGATCTAACATTTTGAATAAAGGGCACACAATTAACAGCGTGATAGCACATGAGCAATTATTTATTTTAAGTGTGTTTAATGCATCAATTCCTTTAATCCAGCTTTTTTTTTCAATAAAAGTAACATTGACCTTGATTTGAAAACAAAATACTCCCAAATATCTTTATACCAATACCAGTAACGGCCTATAATTTTGCCTTTTCGAGAAATGTACAAACAGAATTGTATCAAACGACTACATCTAGACTTAATGAACAACAATACGGAGTCCGTATTTTAAATGTTTGGCTATATTATAATTTGAGAGCCGTTTAGATGTTATTACCTGCACTGAAAACACAGCAGCACCAGTCAATGCGTCGGAAACTGGACCAATAACCTAAATTCACCAACTACTCCTTTAAAAATGACAGTGATAACTAAAACTGTTATTAATGTGCTGGCGTATTTATGTGTTTCCTGTACCAGCTGGGAAGGTACTTTTATTAAAGAAACAGGCAGATGGTTTAAATCCATGTTTACATTTCACATACCACAGAAGTCGCCTGATATCAGAGATAAATCCAGCTGCTGCCCTGACATGAGTTTGGGTCTCTCCTCCTTCCATTTGAACCAATGTGTTTGCATTCCTTGTCTTTTCTGAAACTTCGGTTTACTGTAACTCGAAATCTCCCACTCTTTCTTTCCACGTTCTCCCATCATGTCAACATTTGCCCTGCAGCACTTTATTTTCTTTATGTCCACTCCCCATCTTCATCTCTCCAATCCTTCTCCATCTCACGCCGCAGACTTCCCAGGAAGTGGGGAGCGGGGCCTCGTTTATGTAGGCTGAGAAAAGATGACCTTTTCCTGAATCAATGCTACATAAACACACCAGCTGAGAAAGTGGTGTTTTTACTTTTCACACTTTTCACAGTGAGCACGTGTGAGTAATTATTCACAATCAGTGACTGAGTCTTTTGCAGTTTTGTGGCACATTAACAGGAACTGAGAATACCTCAACGCTACTTTTGAAAAATCATGTTTTTTCTTTCTGTTCTGGCCCTCCGTCCACACTGCGCTGCTGTTTTTCCAGACCCAGAAACTGAGCTTTTCTCCAGCTTAAATGAATATAAAACACTGGCTTCCTGTTTTAGTGTAGACGAGGGAAACCAGCTTCAGGAAAACTGGGACTTAAGCCTGCCCAGACACAGTTGGGGGCTGTGGGACAGTGAAGCTACGAAGACAACTTTCTGTCACCTGTTCATGCTGTTTTTGTCAGATGACGTTGTGATCATAGCATACGGATTTGATCGATGTCACAGTGCAGCACCGCAGCAATTACTGTTTGTCTGGTTAACAGGTAGCGTTTATAAGCTACAACAGTTTCATACTTGACCTGACAACAGAAACAAAAAGATACGTAAATGAGAACTAAATTGTGAGTTTGCTGATCGATCACATGACAGGGGTTTAACCAGCTGAGACTCAGCAGAGTAAACGTCCTCCTCCTTCCCAGATATCAGCAAAACACAACGAAGAAGAAGATATTTAGCTGTTTTACTATTGTTCAAGTGACCTGAAACGGTTTGAAATGTATCTGACTTCATGTGGACGTATTGTGAGGTTTGCGGTGTTTGTGAAGTCAAAGAGATGCTAACTTTATGGCACCAAAACCCAAAACCAAGGCAACACGTACTTAAACCTAATCAATAATAGTAAGTGCATCACAGACATTACTGACATCATAAAGCAGTGTGCATATGTGTGTGCATGTGTGCATATCTGTGTGTGTGTGTGTGCGTGTCTGTGTGTGTGTGCGTACCGTACCAGTTATGCACAGGGCAGACGTGCTGGTTGTACAGGGCCATCGCATATCTGTAAAGGAGAGAAGAATCTTCGATCAAAGAACTGAACAGGAAGAAACAGATATCGTTTCAACTAGCATGCTCAAAGCTACACTCTCAAAACATGGCTGTCAGTACTCTACTGTTTATTACTGTTTAACAAAAAATAAATAAGCTACAGCAGGACAAAAGCTCTGTTTCACCGTCAGATACAGCAAGACCAACGCCAGTCGCGGCTTTAAAAAGTACAACATATTTTTTCACGTGAATTTCCGTACTGTTGCTCTCACAGACTGAGGCCGCTTGCCTTCGTCATACATGTTCACAGAGGCTGCTGGCTCCAGGCCATAAAAACTTTATGAATTACATTTGAGGCCTCTGGCTGAGAGTCCTGTTCAGATGAAGGACAGATCAGCAGATGTTCAGCCTCTCAAACCTGCTGCGTGGATGCATGGACGGCAGTGTCGGCCTGTCGGCCGGTCCAGACAAATATCTCAACATCTACTGGAACCTCTGTGCTGAAGTAAGGAGCTGCTAGCACGGCTGTAAACTCTCATCTCTGATTCATCTTTTAACTGTAGCCGCATGTCAACAATATGTTATCTGAGATTTAAACATATCAAGAGCCACTGCAACACACTATCAGTTCCTTTCAAAACACCCAAAAGACACATTGTGCCACAGATGAGATACACACAGGAATCAACAAAACAATCTGCTGACAAATGTTACCGTACAAAAACTGAAAATTAGGCATGCGATGGTTGGAGTGCCTCTATTGATCGCTGATAACAAGGGGACACTCAGGTCAGAAGGATTGATTTGCTTTTACTTGAACAAACAGTGAACTGTGGTAGAGGTTATCACAGCATTTTGGTTTGAACTACTCATAGATTCGGTAGTGTTTGATTTAAATCATTGACTTGGCTTTGGTTAAAATGTAAAAAATGGACCCTTCTTTTTTACAGCCGTATCCCTTCATTCGTTCCTATGAAAACTTCACAAACTAGCCAGAGCTCCAGTACACGCTACAGTTATGTGTCTTGGTGATACAACTATTCAACAGAGCATTCAAAGGCACCAGCAGACAGGTGTCAACGTGTCTGAAAAACAACAGGTCTGGCAGAATGAGGGGGGATCACACACTCGCCTCTGACAGGGAAAGCTTTGGTGACCAGTTGTGAGAAATTCTCGCGCCCACTTTGCGAAGGTGTGAAAGGCTTCTTACAAAAGGAGACTGTGTCAATCCACTCACGCCAAGTTGATAAAAGGAAGAGGGAGATAAAGAAACAGTCACGCAGTCCGGAAATCAACTTAAACAAAGACGTTAAGGTGAGGCAAGTTTTCAGCACTGACGTCTCACTGTATCTCAACATCCTACATCTGCAGTAGGTGAGTGTATGAAGGTGTTAGCGCTTCCTAGCGTGCAGCCTGCTGGGTTTATTCAGGGATTTAGCCCAGTGTACATAGCCTCAGTCTCTCATTAACAACAAGTGCTGCAAAGCAAACATTTGACCACAGATTTGAGGTTTGTAGTTGTTCTGCGAAATTCCCTGTGAATGAATTCGCTGAAACAATAACTAGAAACTGTTCTGAGAAATGTAACTGTGAGCCACCAGGGGAGAGTTTAAGTCTACTATCTGATTCTTGATGTAGACCTACACAATGGTATATCTGTTTTTATGATTAATTCATTACTCCCCAGACCTTTCTACTGCCCTTGAACGCACACAGTGGAGTTACATGAGACATACATGAGGGTGTGTAGGAGGAGGGACGCACAGCTAAGGCTGCAGCTACTGATTACTTTTCATTAAAGGGTTACTGCAGGAATTTAGTATTGCACTTCCAAACATTTGGGGGACTTGCAAGAGACAGATTTCTTTTTTTTTCTTTCTTTTAAATGGTTAAATTTGATGCAGCAGAGGTCAAAATATCCTGTATTTTAGTCCTGCATCTTGGGATATATACGCTTTACATGAGAAATCAATCAATGTACGTATGAAGCTGAAGCCCGCAGGTGGTT
The DNA here is from genome assembly GCF_020085105.1 of Siniperca chuatsi. Lineage (NCBI taxonomy): Eukaryota > Metazoa > Chordata > Actinopteri > Centrarchiformes > Sinipercidae > Siniperca > Siniperca chuatsi. Next base: position 3,876,908 of record NC_058061.1, read on the forward strand.
TGATTAGCTTAGTGACCAAAACAAACAAGATAACGTGTTAGTGAGCTTTAGAGGTGCTGGTAGGCGGATTTCGTTACCTTTAGACAGAGCCAGGCTAGCTGTTTCCCCCTGTTTCCAGTCTTTATGCTAAGCTAAGCTGCTGGGTGTAGCTTCATATACAGCGTACAGACGTGAGAGTGGTGTTGATCTTCACATCCACACAAATAAGCATATTTCCCAAAATGTCAAACCATTCCATAAGACGGTATAGTCCCTCATTCGTCCAGGACTGTTCTATCGTAGAAAAGGTTTCAGTCGTAGTAGACGACGGGAACGTTTCGGCTCCCATCCGGAAGTCATTCTCAATTGAGAATGACTTCCGGATGGGAGCCGAAACGTCTTGATTCTGAAAACAGTGTCCAGATCACTACGACTGAAACCTTTTCTACGTCAAACCATTCCCTTAAGGTAAGTTTCCAACTACATGTCCCTTGAATCTTGTACTCAGTCTTGGATTATGCTCGATTCTGTACAGTTATTGTTACACTTCAAAACAGATGTTACAGATGCCATTTATGTTTCCTCCACAATGGCACTAGAGCACATGCCACCACCTGCTGACTCGTACCGGCAGCGTGACAGGCTCACAGGAGCAGCTCTGCTCGCTCATTTCCACCATAAAAGCAGCTGCTACTGGTCGCTGCCGTCACGTGAAGAGCTACAGATGTGACTGCTGTGAGTGAAAAAAGGGGCACACGGACCAGACAAGCCGAGACGAGTTTCAAGGACGACTCTTCTCCGACACAATCGTAGAATAAACAGCAAGCCATTACTCTCTCTCCGTCCAAAGAAGGAGATGTTTTACATTCATGAACTTTGTACAGCCAGTCGAGGTCATCGTGCTCACTGCAGGGATAATAGGTAGCCCGTCTAACCAGGCTAATGCAACACTTTGTACTACGTAGTTTGTTTACTTATTGTTAACTGTTAAGAAAATACACGTGGAAGAAGTTCCTACAAGACAGCAGATGTTGATGTTTATTTATTTTATGTATACTTACACAACCCATATTCCAGCGATGGTGAAGACGGGCAGGCTGACAGGAAGGATCATCCACAGAGACATGACGGCCACCTGGAGATCTCCACTGCAAGCATCAACACACACCAGCGTCACCACAGACCTGGACCACAGACCTGGACTCTGAGCAGGCCATTAAATCACCCGTTTGTCACGGTGACATGATTGCAATTTACAGTTTACTCTGGTCAACAAGAACTACACTAATTCTGTCGTGCACTTTTAGGACATCACAACAATTACTGTCCCAGCTTCTCAAACGTGAGGATTTGCTGCATTTTCTGTTTTATATCACTGTAAATGAAATGTCTTTGGGTTTTGGATCGTTGGCTGGACATTAGAAGACATTACTTTGGGCATTTTTTGTTATATTTTGACATTTTATAAACTGATTGATTGATGAAAACTAAAAAAAAAAAAAATGAATCCAGAGCTTAATCAACCATGAAAATAATAGTCAGTTGCAGGCCTGCAATAGGTTTAAACCAATAGCTGTAGAACAGGAGTATTGATACAGTTACACCATATGAGAAAAGATCAATACACTCACAATGGGGTGCAAGAGACGTTTACCAATATTGTATTGATTGATCTTTACAGATAAACCTGTGGACGACCAGATTTACCTGCCAGGGGTGCAGGGGCAGAAAGGAGCAGCCGGGCCCCTCCTAACCCCCTGTTCCTGCCCCCCTCTCTACCATGTGAGAGGCAGGATCTTACCTGGCCCCAGGTCTGCTGTGAAGCCGTTAAATTAAACACATCAGTTTAGGAATATGTGGCGTGTAAAGACAGAACTGAGACAATGAAGGTCTTAAAAAAGAGATTTTGACACATGAACAGGGCCTCGAGATAAAGGAGGGCTGACGGTTTGGGCTGCAACTACTGATTATTTTCATTATCTAGTAATCTGACGGTTATTTTCCTGATCAATCGATTCATTGTTTAGTCTATAAAATGTCAAAAAAGTGAAAAATGCCTGTCTCGGTTTGGCTTTTACAATCTAAAGTCCAAAAACCTCAAAATTATTGATTTACAAATCACATAAGACAAAGAAAAACAGCGAGTCCTCAAAACTGACGAGCTGAAACTAGGGACCGTCTGGGATTTTTGCTTGAAAAATGACTTTTGAACAATTGATCGATTATCAAAACACAACAGATTTATTTTCGATCAACTAATCAATTCATTGTTCCAGCTCTACCGACGGTACATTAGCTTTATGTTGCATATTCTCAAACATTTTGTAAATTCTTTAAACTTCGACTTTCAAGCCAGCATGGACGAGAAGTCTTTACATCTACAATCCCACGACTGCTGGGCGATTTCCAGCTGCTGATGAAGATCATGGGATATGATTGAAAGCTCCAGAACAGCTACAACGTGGACCTTGTGGTGAGATTTTTTTCTTAAGGACAAGAATGAACTTTGAACGTCAGTTTTTTTAATAAAATAAGCACAAACCAGTTGACACACTGTAAGCCAGGAACTTTTGGGGCCCCGGGAGTTTTGGGGCCCCCGGGACAGTTGCCTGCTTTACCTTGTTAGTCACCCAGCCTTGGTGTTCCTTCTGTGTGTTAACTATACATGTAATGTGTAGTGTATATATGTAATTAGTACATTAAATGTGAAAATGATATTACCAAAAACTGAAGTCATGTCTCAAAATTGCATATTTTATCTGGCCAACAGTAAAAAGAAACCCAAAAATATTATAATTAATAATATAATTATAATTTAAAATATGAAATTCTCATAATTGAGAAGCTGCCTGATGTTTGGTATTTGTACTTTATAAATGACTTGATTGATTTGATTATCAAACTTGTCTCGTCAAATCTTGCTTCGACTAACAATTATTTTATTATCAGCTCACGTGCTGATTATTTTCTTGTGTAGTCGATTGATTGCTTGGTCAATAAAATGGTGGAAAAGTCCTGGAGTCTTCTTGAAATTGCTTGTTTTGTTCACCCAAACGGTCCAAACCCCAAAGATATTCAGTTTAAAATCGCTTCAGACAAAGAAAAGCAGCAAATCCTCACAGAGAAGCTTTAACGAGAGAATTTCAGGACTTTTTGCTTAGAAAATAACTTTGAAGATTAATCGATTATAAAAGATTCATTTTCTGACAATCTATTAATTGATTTATCGACTCATTCATTCCTAGGGTTACAACTAACCTCATCACGTGGTACATTAAATGTCACAGATAAAGACAAATCCCCATCTCAAATGACCAAACACAGAAATTACGTCTTAAAATTAGTTATTTTGTCAAAAATATTCTATTTACAGTGGGATGACATGAAAGAAACACATTTATTCATCCATAAAATCCTGTAAATGTCAGTGCCGCCATCCTAAACCATCCAACACTGATTACAGGACAGAAGAAATAAACACCCATAAAACAAAACTATAGATAAAAACAACACAGAACTACTGTGTATTCAGCTACAAAAACTGTTGAAAATGGAGGCGTAAGAACCATTCAGACCATTTCATTGATCACCAAAGTTCTGTCAATTGACTAATGACATCTTGAACTCTGTGTTCCTGCAGGAACTTTGAATTCAGGACATCACAGCAGACCTTTAAGTCGCTGTGAGACGGTCACTGTGTCTTTGCTCTCCTTCGGTTTTTACTGCAGCCCTTCTTCAGGAAAAGCTGCGTGCAAAGCTGGTCTGAAGGGACTCAGATGCTCGGTCCTACCTCTCGTGTGTTCAGTGGGAAAAGCCTCCGGCTCTGCTCCTCATCTCAGCTCCTCCAAACTCGAGGAAAAGTTGCAAGAAGTCGCTGCGCTTCCGAGCTCCTCTGCCTGAGCTGCTGCGACTGATTTCATTGTCAAAACGTGACAGATGCGATGCAGATTTGTCACATCAGGATGAGGAGAAAGTGGAGACGGTGTGTTTTCCTGTTTTCATTCATCACACACTCCGCCCGTCCTCCGCCTGCAGCCTGGCTGTTATGACCAGAGGTGGAGAGAGCTGCCGGAGTCAGAAACTTTTAACTCCTCCCCGGACTCACTCAGATGTTACCCCCCTTTTTTAAAAGACACATTTGACAGTCTGTGTCGGTTTGACGCCACTTTTCACTTCACTAGTGTTTGAAAAGAAGTCCGTTTTCTCCTTTTTTTTTATGAGCTTGTGCCTCTGGACCTCTGCTGTTCTGGACTGTGTTGGACCAGCTGCAGGTGCTGCTGTTTTATCGGATCATTTTGTTCTCCGTCTAGTTCCTGGAAGCAGATTTCACAACCGGACTGCAGATAAATTACACATCGCTCGGTGCAGTCTGGGATGTTGGGTTTCGTGTTTCTTTACCCCTCAAATCAGCTCAAAATGTTTTCCAAGAAAGCGGATATGATACCTTCAGGGGCCCTTTGTAAGCTCCTGTTTCTGAGCTGGCAGTGGTGGAGGGGCCTGTGTAATGAGTGACTGGAAGTTTTCTGCAGGGCAGGAAAAGTCACTGTTTTAAAACTCAAGATTTTGAACTGTGCCCCTCAAACTTAGTCTGATTTTAAAGTCCACCATCTGCTCTAACTGCGCCTTAACCAGGTCTTTACCCCATAATGTTGCATTCAAATGTATTTATTGCTGGTTTAATACACCCCCCCCCCTTTTAAAAATCATTTAACCATTTTCATCCTTATCTTTTATTGTTGCTGCACTTTTGTATGATTTAATGTTTGTCATAATGTGGTGGAGGAAGTACTCCTTTACTTCAGTAAAAGTCGCAAAACAACAGTGTAAAAATACTCCATTACAAGTACATTACAAGTCTTCTTTTCCTTTCGGCTGTTCCCTTTCAGGGGTCGCCACAGCGAATCATGTGCCTCCATCTAACCCTGTCCTCTGCGTCCTCTTCACTCACACCAATGAACTTCATGTCCTCTCTCACTACATCCATAAATCTCCTCTTTGGTCTTCCTCTAGACCTCCTGCCTGGCAGCTCCAACCTCAGCATCCTTCTACCAATATATTCACATACAAGTACATTACAAGTACTATCAGCAAAATGTACTTCAAGTGTCAAACGTCAAAGTACAGATTCTTCACACAAAAAATGGCCCCTGTGAGTGATATTATACGACATTATTAAACTGTTAATTGTGATGGATCAATGTGTAATTCTGAGGGGTTGTGATATATATATATATAGGAGGAGTTTGGAGGGGAAATCTCTTAACAATGCATTGAGTTTAAAAAGTTTTTTTATGTAAAATCTTAAACTGTAAAGTAACCAGTAACAACAGCTGCCAGATAAATGTAGCGGAGTAAAAAGGACAACATTTCCCTCTGAAATGTAGTGAAGCAGAAGTATAAAGTAGCATTAAATGGAAATACTCAAGTCGTACAATATGGACGTACTTGTACTTTGACTGAGCACACTATTTTAAAATTATTTTTTTGCCGAGCAGAGTCAGTTTTCTTTGTGTTATATTCACATAAGTAAAAGTAGCAATACCACAATATAAAAATACTCTGTTGTAAAAGTCCTGCATTCACAAATGTACTTATATAGGCAGGCTATTGTCAGAAAAAGGTACTTACAGTAAGTTTCAAATTCATTATGCGTAATATCCCCTTTAATATTATATACATGTATGTGTATTTTACCATGTATGTACACATAATACATATAGATACATTATTTATATTTACTTGTGCATCATTGGCACAAAAAATCTTTTGGGATGAATAAAGTTGTATCTTATCTCATTATATTACTATTTATATTACTGGATTATTATTACCGATGCATTAACATGCAAACACCATTTTAATGTTGTAGGTGGTTGAAGTTGAGCTAATTTGAAGTATTTTATGCTGTTAAACTACTTCAGATGTGAACATGTATTTTTTACTAGTATAGTAAAGGAACTAATTATAGCTGATAATTGTAGTGGAAATGTAGTGGTACAAGTAGTAAAATGTACAGTATAAGTACATTAACAACACAGTTTAAAAACTGTATTTCATCACAACAAGAAGATGTAGAGAGACAGAGAAGTTTTTTGCTGTGCAACAACAAAAAACCCACATTAGCAAGAGAAAAATCTTATTATTAGAGCTATTATTGCTCATTAATCGATGTATGTTCAGTTAAGAATTCAATTTTCCCGACGGCACTTGAAGGCATCCTCACGGGGCTCCTCAGTGTGCAGATGTTTATCCACAGCTGCTTTCAATTAACGTGTGTTTAAGGCGGAAATAAAGCGTCTGTGCCGCAAAGTTGAGTGTTTTTCTGAAGCTGCTGCAGCTCCTCTGTTACATCAGTCAGAGAAAACACTGAAAACTAACCTCTGCCACACGAGGGCGCTAAAGGATCTATAATATGACACCTTGAGTCTGACCTGGTCCATGATGCCCCAGTGATGGTGAAGAACTGGTTGTAGTGGGACAAATGAGATAGGCTTTCTTTAACTGCATGAATAAAATGTAGTTCTACTCAGTGGTGAGTTTATGGTGACCCTACTGTAGCCTGTATAATTACAGATCGATCGATCAATAGATAGATAGAGTATTAATCCCAGTGGGAAATTACAGCATCAAAATAACGTCAGTCACAAACAACCAGAGGTGGAGGAAGCATTCAGATCCTTTACTGCAGTAAAAGTACTGATACCACACTGTAAAAATGTGTGTTGAAATGTTACTGCAGTAAAAGTATGTCAGTATAATCAGGTAAAAGTACTTAAAGTATTAAAGTAAAAGTACTCGGTGCAGTGAAGCGTCCCTGTGGCTGTTGTGCTGTTATATATTCTGTCATCAGATTATTATTCCTCGTGCATTAATGTAAAGCAGGATGTTGTAACTGGATGTAACTAACGCTGTCACATAAATGTAGCAGAGAAAAAAGTATAAAGCTGCATGAAAAGTACCTCAGATTTGTACTTAAACACGGTACTTGAGTAAATGTACTTAGTTGTATTCCAACACTGCTATTTTAACAGTCTTGGTGCATCAGCAGTGATTATTATGGTTTAAACCTCATGAGACTTCGTTGCAGTGAAACTCTCTAATATATATAATATTGTCACAGAGCAGAGCTGCAGATCATGTGGCGGTTTTGTAAAAAGAAACCCTGCACTTGTGACCTTAATCCTTTCTGGGATGCTTCCTCTCAGTGTGTCTGTCCTCTGTGTCCTCTGGCGTCACCCACCCACAGCTGCAAGACTAATGTGCTGAGCAGGCAGAGCTTTGTCCTCTATCAACCCACAACGTCCCAGCGGTTCACATCTCAGCCTGGACGTCTACAGGACAGAGTCAGTGCTGCGGAGGAGCTGCTTGTTTTAAGACCACAGGAGTCTTGTAGGGTTTTAACTGCGTCCACAAGACAAAGTCCTGCACTCTTACTGCACTCAGGGGTTTAACTGGTTGTAAAAGTGGAGGACAGTGGAAGTCAGAGAGATGGATTATCAGTCTGCAGAGTTTCTGTGTTGTCCTCGATCAGTCCATCCTCAGCAGAGAAGATCATCTGAGAAGGCAGGGAGTTTGATAACAATGACAAAATGCTTCCCAAAATATTGCAAAACATGACAAAGGAGACAAAAAAAACTACCATTTATCTAAATCCCATTTTTGTGACTAAAAAAGCCTTCAGTTATAAAAATGACTGATTAAATGCTGTAGTAGCTAACTAAAGAAAATCCATCTAGTGAGCAAATATATGAACAACATGAGTGTAGGTTTGTTTACCCACAGCGAGCAGCTCCACGAGGCACTTTGAGCTAAATGCTAACATCAGCATGCTAACATGCTGATGTTTAGCAGGTATAATGTTTACCATTTTAGTTTAACGTGTTAGCATGCTGCTATTTGCTAATTAGCGCTAAACACAAAGTACAGCCGAGGCTGATGGGAATGTCTTTAGTTCTGCAGGTATTTGGTCACAATTGAAATTTTGACCTGATGGTGGCGCTAGAGGAAAAGTCAGAGGACGACCAAAGTCAGTAGGATTCATCCTCTGGGAACCGTGAATGTTTGAACAAAATTTCATGGGAAACCATTTAAAAGCTGTTGAGATATTTCAGTCTGGACCGAAGCGGTGGACCGACCTGCTGACGCTTTCACACACCTGTAGTTGGTTTGCTCTGGACCGAATCAGTTCGAGCGTTTTGCCATTGGTTCGGTTTCTTTTCGCGCTTAGAAAAATCCAAACGAACCAAAACGCATAATACAAACCACGTGAGAGCGTTCTCTCCGCTTATTGGTCAGATGTGTCTGGGGCGGGAGCAAGAAAGTAAATACAGGAAGAAGGTCCTGTGTTCTGGACTCTGTGACACATTTCATTTAGCTTGGAGCGACGGCACAGTTGGCATTTGCTCATAACCGTGGTAATTATCTAGCTGAATGCACTTCGAGGAAACGTCTTGAAAACACTAAGTTAACTTATAAGGTCAGTTTCAGGTGAAACTAGGCAGACACTCAGGAAGACTCCTCCCTGAGGGCGGGGCCTAAACAACACAGAGTAGCTTAAATTTCTGAGTTCGCAGACCATTTTCACAGTTGGGAATGACTTCCGGATGGGAGCCGAAACGTCTTGATTCTGAAAACAGCGTCCAGATGACTACGACCGAAACCTTTTCTACGATTAACTTATAACGTTCACACGCAGACGACTGAGCAGAACAAGGGAGCTAACATTGAGCATGTACAAGGACCGAAGGCGTGTTCGGTAAGCGTGATATGTTAATGGTGGTTAATGGTACGCCAGATCACGTTCCCACCACAAACAAACCACTCCAGAGTTCGTTTGGGACCCCGGACCGAGACCACCTCCTCTCAAGGGTCTACCAGAGTTCGTTTGACGGCTTTCACATCAGCCCAAACCAACCGTACTAACCGGGCAAATGCAGGGTTCGTTTTCGGTGTGTGGGAAACATTTATCGGAGTATTGGTTCAAGTACAGTAGTCTCGTGACACTCTGGGATCACCTGTACATGCGTGTTTTTGAATCAACATGTCAAAATGTCACAAATTTTGAAGCTTTAAAAAAAATTAAATGCTATAATGTTCTATTCAATTCATATTTGACTTGAAATGTCTGTACCCTTGTGTCTGTAAGTTATATTGCCCTAATGGGAGTTAGAAAAACAAGCGTTGTCACTAATTTCTGAGGTCTTTACAGCCAGGAAATCAATAGAACCTAATGTTCAAACATAGTTTTGGTCAACATTTGACTCTTAAATTATCGTTTTGAACTGGATTTTTTGTTTTCAGTTACAAATAATTGAACTTTTCATGGATTTTCTCTTCACCTTCTATGACAGAAGAGAGAGGTGCAGATGGGAAGGATACAGTATGTATACTTTTAGTATGTATATGTATGTATGTATACTTTTACGCTCTAAAGACTTCGAAAATAACTGAATTAATGGTCGTAACTATTCTTCTGTTGTCTGTAACATGAAAACAAAGCATGCTTCCCCCCCTGAAACAATGAACTGAGACATTTTAAAACCAGAATGGATTTATTGTGACAACATTTCAACACCAAAAGCCCTTGAACGTTTTTTTTTTTTCTCCATTCGATCGCAGTCGACAGTAGAATCCACACGGAAATCAGGTTTTCTGATGTTTTACAAGAGGAGACATAAAGCACAGACCGACACGAGTGAGCTCACATGGATCCATGATAGAAAAAAAAATAAAAATAACAAACATTGTTTGGCACACAAATGACTCAATAATATAATTTCAAGTTTAAAAAGGTGTTACAACAAGTCGGCCTTTCAGCTCTAAAATCCTGACCAGGAATCTTTACTGACATTACAAACACTTCTTACCCTCTTAAAATGATAAACAGTATTCGGAGCTGTGAGTAAAACTACGGGTTTGGTAGTCGTTAGAAGTCCAGAGACACTAGCGAACTTCAGGCTACACTGGCAACATGTTGGTGGTGAAGATAATTCAGAGGGGACGTTTGTGGTCTCAGCACTTCGTACATTACTCCCTGATTCGGTCACACAGCGTTCCCTACGCAAACCTTGGAGGAAAAACCAAAACGTTATTCTTAACCTGTCGTCCAGCTGCGGGTTGCATCCTCAGAGGTACTTTTTGTGATTTCATAGATTCTACTTTCTGCGCCGAATGATAAAATATTTGTACGTTAAGTCTGCAGCAGTCTGGAAAAGTTGGATTTAAACGTTTAAACGTTTAATTTCTCCGGGCAGACAGAAGACATCATGAAAACACCGTCTGAAGATCCAACACGCTGCTGAACAACAAGTAAAATATAACGGTTTGACTTTTGCGTAGAGAACTCTACGTTCAAGCCAAAATCCCCCTCAATGTACATTTGTAAGCTGCTACTACACACAGATATTTATCCATAATGTGCACTGGTTTCACCTAAAAGGGCATAAAACACAGGACATGAAGAAAAAGGACGGTATGAAATTACACTACACATATCACAAATTAAACACAATTACTTAAATCTCCTTTCAACATGAAGTATTAATGGCTTTACCATTATCCTCCATCGCTTAACATTTAAGAGGCAAAAATGGTGTCAACAGATGTAAGGAATGAGGAAACATAAAACATGACATTTGGATGAAAAGAGGACAAAATGAAGGACATCTAACAGCTCATTCTAATAAAAATATGCTAACATCTACTAGGTGCACTTCAGATTTGCTGGAGAATGTTATATATTAAGAAAATAAATAGATTCTTATTATTTACAATGGACACATCATCTTGTACCTTTCTTCTTAGCAGCTCATTGAGTGCAGCACAAAGTATCACAGCAGCCTGGTTATCTTCTGTTAAACCACATCGTGTCAGAATCAGCATCTCAGAATATGTGAAGCATCACTGAATCTCAATGGTTTTTACAGCCAACAAGTACAAATTAAATCAAATTATAGTTCAGTAATTACCAAATCACCTGATCCACCACATGGGAATCCACGGTATGTTGGGTTGGATGTGTTCAAATAATCACACACAAGGTAAAATTGAGAGTTCAACACCACCGGGACAAAGGGGCAAACACCGCAGTGTGGTAAAGGGCGAGTACGTACATTAAAATAAAAGTGCAACAAAACACAGATTCCAGGGGCCAGATGTAGGACGATGTGTACGCATTTAAAAAACCTGCAGACACCATTTTCCACACATTAACTAGTATATGCAAAAGAGGATTGGTACTAACTATAGGCACAGCTCTGCACCTCACACATAGTACTTAACGGTCCAGTGTGTAGGATTTAGTGGCGTCTAGCGTTTAAATTGCAGATTGCAACCATTTGAATACCACTTGGATCATCCTCCCCTGCCAAGCGTGTAGGAGAAACTACGGTGAAACGCCCCTATCTAGAGCCAGAGTTTGGTTTGTCCGTTCTGGGCTACTGTAGAAACATGGCAGCCTCCGTGGAAGGGGACCCGCTCCCTCTGTAGATAAAAACGGCTCATTCTAAGGTAACGAAAACACAACGGTTCATATTTTCAGGTGATTATACACTAATGGAAACATACTTATAAATATTATATTTCTGACTTCACACTGGACCTTTAAAACCAGTGGTTCTCAAACTGGGGCTCAGGAACCCCAAAGGGTCCCAAGATAAATATGAGGGTTTACAAGAGGATCAAAGGGATTGGACACACACAAATATTTTCTGTTACATAAAATTATATTTATTTTCTCTGACTTTTCTCTTAATTTTAGCTTTTTTCCCTGGTAAAATACTGGATACTTTGATTTCTTTGGGGCCTCTAAAACTCCTTCAAATGAAAATGTGTTTGTGTTCTTTTTCATATTATCTTTTATCTTAAAGTCTGTTTCAATTAAAGTGCTACAAACTAAATCATTGACTAGCTTTTCGTGATGTTTGATAATGATTGAGACGGTTTACAGGTACAATGATGAGTACATAATTAGTTAGTCCTGCGAAGGGAGGTTGGAGACAATCAGTGAAACTACGCCTCTTTTCTTTTCAGTGACCGGTCTTGTGAAGTAATTAGGTGATTAGGGGCGTGTCTATATTGATTTATGGCTAACTGTGGGAGTGGCAGTGAGGTTTGTGCATTTGCTCCCAGTTTCACAACAATTTACACAACTCTGACAGGTAAGTATTTCTGTCTTTGTGCATAGACAGAGTTTTACACATCTGGCTGTTGACACCATGTTGATATCACCCACTAAAACGCTCCTCAGTCGTGAAGGGGAGATGCAGACTGGGCTCTCGAGTGAGATGAAGAAGGCAAAATGTGCACACTGAGTAAACCTGATTTTTTTGTTTTTTTTACCAAAGGACAGGGGCAGAAGCTCAACATATTACACATCCCTCTTCCTGGACGTAATTTGCTCTTGGACGGCTGTCAGCTGCAGAGCGTCGCTCACATCTTATCATCTAACAAAGTGCTTGTGTGGTGAGAGCAGACATACAGTACAGGCCGAGATAAATTGATCGTCAGCGTTCCTTTTAAAAAGAAAAACAGCATAATAATGAGTGCGTATTAGCATGTGTCAGTTTACTGTAGCCACACACAGCGTAATAAAAAGCTCTGTGGTTTATGAGCAGTACTGTAGGAGGGTGACATGCTGAAGCGATCTGTGACAGGGGTACATATTTAAAATGCCGTGTGTAATGTGTGTGTGTGTGTGTGTGTGGTGAGTGCTAAAACTAAACATGAGAAAACACCCTTCTTCCATTCAGTGCATTGAGGTCTTGATTCCCTTTTGGTAATCCTAAATTTAGTATCCTGTAGGTCACAGTTGTGCTAGGGCAGAATCAGACACCATTTTAAAGGAAAAGTCCAACATTTTTTTGGGTAATACACTTATTTACTTTCTTTCTGAGAGTGAGATGAGAAGACTGTTGTCAATTTAATGTCTGTGCGTTAAATACAGATCTAGCATCAGGACGTGGTTAGCTTAGCTTAGCATAAAGACTAGAAGCAGGTGGAAACAGCTAGCCTAGCTCTGTCCAAAGTGAAAAAAATACACCTTCCAGGGCCTCTAAAGCTCATTACTAACACGTTGTATCTTGCTTGTTTCATACATAAAGTGTTGCAACGCAGTAAAGTTGGCAGGTTTGGTACCAATCTCTCTGTACAGACACCAAAAGCTGTGCACCAGCTGCATCTGGCAACCCGTGCTATAGCCGGAGACACTGCTAAGAAGTACTGGGCGGATGGATAAACTGCTGTTTGTCAAGAAGTAGTTCCGGCACTCCCCCTAATACTTAAAGCACAGGCATGAGATTGATATCAATCTTCTCATCTCACTCTCAGAAAGAGAGCAAATAACTGCATTTCCCAACATGTTGAACTCGTCCTTTAACAATTTAAAATTCACAAGTTCTAGTTCAGAGCTTTTACATCAAGGACTCGCTTCTTCATTACAACATACGAACAGAAACATTTGTTAACCACCTCTGACAAATATTTGGCCCTCATATGGCGGTTTTTTGATACTGGTCAATAGTCTAAGTAACCAAGGCAATAATATAAATGAAGTGAGTACTATGTTAGTCAAACACAAACATGGTATTCCTCCATCCCCGTCTTTCATCAATTTTCATACTTACTCCAAACTAATTATGAGATCATATTAAACTGTGCTCAGTCCGAACCGGCCTCCTCTTTCCTACCGCTCTAAATCCACGGACGAATCACTGTTCTGAGCTACAGACGCCTATAAAAAGTCAAGTGAAAATGTCATAAAAAGAGGAGGACCGAGCAACCAGTTAACTAGTTGTGACTCACACATTCATGGCCCCTCACTGTTGGTCATTTCTACGTATGGCACACTTCAATACGACTGCCGAGCACAGTACAGACATGCTACTCTGCCTTGGATCTTTTGTCCCCGGAGGAGCCTCTGAGGTAGGTGTTGTAGAAGAACAAGGCAAAAAGGACCAAGTAGCTGAGGTACATGAGAGAGCCCCACGCGATGTTGTCCACGTAGGACGGACAGCGCACCTCGTGCATCCAGCGGTACACCAGGCCCAGGACAGCCAAGCCCATCACCATCTGCAGGATCTGGGTGGCCGTGATGATCATGGCGCAGGGACGGGGCACCCGCAGGCCGGCCGCCCGGGCAGCGTAGTACGTGTACATGAAAGAATGAACCACGTAGTTCATGGTCATGAACCAGCCGCCGCCCGCCACCTGGTCCTTGTAGGAGTACCAGGAGTAGAGCAGCACGGTGATGTGGTGGTACCAGTGCAGGAAGATGAGGCGCTGCTTCCGGAGGACGATGAACACTGTGTCACCTGGGAGAGACGGGCAGCGGAAATCACTCAGATTAGATTCAACTTCATTGTCATCGCACAGAGTTCAAGTCCTGAGACAATGAAACACAGTTCAGCATCTAACCAGAAGTGCAAAAAGCAGTAAAGTGCTGAGTATGGACACGTGTATAGGGGTATAAACAGAATAAACAGTAAGGGGTAGTTAAGAATACGCTAAAATATATACAGTACGAACATGTGCAGCAGTTACATTAGGCAAAATATATAGTGCAATAATAAGTACTAATAATGGCAATAGTGAAATATTATATACAGAATAGACAGCTGGAGGTATGATGAGTACGGTGCATACACTATATATATATATATATATATATATATACAGTATATATAAATATAAGTACCAGTGCTGAAATTTGAACCTCATTACTTTAGTAACAGCAGCTGAAATGTGTTTGTAGTATCATAAACTCATGTACTGCAAGCTGGTCAACTTTGTTATCTTGTTTACCTTTTCTTTGAGCAGACAGTTGCTGATTTAAATCAACTTTTTGCCAATTTCAGACTTTATTTTATTTAGTTCTTGTACCGCAGCTTGTGTTTGGACAACAGTTTTGAGAGCTTTGGTTTCTTTGTTTAAAAAAAAAAAAAAAAGTATATTTTTAAACTCTGAATAAAAGTATTGTTCAGGTACTGGTACCGAAAACTCAGGTATCGTACCGGCACTAGTATATAAAAATTTGATAACACTTCATTTTACGGGTTATTTCCTACTAATTTCTTGAAGGGTTCTTGAAAAAAAAACTGTTATTTTAGATAGCTACTTTCGTTGAGTTTAACAGCAGTTTTTGATTTCCAGAGGATATTCATTGAAGACCGCGTCATTTAAATCCAAGTAAAAATGTATTCATCGTTCATTTATTTTTGGAAAATGTATTCTCCATACATGTTGAACTGTACGTGTTTGCCTGTAGACTAATTTCACATGCTTGCATGTTCAGCTGACCTGCTGTGCACCGACTAAAAGACTCACAGTTACATTATCTTAGCAGTTAATTGGGATTATCCAAATGGAAGTGTACCAGTTGAACACCGTCTCTAGTTTACTTATAGTTAGCACCAAATTACATGCTTCTTTTCAGGAAGCTTCCTAGAAAATTATTTGGAAATCATATTAATTATATTAATTATAAGGAATTTGCGGACCTGTATAATGAATTATAACTATACCCAGCCCTAACCAGCACAAACATATTTCTGTTAATGGGGTTTTATGCTGCACTATGAGGATACATCAATTATGTTTTTATTAAACCTCAGACAGGCTGTAAAGAAACAAAGGCAAACAGATTATTACCCAAACTGTTCTTTGTATACGTCCATCACAGCTTACACACCGACTTCAGCTATTTACCACAGTTTTCCTATGCAATGAGGAATTATTACCAACATTTAAACTGCACTCCCTTTCAGTTTTACCTCCAAACAGAGTGTTTAGATAAACTGTTTGGCTTGTTTACAACCTGTTTCTTGCCCCATCAGACTTTGTTGTGGTGACATTGCTGTGATCTCAGCGATCACTTTAGTGAGTACAATGTTATAACCGATAGAAACCCGTGAAAGAAAGACCCAAGTTGTCATAAACCAGAATTATCCTTTATTTCTAATTTATAAGGCTTATTTGCAAATAACACTGTGCTTCCCTATATACAGGTCTTGAACAATATAAATAACACACACACACGCCTCTCCGTCGTCTTATTTATATATTTTGTTATATATTATACTATACTCATACTGTACTATATCATATTTTATGCTGTATTATACAATATTTTGTTAATGTGTTATATTGTTTTATTACATTATATACAATACTATATTTCTATATTAATACAGACAAACACTAAGTATTATATATTATTCTGGTGTATGTTGTTATAGTAGATGGTATCATATTACTCTTACTTATACTATACTGACTTTGCTGCTACTAATCACACCACTATGTCACTCTTGTCTTGTAATTTAGAGTTTAATTGCTCTTGTGTGGTTTCTATTTTTATTCTTATTTTTATTTTCTATACTTCTAATTGTTTATTTTTCACTTTTTCTATTTATCTGTACTTATTTCTGTCCTTGTGCTGCTGCAACACCTGCATTTCCCCTCTGGGAATCAATAAAGGCATTCCTTCTTATCTCATCTTACATCCTGTAGTGAACTAATGGGCTGACCAATAGGAGGATGAAGGCATTCTTCCTGACTGCAGCCGAGGAAACATGATCTGTATCAATCATGCACTAATGGATTTTTTTGCCCACTCAGCATCTGCCTCCATTTCACAGAGCAACCAGGTCTCCGTGTCCGCCGGAGAGCATGAAGAGACTAGATTAGCGTGCAGACGGCGACAGCAGCAACACCCAGAGAGGCAGCTCTTAAGATAATTGTTTGCTGATAAATTTACTGGAAAGTTTAAGTGCTCCGAGGAACATACCTCAAGAGATGAGAGAAATGATTTGGTCAGTCAAGGTTAAAGCTTGTGTCTCATTGCATGTAAATATCCTGTGAGCTGATGTAAGAAGTCTGTAACGTAACATCGCTGCGGCTCCCTCTGAGCCAGGAAAGCTAATCTTCAGTGGATTTCAATTTATAGCAAATCATTCTGGATAAGGAATTCAAGTGACATGCCAACTTGTTACCTGGAGTCTAAAAATCTGTTCCCCATAAGCATTGATTTGGTGATTTGCAGGCCAAGAGACTTCTAAACTTTTAGGTTCAAATCAGCTTAGATTTTGTTGAAAGGGTTGTTTCAAAAGCATTTAAATGCCTTCATTTCAACATGTAATTAGGACCTGTTTGACACTGAAATACAGTCATTTAAAATGTTAAAACAACGATTAAATGTAACCTAGACATCTAAAAAACAAATTTAGATCCGTGTTAACTTAGACATCTACATGTCTTTTGACTTACAATACAAATCACCTAATCATTAACATTTCAGTAGCTGTTGTAACTGTGAGTCATGCTGCTTTAAAGACGACACGTGGACATTAAGGACACTATCAGGAGAGATTAGAGGAAGCCTTACCCAGCTCGGGGGCCTTGCTAAGAACAAAGGCGTAGGCCCAGAATTTGCTGACGGGGGCGCTGTAGAAACTGATGTCACACACTGACTGTCTGAAGCCGCTGCTTGTGAGGACGTGCAGCATGTACAGTCCAGTCCTCACTGCCCCTATGATGCTGCAGTGAACACACAACATGCCAACACATTAGCAAACAGTTTAACTCATGTCTAATTACATTTGAGAGACTGTGTTCAAAGGAAATCATACAATTCCTATTAAAATACAGAGATGACACCATCTACGTGTCTATCATCCTGAACTGGAAAGAGATTGTTCAAAATGACATCAGGACTGTGAGATTTTCAGTTGAATGACTCAATATTGACCTTTTAAAATGCAAGATCAAGATCTTCCTATCTGTGCCCTTGGATATGTGTGCATTGTGCTAAAGGTTATGTGCAGGCTGTAGTTCCGTGTTATAAAAAGGTACAATTTTATTTTTCTTGGTTGCCTTTATTGGTCCACAATATTGTAATAGTGACAAGTCTCTCCATACCGTATAAGGACTCAAAGGTTTATCTGCCACATCCTCAATATGTGTACTGAAATGCAATGTGTTGTGCTAGAAACAGAAATATAGAGGATAAAAATGAAAGATAAAACATTCGAAATATATGTAAAAAAAGTAGAAGTAATGTATACATATTTCTTTTCACTGTTTAAATCAACAATATTTAATCTCTGGCAAACTGTCCTGCTCATCTGTATGCGGATGACACAGTGCTGTATTATTTTGCTGATTCTGTACATTTAGCAGTCGAAAACTTCGTTTAACATTCTGCAAGATGCTCCTAAAGACCTGAGACTTGCATTAAATGCTGATAAAAACGAAGTTCATGGTATTTGAACAGACTTAAGAGTCACAGAACATAAATATCTCGGCATCTGGATTGATGAAAAACTCACATTCACAATTCACGTAGATAATCTGTGTGTGCCGACTCAAAAGTTTGGCTATTTTTACAGGAATAAAATAATCTTTCTCATGTTCTGTAGGAAAAGGGTTGTTTTCATGTCAGTCCTGGACTACGGTGATGTGATTTATAGGCATGGACTCTGTTTATCACTCTGCCCTGAGATTTATTACCGGTGACACCTATGTTACACATCATTGTATTTTATATGATAGGGTTGGATGCTCTTCTCTTCAAGAGTGACGTGATACTGGTTTATTTTTTATCTATAAAGGCCCTACCTGGAAAAATACCAAATTACCTCTCAGAATTGCTTCATCACTCAATGAGCTTTATCAGACTCGCTCTACTGATTGGCTATTGCTTCATGTTCCACGAGTTTGATCTGAACTGCTTTTAAAATTAGTGCACCTCCTGGAACAAATTACAGCACCTCCTTAAAATCAATACACTTGTACCTTTTGGCCATTTATAAACTTGATCTTAAACCTCCGAACTTCTACTTGTAATTGTACATTTTAATTACCTTAATTTATCAATCAAATGTATCTTTCCTAATCAGAAAGTTTTATGACTTTTAGCTAATTGTGGTGTTACCTTTCTCTGTTATTACATTTCTTTGTTTTTATAAATTGACTCGATGTCATTGTAAATGAGGATCGCCCCTCAATGATCGCTCGAGTATATAAGTGCAAACATGCTGTGTGGGGGGCACTGCAAAGGATTCGATAAAGACAACGTGCTGGATGAGAATGAGAACATTCAGAGGACAGTGTTCACCATCCTGAGGGAAACAAGCTGTGTATTTTTGTATTTGCACTTTTATTCATTTAAAAGAAAACAACAGTGTTGCAAAAATTAAGTCCCCAGCATACATTCTGAGAAGAGTTTCATATCTATGCAATACTGGTATTGGTTTCTGTCTGATGCAACCAAATCTTCAAGAATCAAAGCAAATTTAATCAAAACAAATCAAATCTGGACTTTCTGCATCTAAATAAATCAAACAGGGAGATCAGTGCCAACAGCCAGCCCTAGACAATACTAATGAAATCATTTTTCCGATGAAATGTACATTACTTATTTAAAAATAAAAAGTCCTTCCTTCCTTACTGTTGCTATTTAACAGCCATTTATTTTCAGGTTACCTCGTTGTATATTTTACAAATAACAGGCTGAGTTTAAGCACACAACATTATCATTCCTAAGGCATCCCAAAACCGGTTTTGTCATTCAGTACAGTCTTTTCATCGCCCTTGGAAAAATGGGATGGTCTCAGTCTAGAGCCCTGATGTGTGAAAGTGTAATCATTCAGTCAGCGCCGAATGGAAAACATCCTCAAGGGTCAAAACACTTCCTAAGTCACAAACTTTAGGCTTAAACGCACTAGTTTTATAACCCATGGCATTGTTTCTCATAAAAAACACGATTCCACGTCCATTGTTCCAGCTCTGCTACAGCCATAAAGACTCAACGTCACTCATCCCTGTTATGTCAATAAAACCCTGCAATCACAGTATCGTGCAATCATACACTGATCCAGAGATTGCAGGAAGGAATTCTACTACTGATCAACTGAACCTACTTTTCTGATTTTTCAAGCACAAACTGTACAAACTCAGTTGGTATATGGTTTCCCCACTGACTTTAAAATGTACAAAATACTATAAAATACTAATTTACAAGAGAAATCACTCCCTTGCTTTGCAGAACATTCAACTAAAGAAGTATGAATGAAATTGTCTGGGCGTCGGGTCAAATGAGAGGCTCCCTCCTTCATTTTCATTGTCCCGACATGTCTATCAATGATGAATCAAAGAAATATTAAAATTTTGACATCTTCACAAGCCGAGCCATGAAGCTGCTGTGTCCCGTAGGCGTTTCTTCTCATCATATTTCTCATTATTTCTAATAATATTTTCTAATTCACGAAGTTGTTTTAAGACTGTAGTGTTACAGGAAAAGGCTGGCGATATTTTACATTTTTCTTATTGTCAACAAATCCCATGAAAAGACACAAACCAACAGCGTTAGTCCGTCTCTCAATACTTTCTGACTTCCTCTCTGTAGCTCTCAGCCCCAAACTCATTGGTTCCTACTGAAGATATACATGTTTAAAAACAGCTCATACATATATATATATATTTTTTAAAAGGCTCAGTAATTTCCTAAAACAGCTGCTCACTGTACTTTTTAGCAAATGTCACTAAAACAGGAGAAAATAGTGCTTTTGTTGGGGACTATTTTCAGCGGTGGATTAATCCATATGTGGTGCTGTAGTGAGTATTTGGGGCAGCAGGACGGTGTGTGTGGGACTGAGTCTAAATAAACTACAGTGCTGCAACTAACAATTATTTTCATTGTCGATTAATCTGTCGATTATTTTCTCGATTAATTGATTAGTTGTTTGATTTATAAAATGTCAGAAAATGGTGAAAAATGTCGACCAGTGTTTCCCAAAGCCCCAGATGACGTTCTCAAATGTCTAGTTTTGTCCACAAACATATTCAGTTTACTGTCATAGAGGAGTAAAGAAAGGAGGAAATATTCACATTTTAAGAAGCTGGAATCAGAGAATTTTGACTTTTCTTTCTTAAAAAAATGACTCAAACCCATTATCAAAATAGTTGGCGATTAATTTAATAGTTGACAGCTAATCAATTAATTGTTGCAGCTCTACTACAGTGTGTGTGTTCATGGTAACGAAGCAACATGTCACCCAGTGCAACAGTGTGACTCATTGATGTGTTTTTAATAGTTTTTGGACAACAGCGGAGCTCTGTGGCTCAGAGGAAGAAGATATATCAGGCTTTGATACACAGATAATACTTGTTAGTAGATACATTAATCGTTGGTTTTGTTCTTTATTGACAATAAGAAAAATATACAATATCACCAGCCTTGGAAACCCCAAAGTCATGTCCTGTCTGCAGACAGCTGAGGGGTGGAGAGGGCAGGTCGGGCCCACTGCTGTGGGATTAAGATTAGAGGGAGGGCGCAACACACCACAGATCCACCGGTGATGGAGCTCCGTGCTCAGGACAGCAGCCCCGCCTGCTGCAACCTGCCAAGTGGGTCACAATCTCTACAAACTCTGCTGGCTGTGATTGTAAAGTAGGCACCATGTTTGGTTTTTCAGTCTAAGCAGAAAACACAGCAGCGTAACACTTTCAGTTACATACAGTAGCAGGTGCTTTAAATATAAAAGTGTGGTTTTCATATGGTAATTGGATTTCGAGATAAACATCACACAAATTACATAACCCTCCAGGGTATTACTATAATCTAGGTCCTCTCATCTAATGGCATGTAAATACAATGTGGTCATCTAATTCAAAAGGGCTTCAGTAAATTCATGGTACACAGCAAGCTATTAAACATAGGAAATAACATAAATCTGTAAATCAAAAGGCTAAATATCACGTGTCAAGGAAACAGCACATTTTCCCACATACCCAGGATGAAATTCTGTGGAAAGATAAGACGACAAAGTGGTGCAGCTGCCAGAGGCAAGATGTTTGTGATACCACTGTGTTCTGCTCAAGCAACACTACTGCAATACATACTGAGTGTAGACACAGGATGGTGGCCAGACATAGCTTGTGAGGTGTAAAGATCCTTTTCATTCTGTGAAAGGTTTTGCCTTTCCTTTGAGGGCACGGATCACACCTTTAAATTCAGTGAGGAATGTGTTGAAACAGTCGCGTCATCTAACTGGTTTCAACATTTTTCAGAAGAAAACACATTCTCAGAGCATATTCCCTCCCTGAACTCATCCTGCACTGGTAAAAGCAATGCTGATCGTCTAATCTTCCTGTTTACCCAGAAAACTTCACAGTCAAACTACTCATCTTTTGTTAACAGTAAATCAGAGGCAAAAACAACCGATGAAGGGACTGAGATGAGCGGCCCTGCAGGTATCGATTGCTGGGGGAAATATTGTAGTACAGCAAAAGTCCAAACTGAGATTTGACTGTTTCTTTTTTTAAATTAAAGCTAAAATAACATTCCACTACAAGATTAACTGAAAGAGTATTTTTATCATCAGCTGCCCCATTGGGACACCAGAGATAACATCATCCCATTGACTGTATTTAAAGATGGACGACATGACAGCTCCCCAAAAGTTAAGCCAAAACATCTGGATCGCCCCCCGGTGGCTGGCTGCAGTGTAGGTCATAAACCCCGCCCCCTCCGTGTTAGTGGACGGGACATGAGCCAGAGATGGTTTCTGTCATTTTAGGTTGTTCTTGATGTTTGTTCAAGTGTTAATTTTCCTGATAAGTTTGGTTTTAATGAGTTATCTGATGCTGTAAAAAAAAAGGGGGTTTCACGTCATTTTTGTACAGTGGGAGGAAGTGGAGACGCGTCGTCCATCTTTATATACAGTCTGTGGTTCATCACATTAAGCCACAAAAAATGCTCCGTATCAGTTAAATATAAAGAGGAGCGTCTGTATTTTTGACGGTATTGGAACTCATACCTTCAGGATTTCTAAATACCCTGGTACACCATAATACCTTGATAGCCCCCAAGCCTCCTCCTGTCCACATGCTTTTGTATACTTTTGGTCTGGGGCTGTTTTTTCTGGGTTGTGCCCTGAGTGTGCGTCCAACTTTGTGGCAACAGTTTGGTGAAGGCCCTTTCCCGTCCCTGTGCATAAACCCAGGTCCATTAAAAGAATACTCCACAAATTTAGCATTGCAGTCCTATAACATCGTCAGACTCACTATGGACAGTTTAAAAAAAAAGATCAAAATCGATGCAGCAGAACTAGAAATATCATCTTTTTTATTTCACACATTCTTCTTCCAAAACCTGGCGCCTACATTACCCACAATGCAAGTCAACTGCAGAGACGTCGGCCGGAGATTCGGGTGTGTTATGCTAGTAGCGGCGAATGTAGCCTCGAGGCTCCAGCAGAGATGAGGAGCTACAGAGGTCACTTCTTTCTCACTCCACACCCCCAGATTTTCAAACTTGTAGTCTTGTAGTCCCCAACTGATGCTGACTCAAGTGACATCACTTGAGGACATTTATCAGACTTCACACAGCTCCCTCTGGAGACACTAAAGGATTTATGCAACTTTTTGTTACATATGCAGTAGTACTCCTCTGTACTCCCCAGACTTTGATGTGTAAAATTGGCACAGTTCCTCTTTAAGAAATGGTTTTCGCAGTTTGTTGTGGAAAAACTTGACCGACCTCAACCCCATCCAACACTTGAACTTGGTGAACTGGATCACCGACTGTGAGCCAGACCTGATCTCCCAACATCAGTGTTGGACCTCACCGATGTTCTTGTGGCTGAATGGGAGCAAATCCCTGCAGCCAGGTTCCTAAATCTGGTGAGAAGTCTTCCCAGAAGAGTGGAGGCTGTTATAGCAGATGAATGCCCGTTGTTTGGAATAAGATGTTCAACAATCACATATGGTTGTTCAGGTGTCCACATACTTTTGGTCATCTAGTGTAGTTCCTGAGTTTATTCCATCTACATGCACAAACAACTCGTAGTACTGAACATAAGATGTTCAGGGGTCCACGTACGTTTGGCCATATAGAGTACACCCCAATTAAAATCCACTCCACGAAGCATCGTTCTTGTTGTGCTTAGTTTCCTGAAAATGACGTTAGTTAAGGAGCTAAAGAAAGATGGCTCACTGAGAAACTGATTTCTGCTTATACGCACAGACTGCTCTCCCCTTAGAGGAATAAAACTACACTCTGCTTTTCACACCTCCACATTTTATGCTCTAATACACAAGAGAAATGAAATGATATTCTGGCCTACAGTTATCTTCAGACGGTTACATCGTGTCTTGTTATGTTAGACCTTCACACCTGTGTAACATACTGCAGACGAGGGCTCTAACTAACCAGCATTTTCATTACCGATCAATCGTTTTTTTAATAATTCAATGATTGAAAATGAATGAATCATTTAGTCTAGAAAATGCCAATGACCATTTCCCAGAGCCCAGGGGGATGGTGTCAAATTGCTTGTTTTGTAAGTTAAAGTATCAAAATATACTTAAAGTATCAAAAGTCAAAGTACTCATTCAGAAGAACGGCTAATTTCAGAATAATGTTATATTATTGGATTATGTTTATTGAGGCATTGTTCATCACTTTAATGTTGCAGCTGGTAAAGGTGGCGCTAGTTTTAACTACTTTATATATTAAAGGCTAGATTAATCCATAATCATAAAAAAAAAAATCGCTTCTCATCATCGTGATTGTAATGTTTCTAATATAAACTGAAGAAACGTGGGTTCATCAACTACTGTAGCGACGCTCGGTTAACATACGTCCAGCTTCGTGAGTCTTCTTCTACCAGATCCTACTGTCTAACCAAGTGTAGCTTACAGGCAGGAACGCTAGTGCTGCCCCTGGTGGTCAGGGGTATTAATAACTCCTATGAGTGATCACGGGCACAATGATAAATATAATTTGACAGCTGTCACTAAAATAATATAGCTATGTGTGCATTAATAAGACAACTGAAGCAGACAAAGTAACACAAAAGCCACTTTTAACTAATTACTTTTATATGCAGCAACTGGTAAAGTAATTCAAGTACTTTTGAGAGAAGTAACTAACTAATTACTAAATTTCAGTAACTTTCCCAACACTGATAACACAACATCATAAGTTATTAGTTGATTATATTTTATGTAATAATAATATGCAAAGTAACTAAAGTTTAAAGTCAATGTAGTGGAGTAAAAAGTATAATATTTCCCTCTGAACTGTAGTGGAGTAGAAGCAGGGGTGGTCGATACGGCCAAAATCTTCACAGTATATGTAATTTTACATCACGGTAACTTCTTTTAATTGGAACTTCTATACAAACAAAAACAACTCCTCCTGCTCTGTATTTACAATTTCACTCTCCTCCTCCATGTTTTCTCGTCACTCTCTTCTTCTGCGGCAGTTGGTAAACCAGCTTAGAGGTGCGTTTCCGCCAGGTAAGCAGTCCTGCTGCCCAAATCACGTTACCTTGCGAGGCACCTGGATTCGCTACATACCCTTCCCCCGAATATATAGCAGAGACACTAAGGGAAAGCTCCCGCGGTGGAAACGGTATTGCCAAATCTCTACCGGTGGACACATTTCTACCGTCGCATGGTATATACCGTCTATACGGTCATATCGCCCAACCCTAAGTAGAAGTATAAAGTAGCAGAAAATGGAAATACTAAAGTAAAGTACCTCAAAATTGTACTTAAGTACAGCATTTGAGTAAATTAACTTAGTTTCTTTCCACCACTGGATTTGTTAGGTATTTTGTCTTGATAAACAACTTAATCCACTTAATCGATTGATCAAATATTACATTTACTGTCAATCATTTCAGCGCTCCAGCAGTCTGACTCACCTGAAGATGGCCAGGCTGAGCGACCACAGCACTAACGGGCGTCGCAGGTTCAGCTTCGGCCTTTCCCTCATGAAGTGCTGACCACCGAACACGAGCGCAGCGTACAGGCCACAGAACATGAACGATTTGCTCCTGTGGAGGACAAAACACACCGTAATAATACACTCATTAGCATACATACACTAATTATTAAACAGAATAGACTTTTATTAGCTGGGACATTTTGAAGTGTTTCTGTTATTTAGCGTAGAGTCGTTGATTTAAACTGGGTGGACAAAATAATAGAAACCCTACAGTTCAACAGCACCACAAACTACAGCCTCCAAAATGATCATACAGTTGAATCAACACCTCTAAAACCGTTTCGACAAACTGATTATAATCTTCGTGAAGGGAGAATTTATTGCAGGACTGTTGTATTAGACTGCATTAGTTTTAGATATAGATTATAAACTGGCAGCTGAGTGTAAAGAAGAATTGGGAACTAACAAGCAGTGTGCAGATAATTCATACCCATCACTTCTGTCTCTTAGAAATGGACTAACTGATCTGATACACCTGCTACCTTGTGGGAATTTCAGCGTTGAATGATTTATTTGTTTGATTCCACCTATAAAGTACAAATGATAAAGAGAAGACAACATTACTTCACATAAAAAGTAGCCAAAAAGCCAATATTTTACTGAAACAACCTCCTCGGCCATGCAGCCCTACATGCACTTTGACCTCTCAGGTTACAAAGAGGAAGAAGACGACTTCCTGCAACAGACAGTCCTGCTAAACCCTGAATCACCTCAGCCAGACGCTGAAACAACAGATGATTAAACAGATCGGAGCTGTTACATAAGACCATTACACAATTAGGGTGAATGGATCAGACAACTGCAATTAAAAGCAAATATGACATGACCTGACTGACTGCTTACTGGGGCCAAGTGTCAGGTAAACACATTAGATGTGCATAATGTGTTTTCAAGCTATAAATTAAAAAATGACAGTTTTATAAAGCCATCCTTCACTCCTGACGCTAGCCTCGTACTTATCCTCATTTATAATCGTCGCAAAGGATTAAAAGAGATTAGTTGTTGACACACTGACCATGTAGACTGAGTGATGAGGCAATTTTAACTGGGCACTGCTCCGCCTGCCTTATCAACAACCGCTGATCCAATTTCAATTACAGCCGGCAGCAGAAAATTACGAAAGAACAGAAAAGGTCAACTGCTGAGCTCAGGCAGAAACAGCTGAGTACTAAACGGCGGAGAAACAGAAATCCAGTCTTTACATAAATAAAGATCATCTGTGAGGCTGTGCGTGAGTCTGAGGTGGTTTGGGAAGAGACTAGATGACTAATCCAGATTGGTACAATACATATCAGGCAGAGTAGATGCTGCTGCTGCTGCTGCTTGACCCAGTTAATGCTACAGGGGGCTTCTGACAGCCGTTCCCAGTCCATCCATGTTGGGTGCATGAAGCCGAAGCCCTCAAGGATGCCCAAGCAGGAACTGATAAGATTTTTTAAATATTTAAAAAGGGGTGTACTGTGGCTGCAACTAACAATTATTTTAGTCTTGATGAATCTGTTGGTTATGTATTTGTTTCGATTAAATGATTGTTTAGTCTATAAAATGTCAGAATATAGTGTTATCACAATTTCACAAGGTCTAAGATGACTCCTTAAAACGCTTGTTTTGTCTGACCAACAGGCGAGAACGCAAAGATATTTCAATCATATAAAATAGAGAAAAGCAGCACATCCACATGTGAGAAGTTGGAATCAGCATTTTTGCTTGATAAATGACTTAATTGATTAATAGAGTATCAAAATTGTCAATTAATTGTCAGTTGATTATCCAGCATTACTCGCAGTGTTGTCTAAAGGCAGAGAGCAGCATTTTTTAGGTATTATATCTACGCCAGGTTGTTTTTTTTTGCAGAGTAAACTAATGAGCCTTAAAATGGCAGAAAATAAAGTCATTACAACAAATCTACATATCTGTTGCACAGTTTACAGAAACAGCTGGAATATGTTAAACCCTTTTTCTCTCATCTTCACTGTTTCTGCTGTTGTCTACCTTTGGCAAGCAGTATAAGCGAAACAGATTAATCTCAGGTGATTAGTGCACGCGTCATTTAAAATTTGATCATGAGTTATGACAGTTTGTCAAAGGGCTACAAGAATTTGGCGACCAATTAAAGTAAAATATGGAATATCAAAAATGAACATTATTATTTTGACAAATAGGACCACGTATAACTTCCTCGTCAAAGGAAATAATATGATAATAATTTGCAATAATTTTATTAGAATTTGAAAAACTGACAAAAATACCAGGGATACCCGTGTGGGGTGTCTGTAGTTTTTAAGAGGCCAGGTCATGGAGTCCAACTCATTGTTTTTGGTTCAGGTTCAGGTGGTTTAAAACAGGCTGTATCGACCAGATGTTACCAATGCACATTAAATAGATTCTGTCATATAATTGAAGTGTTTCCTCTATCAGTTACATCCACAGCAACCTCCGGCCACATTTTACCTGACATGCAGTGAGGTACACAGAGTTTAAATTTGGGAAAAACAGAGTACTGGTTCTGGATCAGTACTCTGCATTAAATGCCATGAGTTGAGGGACCGGTATCGGGAGAGAAAAAACATGATCGGTGCATCCCTAATACAGACCACCTCCGCTAATGTCATAAAAAAAAAATATTCTTTCAAATAAAATATTAACCTTCAGGGAAATAACGTCATATATTTAATGACTGTGGCTGTTATTTAAACCACGTTGACACATATAAGGAAGTTGACTCTGGTGTTCAGTAGCTCTCAATACACACAGTTCCAAGCACGAGTGTACTGGTAGAGATATCTGAGCGTGAGTGTGTGTTTGAGAGTGTGTGTAGCACAGATGAAGAGAAAGAAAGATGAAGAGCTACTGTTGCAGGCTATAAGGTGAGCGACTCATTAATACTGCCCGAGAACAGGAGCTGATACGACAGAGAACACCTCCCTCTCTGTGAACTGCAGTGCTAAGAAGTAACACAAT
This sequence comes from Siniperca chuatsi, assembly GCF_020085105.1. Taxonomy (NCBI): domain Eukaryota; kingdom Metazoa; phylum Chordata; class Actinopteri; order Centrarchiformes; family Sinipercidae; genus Siniperca; species Siniperca chuatsi. The sequence goes on from NC_058061.1 coordinate 3,905,640, forward strand.
ACACCCTTTTAATTACATTCCTGAACTGTGTGTGAGTGTGTGTGTGTGTGTGTGTGTGTGTGTGTGTGTGTGTGTAAGAAAAGGAGAGGTGATAAAGCTGGGTATCGAATAGGCACCTCACGATTCGATTCTGACTCAAAGGGCTGCGATGCGATGATAAAACAGTTATCGATCCATCTTGACGCATCAAAATGTTCGATTTCTATGCATGATTTATTTTTTCTCACTGTGTGACTACTTGCCACTTTTAAAACATAACGTATTTATAACGATCCATAAGCGTAAATGCAGTAAATTCAACATTCAACAGCGGCTCACTGGCCATAATTCTTACTGTTAAGTTAAGGCACTCAAATACCGGCATGTTGTTAATAAGAAACAATAAATAATCAGTAACGCTCCACCTGTGGATAATTCCTGATCTGCAGCTTGTGCTCATTCATACAGCTCCGACCAGCTCAGTAGCTTTTAAAACAGCTGGCTGTCGACAGTCACAAGTAGGGAAGGGCTCTACTGAAAATATGTCTCTGTCAACCCTGAAACGTAAATTTGACAGTGAAGCCCGTCAGTTTAACGCTGCCTGGACTGGCAAGTATGTGTTTATTTTACCGCCATCTCCAAACTCCTGCTATTTTTTATTACATTCATTTGCATTTGTTTAAAATGACCAAAAACAAAACAAAAAGGTTTTGAATAGGCTGCAGAAAATGTCTGGCCCATCTACATTTCCTGGCTTTAAACGCGAGTGTGGTCGCATATACGCAGCGATAAACAATACAGCATATGACTTTGGCTCAGTGAGAGGCTGCCTGAACGCTGTGGGCAATCTCAGGTTCATTAGCAGCCATCCTGAGAGCTCCGCCTCGAAAAGGCGGGGGGGGGGGTTCAATTTCAGATTATTGACTTTTCTGCATCGAGACAATCTGTCAAGAGATAACCACGATGCATCTCAGAATTGATCCCCCCAGTATCGAACCTCAATACTTCCTGACCGAAATGTGTCTGTGGCAGCTAACTCAGAGTATCGAAAACTGTCAAGTACCAAAAGTTGCCTGGTCGGACTCGTAATCTTGTTTACTTCTTCTTTGATCAGATAAATCCTGATTGAAATGAAAAAATTTTAAATTTTAGACAAAGTTAGAAAAAGTGCAAAGTTCTTGTACAGCTTGTTTGAGATGTTTCGGCAAAAAAACAATTACTGAATTATCAAACTAGTTGCCGATTTATTTTCTGTCAATCGATTAGTCGACTATCTGTTTTCTGGGGGGAAAAATAGCACCTGCTATTACTAATCAAGCTCCCCATTAGCTACGCCAGCCACGATTATCTGCCGCAACTGCCAGCAGATACCGATATTGATATTTGAGAGTTTAAAAATCTGCTAATGATATATGCTGTGTGTGATATATATGCATGTTCTCCCTGTGCCTGCGTGGGCATCCTCCCCCTAAAAAAAAAAAAAAATTGAAATGAAGAATAAATTCCCCATAGGTGTGAATGGCTGTCTGCTGGGATTGGCTCCAGCCTCTGTGACCCTCTAAAGGATAAGCGGGTGTTGCTAATGGATGGATGGGACCGATAACAATAAACATTTTTTATAAGGTTCCCTTAAATTAGACAATTGTGACTAAGAAAAATAAATGGTGACACCGTTTCAAAACATATCTTTGGCATTTCTGTACTTTAATTTCTTGTTATTTATACGATATACAGTATCTGCAATAAGCGAATATCGGCCGATTTATCGGTCGGACCCTAGCTGACACTAGTGTTTGTAGACTAAACAATTAATCAAAAATAATCCACAGATGAAATCGATAAAATACCCGCAGCCCTAGTTTCGAAGAAAAACTTGTTTACATTCCTCAAAGTAGGATTTGGTATCGGCACTGGCTAAGTTACGAGCACATACTCTGCCCTGTGGTGATACTGATCGCCGGAAACAGCAAGGAAGCAGTTTCAAGTAAAGGGAGGAGGAGCGAATTACTCATTGCAGAACTGCAAGACTATAAATTGAATTGATCCTGCTGATTTCTCTTTGCAGCAACGTTACACAACGACTCAGCAGAATGCTGAAGCAGGTCCAAACCCTGTGCAAAAAAAAACAACAAAAAAACTAGCCAAGCTCCCCTGCTGTTATTCACTTGTTACTCTTTAAAAAAAAGGTGTCTACTTCTTTCACGCTGTGTGCACAATGTGGAGCCCCGGGGCCAGTTTGGAGGAGGAATGGGATGTGTTTGGCCGGCCCTGCACTTTCCCCTGAGCTTTATGGGGCTTCACTTGACAGCTTACTTGCTTCTGTAGCAGAAAGACAGCTGCATTAAGGGTTCAGCCTTGCACAGCCTTATTAGTGTGAGGCTAAAAAATGTGATCTTACTAGGTTTCCCTTGTGGATGGGCTCAGTGAGGGGTCACGCCCTCTTTACAAGACACTTAATTGGACGATGAGGAAGGCGTCTATGCAAGCAGTGATTCAACATTTTTGCTTTGTGTGTATACAGCTGACAACATATTTGTGGTGCATACTCAGTAGCCAAAGCAATATTTATTTTTCATGCATGCAGATTACATGTTCTTTTTATTTAAATGCCTGTTATTAAGTTTTCATTCGGGCCAAGCCTGGCCTATGGGAGCACGGATGAAACTCATATCGTGCATCCTCAATGACGTTTGAATTAAAGCGGGTAAAATGGGATTCCCCGGTTTCTTAAACTAACTTCAGCTCATTCTGATGGGTTTTAGCCTGTGATGCGACACATTAACGTGCACGTCAATGGAGGGAGATGTGACCAGTTTAAAGATGTAAGACCCCGAGCAGCCCTGACAGGGGTAACGTTCACCGCCCGCCACAGTCTGTCGGGGATGGGGAGGAGGACCACGCCGACATTTTTATCTTATCATCTGCCATTTCTAGTGGCTAATATTATCCTACATACCAGTTTTCCTGCATCCATTCCAGGGCTCGTCTTTCGTCGAAACGCCGCTCGAAATCGTACTCCGCCGGCGGGGAACTGAGCTCAGTATCGTTCATCTTTTTTTTTTTTTTATCAGCCTTTCTTCCGCTGGACGTTTTAGGAGGATTTGGAGGGATGTGACCGCGCCGAACCGGCCTACTGACAGCGAACAGTCCGACTGCTGCTCGTTTATCCGGATGATATTAGCTGGATTATCACCGGTTAGAGTTTGGGATGACGGGATGATGCGGTACCACCAGATGCACTTCCCCACCGTCACTCGCTTTCTCGCAAGGCCGGCAAGCTAGCTAAAATAAATAATGCTATTCCGGTTTGGATTTTCAAAATAAAACGTGTCGGAGCGATGACGCAACGTATGACTGTGCCATTGTTTTGGGCCCTTTATACTGGCAGCTTTTAATGCTTTTAATATACGCTATATTCACACTTTTTTTTTAGTTTTGTGGTATTTATATGGGCTCAGATATGGGTCAATGCGATTTTGAGCTTGTGAAATTATATAGAGAAATAATTTCAAAGCCTGCGGGTTGTATATCACCCTTTGTAAACCTATGAAAAAACCTTGCATATGCTAACACCACAAGGTAGAAATGCTAAAAATGTCATATGATTAAGTAATGTCGAAATATATTATAGTACAGTATAACATATTAGCATAATAAAGTACAGTACGATATAGTATGGAATATATAATTATAAAGGTGAAATGTAGTAATAACATAATAGTATAGTACTGCAATATAGCATAGAATAAAAAATATAATATGGTATAGTGTGAATATAGTATAAGTAAGATAATAAATATAGTATAAAATGTAATAAAATATAATAAATATTATATGTATTTGGTGTACAGTCTGATGGTAGTGGGTACATATGAGCGCCTGAAGTGCTCCGTTTTGTATCTAGGTGGTATGATCTAACGTTTTATAGTTTAAAAGGAGTTATAAATTACTCAATAAATTAATCAATAAATGGAAATGATTATTCGTTGCAGTCCCAACTTTTATTGTGAAAGTAGAATCGTATATTTCCTGTACCTCGCGCTGTTACTGTGCGGTGCACTTTCTCTCTTCCTCGAGCTCGAGCATGTAGTGATGCAAGTTTGTATCTCTGCAGACCGGAGACTTTGAGAGGTCGTGGTAACTGTCAATCATGTTTTCATTTGGCCAATCAGTGGCTTACAATCCACTGTCACAAAAACTAATTTCACCAATACGCCGCCTGAACCAGTTGTCAATCACTGTTTATCTCAGCGAATCATTTCTAAGTATTATACGGGGGGCGGTACACAAACAAATCACGCACCATAGTACCAGACAATTTTTCAACTAGCTAGTGCGTTAGCTAGCTAACGCTTTCTGCTTATGGCTTATCAACTCCTTGATCATAACAGAATATAGTAACTTTCACCACTGCTCATTTTCGAAAGGCCACCGCAAGAAAACCTGTTCTTTGTTTATATTATCAAACAAACAATGGATCGTAGATGTTTGTTTCTGGCTTCCAGCATTAGCTAGCTAGCCTTCATTTTCCCAGGATCGTTTCCGGTGGGCGGAGAGGGGCCCAACTGCAGCCCGCCCTCCTGAGGCCACTGGAGCCAATGGGGTTTGAGCATGCGTAGTAGTGTTCCGTTGTATGAAGTTGGCTACGTAAACTTTCACTTATTTCACCTTAGCAGTCCACAGAAGTCTGTTTCTGAACAAATTTGAGACGAGAAATAAGCATTTCAGTTGCTAAAACGTCACTCATATTAGATCTACAATGCCTAATTTAAAAGTTTGTTCTGACTTTCGTAAGGCACTTCCGGTTTCCACTGCCTTTCTAGCCTGTTAGCTTACTACTGTTGTTTCCCATAGAGGTTAGCGAGTTAGCTAACATTAGCCGCCAGCGTCTAGCTATCCCAACAAAACTCGCGACGCCAGATTACTAAAATGAGCAGTGGTGAAAGTTACTATACTCTGTTATGATCAAAAGTTCTCTACTTCCACTTAAAAATGTTGATTAAAATGTTGCTGTGTGTTGATCCTTTGACTAGAGAAACAAGGCAACTTTGCTTCATGTCGACCTCCCTATGAAAAAGATGATTAGCATGAATTAAAAACCGACTGACAACTGGTTCAGGCTGCTTATTGGTGAAATATGTTTTTGGGTCAACAAAATGTCAGACTTTAAAACGGTTCGTTTCCCATTTCCAACCCACAGTCAACGTTGTTTTTTTCAAAACCATGATCGCCATCTTTCCCTAACCTTAACCGCATAGTTATTATGGTAACCATGACAACACTGGTTCCCTACCGTTTAAGGAAGTAGGGTTTTTAACCCAAACCACAATGTTTCCCTAAATTTAACCAAGTTGTTTCTGTGCCTAACCAAACCTTAACCACGGTGTGGTCACATCATAAAACTACTTTTATTTTTCAGCAGTGATTTGTATCAGTGCCTTTTCCAGCAGGGATGGAGGGTGGATTTAGGTGAAAAGAAAATACTGCTTAAAAATTATTGAAAATAATCTGATGGCAGACTGAGCTACTAGACCTGCGTCCAGGTAGAAGAAGAGTCGGCATACATGCACAGGGGAGAGTCCATCCAGGGGGTCAGCGTGGACATTGTAGAGGATTACAAGTACCTGGGAGTACACATGGACAATAAACTGGACTGGGCTAAGAACACTCAGGCTGTTTACAGGAAGGGCCAGAGCCCCCTTTATTTTCTGAGGAGGCTGAGGTCCTTCAGAATCTGCCGGACAATGCTGAGGATGTTTTATGAGTCTGTGGTGGCCAGTGCTATCCTGTATGCTGTTGCATGCTGGGGCAGCAGGCTGAGGGTAGCGGACGCCAACAGACTCAACAAACTGATCCGTAAGGCCGGTGACATTGTGGGGGTGGAGCTGGACTCTGGCGGTGGTGTCAGAGAGGAGGATGCTGGCCAAACTACACGCCATCTTGGACAGCGTCTCCCACCCGCTCCATGACGTGCTGGTCAAACAAAGGAGCACCTTCAGCTGAAGACTCATCCTCCCACAATGCACCACAGAGCGCCACAGGAAGTCATTCCTGCCTGTGGCCATCAGACTCTTTAACTCCTCCCTCTAAGTGTCAGTCTGTATGACCCTAGGTCACTAAACTGGACATTGGATCATTAACATCTCTGCAATACTTGAAATAATTGTGCAATATTCTGTGTTAATACCCCCGTGCAATATACTCTTTTCAGTTTAAAATTCCCTATTTATTGATATTGATATTTTTACTGCTGTGCAATATCTTCCGTCTCATTATAATCTTAATAAGCTACATTTAACTTGAAAGTTTATGCACTATTACCTTATACCATATTATCATAAACTGGTAAAAAGTACTTCAAACTTATTTTATTTTATACTCACTTGGTACTTAATTTATTTTCTGACCTGTATTATAGTGTATTATATTTTTTGCTTAGTACTTCTATCCCTGTGCGCACTGACGTGACAGTGAGCTGCTGTAACAAAAGAGTTTCCCCTCGGGGATCAATGAAGTATTTCTGATTCTGATAGACACTTGGCCAAAATATTTAAATCTGTGGTGGAAGAACTCAAGTCTATCGGGAAATGTTATGATGGGGTTGTTGAACACTTTGTCACGATGTAGTCTTCTTCAAATAACAGCAGGTGAGGTAAAGCTCATGTCTGCTCCTCTGTGGTCGGAGTCAGTCTGTCTGGGACTGGGAGTCCAGTCTGGTCACCAGTATCACCACCCAGACAATAACTGGGACACTGGACTCTGATTTTTGTACTTTACATGCTGTGTATAGTTAGTTTTATTTCATTCTACTTCATTTTATTTTTATTATTGTGAATATTTATTATGAATTTTTGGTAGTGTGATATGTTTATGTTGTTTCACGACAGAATAAACTCAAATTTAAATGTCTGCTTGTTGGGTTAAATCTAAAGCTGAAACAATTAGTCGATTAATCGAATATTTTATTACAGTATTTTCAAGTACTGTACTTGAGTACAATTTTGAGGTACTTGTACTTTACTTGAGTATTTCCATTTTATGTTACTTTATACTTCAACTCCACTACATCTCAAAGTCAAATATTGTAATTTTTACTCTACTACATTTATTTTGACAGCTTTAGTCACTTTGCAGATCCAGATTAATAATACAAAATATAAATCAACTAATAAATTATGATGTATTTTTATGGATTAAGCCACCCTGCAATATATAAAGTAATTCAAATTACACCTTTACCAGCTGCATCATTAATGATGCTTACACATTAATGCATCAATAATTATAATCCAGCAAGATAATATATATTATTCTGAAATGAGCCATTCTGCATTAATTTTACTTTTGGTACTTTAAGTATATTTTAATGCTAATACTTTTACTTAAGTAAAGTTTTGAATGCAGGACTTACTTGTAGCAGTATTTCTACACTGTGGTGTTGCTACTTTTACTTAAGTAAAAGAGTACTTCTTCCAAAGGGGAGTGAGTCACTACATTTGAAACTGCGTGCAGTTACATAAGACTCCTGATTGCACAGCTGCACAAAGATCTGTTAGCTCACTGCTGTGACTGGACACAATCCAGGCTGGATTGCCAACAGGGCGAAGGTAACCAGTCAAGTCCCAGGTTCATCGTGTTGCAATTGATTTGTGGTAACGTCATTAACTGTAATTTTGTTGAGAATGTGAATTTGCACTACTAAAACTAAACATCATTGTCCATTATAAGGATCCTGCTTTATCACCTGATCTTAAAGGTGTCAAAATCTAGATTTAAGAGCTTCATTTTCTAACTCGAGTGTCCTGGCCAAGATAGCAGCACAACGAACAAAGAGGTTACAAAACCTATAAGTCAGACTCATAATGAAGTAGAGGAAATGAGAATAATCAATTATCAAAATGTAAAAGTGAAAATATCACAGCAATAAATATCCTATAACAAGGAATATAGATACACAGTATATTAACAAGGCTACAGCCATGCTAGCAGCCCTGTGAGGCTGTACATCAGCATGCTAACATGCTCACAATGACAATGCTAACATGCTGATGTTTAGCAGGTATAATGTTCACCATCTTAGTTTAGCATGTCAGCATGCTAACAATTGCTAATTAGCACTAAACACAAAGTGCAGCTGAGGCTGATGGGAATGTCATTAGTTTTGCAGGTATTTGGTCATAAAACAAAGTATGCAGTAACAAAGATGTTGTCCTGATGGTGGCGCTAGATGAAAAGTCAGAGGTTCACCAAAGTTATTACAATTCATCCTGAGGGGAACATGAATGTCTGAATCAAATTTTATGGCAACCAATCCAATAGTTGTCGAGACATTTCAGTCAAAATCACAAATGTGAACCTGCTGTTGGCAAACAGGGAACAGGGAACAGGAAAGGACCCAAATGCAGACAGAGGAGACAGTACAATGATTTAATAGAGCTTACTGGCAGGTACAGGTAGGCAGATACCAAACAGGTAGCTATAAGTCCAAACAGCAGAGAAGCCAAAACCAACATAATAACTGGGACAAAGTATAAAGGAAGGACACAGACTTAAATACCCTTAGGTGAGGGAGACAACGAGACACAGGTGAAACCAATGACACAGGTGAAAACACAAGAAGCAATCAACGCAAAAGCAAAACTAACAGACACAAGATGGAGGGGGAGTATTACAAAATAAAACAGGACATAACAGGACAAAACCCCCAAAACCATGACAGCTGGTGGAAAAGTCAGAGGATTACCAAAGTCAGTAGGATTCATCCTCTGAGAACCATGAATGTCTCTACAAAACTCCACGGCAACCTGTGATATTTCAGTCTGGACCAAAATGGTGGACCAACCAACAGGCCGACGTTATCACATAGAGCCTCGCTTCATGCAAGGCTAAAAATCATAGAATAAATACATAAAGTGGATAAATAAAAGCATGAAAAGATGATCACAATATATTCTAATATTCCAACACTGACAGCTAGATTGGCTTGTCTCCAAATCAGAGAGAATATTGTGCAATATTGAGCTTACATGGTGCATGTTCCTAAATTAATTTGTATTCAATCAATTTTGGCTACGTAATATTCCAGAAAACACAATGCACAGAAAGGGGGAGGAACTGGGAGTTAATAGAGGTCCAGCATCTCGTCCAAACTTGCTGGTGCAGAGACAAGGAAAAGACTCCACCTTCACCTCTTAGTTAGATTAGCTGGTGAAACATTAAACTGCGAGATGTAACATTTTTTTAGAAACCTGTCATCAAATCTGTGTGATTTTGGCTCTTTTTATATACAAATGTGCTGCATGAATTCATCTTAACACATCTTACAAAAGTGACAAAATTATTACGCAAATGAAAAGGATGATAAATTGATTGACAGTGGTGGACGAAGTATTTAAATCTTGTACTTAAGTTAAAGTAGCAATACCACAGTACAGAAATACTCCACAACAAGTAAAAGTCCTGCATTTAAAGTGTTAGCAACACAATATACTTAAAGTATAAAAAGTAAAAGTGACTACTGTCAGTGTTATACTATTGTATTACTGGATCATTATTAAGGATGAATATTAATGATTCATATGTAAGCGGTACTTTAATGTTATGTTGGTCAAGGTGGAGCTAATTTTAAATACTTCATATACTTTTGGTAGTTTAATCTGTAACAATAGATCATATTTTATGAGTTGATCACATGTTTTTTTTAAATGTAAAATCTTAATTTGAAAAGTAACCAGTTAGTATAGCTCTTAAATAAATGTAGTGGAGTAAAAAGTACAATATTTCTCTTTCTAGTGAAGTAGAAGTATAAAGTGGCATAAAATGGAAATACTCAAGTAAAGTACCTCAAAATTGTACTCAAGTACAGTACTTGAGTAAATGTACTTAGTTATTTTCCACCACTGTTGAGTGAGTTGGAAGGTTAAAATAAAGAATGAATATATTGGGCCATCTGCTGGACAAAGCATGAAGGGGACTCTCAGCCTTTAAATGTCTCTTATTCTGCAGTTGCTATGACAAAGATCAATGACAAGATTTTTCTGTTTCCAAACAAGTAATTTGTTTCTAAATGCAGAAGCCTTCAGATTTATAAACACACTTCAACTTAATTGCACTCCAGCGCTGAAGTGGAGAAGCCGGTGGGTAAATAAATAGAGGAGTTATCGTGAGCCTGCAGAGGAGACAGAAAAGTGAAAACAGCTCAAACACAGCAGCCGTCTGCACTCAGCTGCTGCTCTCAACCTCGCTGCGCTGCTGCTGCTGACCTTTGATCCACTTCCACCGAGTACACCACCTCCCTCTCCGCCTGCAGATGGCAGCCAGGAGCAGGATGTTGCTGCTCTGGGTCCAATGCAGCAGCACAGGCATCCTCAAACACGTGAGATTTTTGTTATTTAGAAGGGGAAATGCTTTTCTTGGGAGGGTATTTATGAGTTTTATTAGTGGGAAAAATGGGTACTATTGCGCAGACTGATTAATTTAATGTGACAGTATCAAGATGAATTCATGCAACAAATCTGTATATAAAAAGAGCCAGAATTTATTTGTTTTATTAGTCTTTTTCTTTGGTGATCACTGGCTCGCACAGATATGATGACAGGTACAGTGGGTTTTTTAAAGCTTTTTCACTGAACACAGCTGTCTACTACGGCTAAAAATGACGCCATGAGAGCGGTGACAGTGAACCAAAACAGTAAAGTGTGGGCCGGACAGCTAAACAGCAAGCTGAAACTCCCTATGAAGCTCAGTGAAGCCGAGGGGAGCTGCAGATTCAGCTAATAATTCGCTGTACGTTCATCACTACAGGCGGCACCTTTCACATTGTCATATTGTTTTTTTATTCTCCTTTTTTACATTATTATAAATATATCGATCTTAGCCGCTTTAAAGTTCCACAAAGTCAAGTCAAATACAGCTCAAAATCACAAATTTGCATCGGAGGACTTTACAATCTGTGCAACATGCGACACCCTCTATCATAAGACCCGATTCGGAAAAGAAAAACTGCCCCCCCAAAAATAAAATATAAACCCAGGAAGAGCATCAGAGGAGGGGTTGTATAAACTCATAATGTAATAACTGTGGATAATGTAATAAGTGCGCATAATGTCATTTAAAAAACCTGATAATGTAATAATCTGCCTATAATATAATAAAAATGGTGAGCAAATAACGTAAAAACTAATTAAGTAGAAAGTGACATGAAAACAAAAGACTCAAGTAAAGTACAAGTACCTCAAATTTGTACTTAGGTACAGTACTTGAGTAAATGTACTTAGTTACATTGCTCCACTGCTTGTCAGTGACTCCATTTGGAGCAGAACAAGATCCAAAGGGATTATAGCGGGAATTATAACGAACACAACTGCTGTGATCTAAATGCATTTCAAACCAGTGTACAGTAAATTGGCGCTAATGCCTCTGGCAGGAAATGAGGTTGACAGTTTAGACAAGCGTGAACATCGGCTACAGTCGGGGCCATCGCTGTGGGCTAAAGGGAAACAAATTACAGTGGTAAAATACCTATTTGAGTACATTTCTCATCTGCATGGCAGAGAAACTACAGTATTTACAGAAACAGTGAAGCTGAGAAAAGGGGTTTGAAGTTTAAAGGCTCTCAGCCAAACCTTAACTTTATGCCTATCTAGGCTGAATATTAACCATAGTTCCTTCACATAAAGCAGTGGTGGAAGAAGTAAAAGTAGAAATACCTCAGCGTAGAAATACTCTGTTACAAGTAAAAGTCCTGCATTCAAAATTTTACTCAAGTAAAAGTACAAAAGTACATAAGTATTAGCATCAAAATATACTTAAAGCACCAAAGGTAAAAGTACTCACTATGCAACTAGTAACTAAATTTATTAAATAAATGTAGTGGAGCAGAAGTATAAAGTACCTGTGTAATTACTCAAATACAGTAATTGATTAAATGTACTTAGTTACATTGCACCACTGGATAAAACCTAAAAAAACATTTATATACTGCACTCTATGTTTGGACAAGTTATAACAAGTTGATTTAATAAATTAATCTTTACAGTAATACGTTTAAATTTGTGATTTAAAGGTAGCTTAACCACAAGAAATCACACACATTTTATTAGAGTCAGAGGCTGCAGAGACGGCAGTCGCTGCCACCGTGCTAAGCTAGGCTAGTTAGCTTTTGGCTAACTAGTTTATCCGGTGTTACTTCTTTTCTCCATTATGATTAGTTTTAGCTAATGTCTTACATATGTGGTGTAACAAACTGAATTTCTAAGGTGTTGGAGCATCAAAATTGATTTTTCAATTACAGAAAACTGGGGCGGTAAATTAGCTTCAGCTGAGGCTAGCTCACCAGCTAGCATTAATTAGCTGGAGTTTGGTTCAGCTCTGTTTTCTAGTTCTTGGACATTTTACATACTTTGTCTTTTCAAAAATGACACATTTCAATGGCATGATAATTATTATCCAGCAAAACAGATGTCAAAAAGTCTGATTCCATCTTAACATCTCAATTTTGACCAAATATGTAGTCACTGCATTTTGGCTCTGTAGGGCAGCACGTTCCCTGAGTGGTTCCTGACTTTATTAACATTCAGATCACAGAGAGTTGAAGATGAGTTCATTATCCCACATAAACAACAGCCGGGCTATTACACTCCAGAGGACAATGTGAGGAAACTCATGGACATCTCAAGGTGTCTCAGCATTTCTTTAATCGCAAAAAGGAATGTATTTATTTCCCTGTGGAAATCATTATTGCCAGGAAACACCTGAACAGATTCGGCAGTTGATGGTGTGCAAGGGGGTACTATCACCTTCAAACTAAATCTCTGCCACATGTAATTTAAAAAAGGAATAAAAAACAATATTGTCCCAAAATAAAACTTGATGCGACAGCATACAAATGTGTGCTTGTATTACGGTAAATGTTCTGTTTTTGCAGTATAACTCAGTTCTTCTGCTCTCTGGGATATATTTTTCTTTCAAGGCTTTCTTCAGGGTCTTCCACTTCAAAGTGGAAACCTCCTATTCCTCTATCTCTTTCTCCAATACCTTGTCTCCTTCTTTTCTTCCTGTTGAGCTCAGTGCAAAGATCCTGATTTTCCCAACATGTCCTCCAAAGTAAGAAGACAGTAAATGAGGGGAGGGAGCAAGATACATGGAGGATGATGTGTGTATACATGTGTATTTAAGTATATGTAAGGATATATGAATGTACTATATGTGAATATATGTGTGTATTGCAGGTATCCGTTTATAACATGTGCAGGCTTTGAAAAAACATTTTCCTCCTGGGACAATAAAGAATAACTATCTATTATGTCTCTGATCTGCCACCATTGTGTTTAAAGGAATAGTTCAACATTTTGAGAAATATGCTTAATAACTTTCTTGCCGAGAGTTCGATGAGAAGATTGATATTACTCTCAATTCTGTCTGTTAAATTTGAAGCTACAGCCAGGAGATGGTTAGCTTAGCTTAGCATAAAGACTGGAAACAGGGGGAACAGCTAGCCTGGCTCTGTCCAAAGGTAACAAAATCCACCTACCAGCACCTCTAAAGCTCACTGATTAACAATTAACACATCTCATCATGCTTGACTATTCTTAACCAGGAAGTTACTGCTAGGCTAGCTGTTTCCCCCTGTTTCCAGTCTTTATGCTAAGCTAAGCTAACCATCTTCTGCCTGTAACTTTATATTTACCGTACAGACATGAGATCAATCTTCTCATCTAACTCTCAGTAAGAAAGCGAATAAGCGTATTTACATGTCGAAATATCGTTTTACAATTTGGTTAAGAGAAACCAATATTGACCACTGGTAGGAAAAAGGTAGGAACTAAGATGGAGAACATGGTAAACATTAGCATGTTAATGTTATCACTGTGAGCATGCCAGCATGCTAACGTTAGCATTTTTAGCGCAAAGAGCCACTAGCGTAGCTGTAGACCCGTAGTCTTGTTGCATGTATTGACAAAGTATTTGAACCATAATAACTATTATTATTATTACAATGCTCCGTATATGTCTTGTAATATTATGTTACCTCATATTCCTGCATTTAACATACCTGTGAGTGTGTATTCAGGTCTGTTTTAATGCAAGCTCCATCTGTCTGTCTGTTTGTCTGTCTGTGTCTGTCTGTCTGTCTGTCGTTTGTCTGTCTGTCGTTTGTCCATCTGTTTGTCTGTCTGTCTGTCTGTCTGTCTGTCTGTCTGTCGTTTGTCTGTCTGTCGTTTGTCCATCTGTCTGTCTGTCTGTCTGTCTGTCTGTCTGTCTGTCGTTTGTCTGTCTGTCTGTCTGTCTGTCTATCGTTTGTCTGTCTGTCTGTCTGTTGTTTGTCTGTCTGTCTGTCGTTTGTCTGTCTGTCTATCTGTCTGTTGTTTGTCCATCTGTCTGTCTGTCTATCTGTCTGTCTGTCGTTTGTCTGTCTGTCAATCTGTCTGTCTGTCTGTCTGTCTGTCTGTCATTTGTCTGTCTGTCAATCTGTCTGTCTGTCTGTCTGTTGTTTGTCTGTCTGTCTGTCGTTTGTCTGTTGTTTGTCTGTTGTCTGTCTGTCTTAAGGCCTGTCTGTTGTCTGTCTGTCTGTTGTCTGTCTGTCTGTCTGTCTGTCTGTTGTCTGTCTGTCTGTTGTCTGTCTGTCTGTCTGTTGTCTGTCTGTCTGTCTGTCTGTCTGTTGTCTGTCTGTCTGTTGTCTGTCTGTCTGTCTGTTGTCTGTCTGTCAACCTGTTTTTATATGTTGTTTAATGCTGCTGTCTTGATAGCCAGTGGTGGAATGTAACTAATAACTGATAATAGTAATAATAATCTAATGATATTTGCTTTTAATACTTGAAGTACATTTCTGTTCATACTCACATAATCTATAAGTACAAAATGTTTATGTATGAGTGTTTTTACTGCGTTAGCACTCTTCCTTTGGTAAAGGATCTGAATACTTCCCCCACCACTGATGGTAACATAACCTGACCTGACTAACTACCTAAGTAATAAACTGGTGCTCGCGAGGAGGCAGAGACTGGGCATGCCCAAACCGGAGGGGAGGGAGAGGAGGCTGTGCGGGGAAGACGAAGAGAGAGAGAGGGAGGAAGAGTTGAAATGTCTCTGAGCTGAGGCGGACGGAAAAAACCCCGACGAGGAGCTGTCCATTTCACAGCATCACGTCTGTTTCCACCTGCCGTGACACACACCGCCCCCCCTCCTCCCATACATACCCTTCACACACACACACGCACACGCACACACACGCACGCACTGGTGGAGCTGGTGGAAGCGGATTAATGTGGACCGCAGTGTCTCACTTGCAGCATCTCATCATCTCTGGCACCGGGAAGACAAACGCCGCCGCCGCCGCCGCTGCAGCTGCACCAGAGATCGCATCACGCTCCTGGTGAGTAGCCGGCTCTCTGCACCTGCATCTCCGCGTTAGGTGCGGGAAACACCGCCGTGCGTTTTCAGCTTCAGCTCTTTGCGGGTTTTAGCGCGCTGTGCTGCCGCCTCGGATGCGTGCAGTAAGTGCATAACTTGAGCCACTGCATCACTGACACCTCCAGCCGGGACCTGTAGGATGCAGAACCGCCAGAGAAAGGTCACTGACGCATCTGTGCGTGCCGTTCACAGCCCGCATAGCCAGAGTTTGCAGAGTTTCGCCCTTGGCAGGAAAAGTTGGCACTGGAGTGTTTCATCTTTAAGGTGAGTGTGTACGTGAGAAGATTTTAGATAAGTTAACTGCACCTGAACACAAGAGATACAGGTGAATGCAGACCTGCTGCATTTTTTTAATCACATTCTGTCAAATGAATAAACGAGGGGGGTTTGGGATATAAATATTTCCACAAAAACACAAATTATTGGCCTTTTTTTGCCAAAAATAACGAGATTTCGTGTTGAATGAAAGCAGAAAATCAGTCAAACACACAAAGTTTCCCATCCATTCATAGACTTTTCTACATTTTACATCAAATCTGAAATGAATAGTGGATTTAATCGACAGAAAATGAATCTGCAACTATTTGATAATAGATTTATCTTTTTTTTTTAAAGCAGAAATTTACTGTTTCCAGCTTCTCAAATGTTAATATATTCTGGTTATCTTACTCTCCTGTGATAGCAAAGTTACACATTACATTTTATTCATTTGACAGATGGGATTTTTCACAATTTGCTGAAATGAATCGAGAAAATAATTAAAGCAGATTAATCAGTAATTAGAAAATAAGCTTTGGCTGCAGCTCAGATGAAAACAGGATCAAATGTGGCTGCATGCTAATGGAGGCTCCTGGTGATAAATGACACTGCAGGAAAGGTCTCTTCTCTGCAGCTCAGAGAGGACAGAGCTGCACGGCTGGTTGAAGACGCTGTCAAACGTCCCTCTGTAGAAGCCCGAGAGCAGATCCAGCATTTTGTCTTCATTTGTTGCAGCTTATGAATCCCCCACCTGGGGCTCAGTCTAGACTCTGCCTCTGGGTTTCAGTGAATGGACGGTTAACAAAGACTCCCACCTTTCCTGGAGAGAAGTAAAACACACACATCTTACTCCATCACATTTACAGGGCTGTCTGTCAGAGCGTCTCTCTGAGGAATCAGCTGCTCCAGGAGTCAGCTGCACGCTCACTGTTTGTTACATTGCAGAACGTCATAATATTACTTTAATTCTTTAACGCTGTGACAGTGAGAATCAGTTTCTGCACCTTGGGTAGTTGATCACAAATTCCTAGATGTGCTCAGAGAACGGCTTGAGTGAAAAACTTGAAGGACAAAGTCTTTTCAAGGATAATCCTATGAAAAGAGCAAAACCAACAATGTATTTGTCCGTCTCTGAATACTTTCCGACTTTCCCACAGTGTCTGTGGCTCTCAGCTCCAAGCCCATTGGCTCCTACTGAAGGTCACTGCAGTTTTTAGCAAACATTACTCAAACAGGAGGAAATAGAGTGTTTGTTGGGGACTATTTTCAGCTGCGGATTAACACACATTTGTTGATCTAGTGAGTTTTAACAGCAGCAGGATGTGTATTATCTTGATAATTAGACTAAAGTGCCATTTTGTTTCACTGTTTAGTTTTATTTGCCCTCCCAGTCAGTAGCAAGTGACGTATTCTAGAGGTGTTCAGTACATGTACGAACAGATCTTTAGCACCAAATCTTTAAACTGAACTGACTATAGTGAACCTCTATTATCGCTAACTGAATCCGTAGCTTTTAGCATTGGAGCTCCTGGTGACTGAGAACATAGGTGGCGCCAGGATATGATGTTTGGGGAGGCTGAACTTCAGTTGTCGAACATAACGGCAACAGTCATATTGTTGAACGATGTGAACACACAGCACCAAACACAATTATTTAGTGCAAAGTTGCTACAAAGAAATAATGAAAAAATTGTTTGGTGAAGCCTTTTTATATGATCGCATCAAGCCGACACGTCAGTCATTATTCTGCTCTTATCTCACGTTGCAAGTCGTCAAATTATATTGTGTTTATTTATAACAGTGTTTTCACCGTAATGCATTTAGGAGGTCACGACGCAGGATTAATGACTAACGTGATGTCTCCCACATAAGCAGGCAGAAAATGAGCTACAACAGACCAGTGTGAAGAGGTGTGTGTGGTTATTCTGTAGCAGCCTGGTGTCATTTAAATGTCATTTAATGAAGATAAACACAGTGGACAGCCGTGCGTAATGGCCCTGCGCTCTGACGCGGCACTTTTCAAATCCGAGGTTGCAGATATATCAGCACATAGATTCATCAGATGGCTGCAGGGATTTTCATACAGCTGAGGGCAACAGATACTATAAGAATCACCTTTTTAAATGTATGCTGACTGATGTACCGACATTCCTGCTTTAACAGTATTAAAAGTAATTTTTGATGCAGGGTTAACAGCATCTACTGGCTGGAGAGTGTTTGATTAAAATAGATTTACATTTCTGTGTATTTGCTGCAAGTGGTGGTTCTGAGACGTCTATTCTGAACGCAACGTCTAAAACCCATTTTCCACCAAAATACCAAAAACTTGCTGAATAATAACTGCATCTGAATAATCCTAAAACCTCTTTGTTGCTATCCTCCCCCCCCGTGCACCGAACTCTACCAGGACTGTCCAAATAGGAATATATTAGACAGGATTTGAAATTAAAAAGAAATTGAACTATAGTGCTGCTATATTGTTTGTTGAACAATATGACGCATCTCTGGGCGCTTTCATGACACCTTATTAACCTTGGAAACGGAGCTCGTATGAGCCTAGTTTTGTACTTTTAACTGAACGTAACAAACTGAACTGTCAATGAGCGCAACATCAGATGTATTTTCTAAAAAAATAAGAGATGTGTGGGCTGCAACCAGGCTAGATGTACGTATATGGGAGTCAGAATAAACTACAGTGTGTGTGTTCATGGTGATGAAGGAACATGTCACCCAGTGCAACAGTGCGGCTCACTGATGTGTTTTTAATAGTTTTTGAACAACAGTGGAGCTCTATGGCACGCAGGAAGAAGATAGATCAGGCTTTGGATACACAAGATCACCAAAAATATAGACTATCAGCAAGCTTATCCTTCAGTTAGAGGATAAAAAGTCGTACTGTAGGAAGCAGGACACACACAGATGCCTCGATGGCCTGTGCGAGAGCTGTGATAACAAAGTGGTTAGCGCTAACACTGTTTGGGTTCCATCAGTTCTTATTGGAAGATTGCAATGGTCAGCCCTCTTTCTATTCACATGTTGTTAGTGGTGCTGAGAAAACAGCATTGGTGACCGGAGCGGTCTTGAATTGCTGTTTTTTTCCTCCTTCCCACGTCTGTTTTCATTTCTTCCTACACTCTCCCACTCTTTGCTCCCTCTCGCTATCCCTTCGTTACTGTCTCTGTCTTTTTTGTTCATCATTTGCTCAGTTTTTGGTTGTCTTTTTGTTTCAAAGAACTAGCAGATTTTGCAAGTACAACTCTAAAGTCAGTGTAGCTGTAATGAAGAGCTATATGGTGTATTTTTCTGCTCATAATATCCAGTCATCTAATATCCAGCCAAGAATACGTTTGGGAGGTGTGGTAGTGGGAGTATTTAGGAGGTGAGAGTGCTGGCAATGAAAAGGGCCTTTTAGCATTTGGATAGGAGTGAGCGTGTGTGATGATGGCGAGCATTAGCATTTTACAATCCTGCTGTGTTTCCCTATAATGAGTGCTCGTCTGCTGCTAGCTGCTCCAATCTGTGAGGCTTTTTCTGTATGTTGGCTGCGGTGCAGATGGAGCGCTTTGCAGTGGCCTGGATCCCGTGTGATTAATGGTGCAATATGAGTATGGGCAGTAGGCGATTTGAGGGGGGATGAGAAGGGATGATCCCCCTTGACCAAAATGACCAAAACCCATCCTTCCTTCCTTGGCTCCCATTGGGCCACCCCCCCTGTTGAAAGTTAACAAATCGCCTACTGAGTATGGGGAAACAGCCTTCGATCTTGGCTGTTTGGTAACATTTCAATGCCAGTAATTGATTTTTCCCGATGCTTGATAACCCACAATGCCCTGTTAAGTGTCCAGCAGCAAGTGATATCACAGTTTATCTGATTCCAGGGGATTTAATCGAGGAGTACGGTTACATAAATCACCAGCTCTGTAATGCACTTCTAAATATTTTGACTATATTTTGACCCGTGCTTTAAAGGAAAAATCAACCTAGGTCTTAAGCTGCCAGTGTGCTTCTTCAGAACTACTTGTCAGATGGTCGAATAACATCGGAAACCCCCTCACCTTTCCGACATTGGATTAGGGGGGCCTGTGTCCGACAGTTTATTTCCAAAACCAACAATCCGACATTCACACCCCATTTGACGCTGTGATTGTTCGGCTGTGTGGAGGTGAGAAAGGAGCCAGGGTTTGAACGTCTCTCTCAACTCTCTTTTTTTGTTCTTTACACAACTATTTCTGTCAATTTTCATGAGAACAACCGAGGCCAACACACTATGAATGTCTTCCAGGAGAGACTGCGTGAAAATGTGCACCGTTATCCCCGTTATTTAAACGATATCGCGTCTCCTCCCTCTCTCTATGACGGCCAGCTTTTCACTCCACGTCTTACGAACTAGTTCTGATCGAACACAACCCAGCCCTCATTTTCATAATGGTGGCCTCTCTGACTATGAGTCCTGGAAAACATGAACTCCAACTAAACAAGTATTTATCTGCAGTTATAACAAGCATGTATTACTTATTGTTTCATATATACCACGATTCTACTGCAACAGAGGTAAGACTAAGACTGCTCTGTGAGGCTGTACTTGTTCAGCGTGTTAGCATGCTAACATTTGCTAATTAGAAATAAAAACAATGTACAAATTACCTAATTTCATGGCAATTCATCTTAAATGAGTTGACATTTTTCAGTCTGGACCATATATTGGTGGACCGACCAACCAACTGCCAGAGTGACATTGCCATCCCTCAAGCCACATCGTTAGCATGGCTGGAAAATTGTCCTAAAAGGCTTTGGTTGCTTTGTAGAGGTCGCTGTTGCTGCTGTTTCCCATACGGAGAACTGACCGTTTTGTCCAGCCAGCCTCAATCTTTTCTTCCAGCTGATTTTGGGGAGGTGAAAAGCAGCCTCCACCACGGCAACGTTGATAAGAGCTCTGCAAATTTGTTGTAGTCTCACATCTAGATTTGAGATCACTGCAGGAATACAACCAGTTTCTTTGCTGTCTTGCAGGACAGTCATCTGTTTCCTTTCTGCCTCTGCCTCAATTATTAATCTTGCCTCTTTCATTTGATTTAGCTCCTCGTCTGGCTTCTCTGGTTCAAATTCGGCCATCAACATGAAATAACTCCAATCGCCAAATAGTCCACCGGATATCCTGCCATTGCACTTATTTTCTTAAATCTCCTTAGAAGACAATAACATAACCATACTGTATCTTCTCATGTTTGCTATCACTTCTCTAGCGTGCACCGACGCTAAATCGACAGCGACCCACAGTCTCGCGCGTGTAAACTGCAGTGCAGCTAGCTTGATTAGCTGAAAAGTTGACCTAGAAGTAGATACCTTTGGATTTAGCTACAATAGCTAATCCAGTGGACTACTTTCTGTGTTTACGCTCGGTCAGACTCAGAGACAAGCGCTTGAAATGATTTATGTAAAACAGACGTTTGTTAGGAAAGATTTAGGAGGCTTGCTCTGCTTGTTCCAATATAGGCCACAATTACTAAAATAAGAAAAAGTTTCAGTATATAAATTAGGAATTTAACCAACAATCATTTAGTCTATAAAAATGTCTCAATTTCTCAAGTAACGTCTTCAAATGTCTTGTTTTGTCGGACCAACAGTCTAAAACCCAAAGAATTGAATTTACAATGATATATAACAGAGAAAAGCAGCAAATCCTCGCATTTTAGAAGCTGGAACCAGTAATCTGGCTTTTATTTTGTTGATACATGAATTAAACAATTAATTGGTTATGAAAATTGTTGTCGGTTGATTTTCTGTCGCTCACCTAATAGTTTTACCACTAATCAAAATGCAGGCTTCTGTATATTCTTGACCCGACATAAGTGGAGAGAGACAGTTGGGAGTGAAGGACACACTGACAGAAAGAGGACATCCAATCTTGATCCTCCACTTGTCACACCAAGGAGTTTATTTTTAAAACCCCATCGATCAATGAGCGCCATTGTTTCTCTCCGCAGGACTCTCAACTTCACCCACAAAGATTGGCATTCAACACGAGCTTTTAATTTCATTGTCCTTAACGTCATTTGTCTGAAATAGAACAGCGGTCAAGATGTTGTTTTCATACAGGCTGCAGAAAAAAGCCTCATCCACATCTGCCTCAGGAGTGCTGACACTGCTGTAAGGTAAAAGCTGGCTCGGCGGTGCTTGGTGCAGTCTGCAGAGATGGGCTGCCGCTGATAGCTGCCTGTCATTTTCACCTGTTTCACCTCATACACACTCAGAGGAAACCTGAGTGCCAAACTGTTGGCTTTAGCGCTTCGTTGAGCCAGACGCAGACTTTGACGAGCAGTTTTTGAAAATGATGATGAATCCCCCCTGTCCGAGGTACGTCATTGTCAAACATCTCCAAACTCTTCGAGGTATTAATATAAGTAAACATAAGCTGCTTTAGCTGTAAGTTTGTCTAATCCTGTTTCTGTCTTCTCAGAGGACCTGACTGGCTGATATTGTTACTCAGAGTCAGACGTGCTGAACACTGGAGGATGATGAACGTCGAGTGCCAGACTTTGCTGACATTTCAGGTGTGGCTTTATTTAGATTAATGAGCTGCTGGCTTCAAGGGCCAAGAGTAGAGGTCAAATGCCTAACTGCTCTCTATCTATCTATCTATCTATCTATCTATCTATCTATCTATCTATCTATCTATCTATCTATCTATCTATCTATCTATCTATCTATCTATCTATCTATCTATCTATCTATCTATCTATCTATCTATCTATCTATCTATCTATCTATCTATCTATGGTGAATGATCCTTACCGTTAACCTGTTTATATTTTTGACATTGTGTATATTTTGGATTTGCACCTTATTGGTATTTTATGTTTCCACTCTTTCCTACTTTGTACTCCACAACAGTTTCCCTCTGGATAAATAAAGTTCTTATCTTATCTTTAGGGCTGCATTATCGATTCATCTGCAGATTATTTTCTCAATTATTCGCTCAGTCTTTAGTCTATAATGTCCATCATGTTTCTTAAAGCTCAAGATGATAAAAGACAAATATAGCTGTATTAACACCTGCCAAATTTAATAGTCATTATGTATATTTAGGCATTTTAAGCCTTAAGCACTTAACTAGAATGTAATGAATTTTTAAAAAGTTCTTAAAAACGTCTACACTCACTTTGATTTGAGTGTTGTGTTGTGTATACGAGGTTCCTCCTCTGAGTACAACAGATCTATAGTTTATCACTGGTTAGAAATTTATCCTATCCTAGACATAAATGTAAATTTAAGCCTTAAAGACACAGTCCATGTTATAATCTTGTGTCCCTGTGTTAAATGTTCATTTAGCTTTTGTTTTATGTTAAATATGCTTCCAAATAAAGAATTTTTATAACAAAATAAAACATTTTTTTATGGCTCATCTTGAACTTGTGTGCGCTTACATGACTCTATCTGCACATCTCCATATCCTGCCCATCATATGCACTGGCTCCATGTGTCTCCACAGCTCCACACATTCGCTAAATCACGCGAGGCATTTGGTTTAAATCAGTTTTGTAACTAACTACCCCTAACCCACATATACTGTTTCACTCGGAAATAAGTCGCATTACAGAAGCTAAAAACGCTCTAGCTACCGTTTCTGTGTAACTTTAAGCAGATAACTGGAACGTAATGCATTTTTTTTATCTGGATTTAAAGTCAAAACACCCTGAACTTGGTGTCTATATGTAACAAAAAGCAGCAAATCTTGACAATTCAGAAGCTGGAACTAGGGAATGTTTGGCAGCTTTCCTTAAAAATGTACTCAAGCGATTAATCGATTATCAAAGTAGTTGAGCCCTTGATCAAAGCAGCTCCATGAAGAAATGGTTTTCCCAGTTTGGTGTGGAAGAACTTGACTGGAGCACAGATCAACATCAGTGTTGAACCTCACTGATGCTCTCAAATCCCTGCAGCCAGGTTCCAGAAAAGCCTGAAACCAGAAGGGTGGAGGAGCAGATTAACACCCATTGAGATGTTCAGCTATCACGTATGTTTGGGTGTCCACACATTTTTGGCCATACAGGCTTTCCATCTATCTAGAAAAGTGATATAATTTCTGACTCTGAGCCAATTTAAAAACTTCTCAACTCACTAAAACTTTGATTTGATTGTCTGCTGTGTTTACGAGGTTTCTCTTCTGAGTCTGCGAAGGCCGTTTTGGATGAGAGGAGAAAGTTGCAGTTGTTGTTAGGCCACAGTTTGTCACTGTGTTATAAATCTGAGAGGGATCTCATGGTCAGTCACCCTGACATTAGACCTCACAGAGATAGATAAACAAGCAAAGCGACACGGCTGGAGACTGGCAGATCAGAGCGATAGTGCAGAAATACCTACTAAGTGTGTGTGTGTGTGTGTGTCAGTCCACTGTGTGTTCGTATTAAAAAGAAGATCCAGTATTTTACAACCTGGGTCTTATTGTCATATCTTTGACTACTGTATCGACATTTTACACAAGCACTCTACTTTTTATGGCTTTACAACGAAAAACAAGTCCCATCATTATACAAAAGAGGCATAAAATTGTCATTAAATGACAAAATACTGTAGAAAATCCATGTAAACAGTTTTTCTATCTTTCAGCAAAGAAAGACAGAAATAAATTATGGTTCATATGTATTTTTTTAAAGTTCAAAGGACTTTACCAGGCAGATATTACAGTATGTAACATAATATCCACAAAATGCGTCTCCTCAGACAGAAATGTATTTTTCCTTGTACCTGAGAGTCTGGCTGTCTGGTCTCTGCTATACAGGGAAACATTTTACTCTCTGCAGAATCTCACTTACAGTAGTGGGGATGGGACGCTTCGAAATGGCTTTTTTGTAGCTCCATTTTGTAATTTAGGACAATAAATCAGGTGTAGTTCTGCACCTAGTGCAGCTTTAACCGTAACTTTAGCTTGGATTTGGTCATAAACGCAACATTGTGTGTAAAATCTTCAATAAATCAGGGATTGGATGTACAGTAGTTTCTTATTCTTGAAACAACCGCTATAGCTGTTTGAGTACCAGAGTGTGGATGTTGACTCAACGTATGCATTCGTATGAAGAGAGAACAAGAGTGAAAAAGTGTTTTTGTGGCGTTTGAGGCTTCCATGCTTCTCTTTAATATTTCAGTGGAGTGAGAGCGAGCTTTTTCCTGCTTTTTCCCTCTGATGTTTTCTGGCCCTGCAAGAGGTTTTTGATATAACTCACATGTGTGACTCATTTTTTTCTTTGTCTCCCTAAAAAACTTTTTTTATTGATTATTATTATCATTTAGAGTTGTTGTTTGATGCAGCTGCTCCAGCAGCGTTAAGGGAAACTATCGTGATGTTACTCTATATGCTCTATTGAATTATTTAAAAACTGTCACAAAGCAAAACAAACACTGACATTACTGTATGTACCAAATATAGATGTTACACAACATGGCCAAAAGTATGTGGACGCCTGAACGTAACAGCCACATGTGATTGCTGGACATGTCATTGCAAAACCATGGGTGTTAATCTGCTGCTATAACAGCCTCCACTCTTCTTCAGAGCATCAGTGAGCTCCAACACTGATGTTGGTGATCAGGTCTGGCTCACAGTCGGTGATCCACTTCATCCCAAAGGTGCTGGATGGGGTTCAGGTCGGGGCTCTGTGCAGGAGAGTCACGTTCTTCCACACCAAACTGGGAAAACCAGTTCTTTATGGAGCTGCTTTGTGCTCGGGGGAATTGTCACGATGAAACAGGAAAGAGAGAAGCTCACTATTGTTTAAAATATCATTGCATGCTGCACCATTAAGATCTCCCTTAATTGGAGCTGAGGGGCCGAACCCAAAAACGACAAAACAAGCCCCAGACCAAAAGTACACCAAGTACAGTTACTGTGTGTCCATATACTTTTGGCCACATGGTGTAGTTCTGTCAGATTTTGTAGGTAGAAATGGCAGGTAGGCTTTCGTTTTAAAAGGTAAAGTTGTGAAGTTTAATTTTTAGTTAGTTAGTTTGTCTGTTAGGAATTTTATTGTCCAGAATACGGAAAATTGTCTTTGGCTTCACCACAAGACAGTTAATGAAGAAACACATCGAAACATGGCATTAAAACAACATGAGTTTTAAAAGACATAAATACAATAAAACTCCACTCATCTGTAATTGTCTAGATTTTGTACGACCGATAATGCTAGGCAATATCAGGAGGCAGGACAGACAAGAGAGAATTCACAGGTAAATAAATGATAATAATAATAAAATAATCAAAAAAAAATACAGTTGGTATACACTGTAGTCGTAGTTTATCTTTATCTATTTGCTTGCCTTTATATTTCTGAGACACTTCGCCCACCCAAAGCTGAAATAAAACCTTTAAAATAGTAGTGATGTTTCTGGAACATAACATCCTTCATCCATGAAAAACCTCACGCTCCTGTATCCTGTATATTACATTTCACATGTTAAATATCTGACAAATACAAGTCTCTATATCAGGTGAATTCATCACGTACAGCTGTATTATAGTGTATTATATTTTGATTTGCACATCTCTTATTTCTTACTAGAAATAATTGTCTCGTTGCTGACGTATTTTATTATTGTTTCTGTTTCTGCTCGATTAGTACTTCTATTCCTGTGTGCACTGACGTGACAGTGAGCAGCTGTAACGAAAGAGTTTCCCCTTGATTCTGTGTAAAATTCCAGAAAACCACATGTTTATGTGTAAATATATCACGTGAAATGGTGTTTTACATGTGATGAAGTCACTTGTGCTTTTTTGTAGACGGTATTTATACTCAGTATTTGTATTTTTAATATATTTTTGATGTTTGTTTGCAGTGTAGTGGATGTCTTCATATCCCCATCTTTTTATTTCCCACTGAAGTGTTTGGGAGGAGGGGTTCACACATGCTTGAGATGTTGCCGCCCTGCCGATCAGACCACATGTCCAGTTTTCATCCACTCACATCTGACACTTTTATTTTGAACTGTATCCCACATGGAGAGGGGGTCCAGCTTTTACCCGGTGCCTTTAAACACACCGTCTTGCACGTTCCCTCCTCACAACACCTCCCTTACCCGCACTAACTACTCCACACTGACTCAGCATGTATGTGAGAGGCAGAGGGAAGGGAAAGGGGGCAGGGCTAGGCGATGTGAGCGTGCTGTTTGGCTGAGTGTGAGCTTTGCTGCCGGGGAGGGAGGCTGGCTGTGCTGGCCGGACAGGTCTGGACTGCTCTGCTGGAGAGAAGGAGGGAAGATGAGAGGGAAGGAAGAAGGAATAACAGAAAGGATGAGACAAGATAAACCATGTGGGAGGTGTAAATCCTGTATGGATGAAGCGGCTGTGAGAGGAGGAGGAGAGGTGAGTGTGAGAGTGAGATGGGAGGAGGAGAGGAAAGATTTTGTGCATGTGTTTGTGTGCCTGTATGTAGCTGTTGGTGTCTCAGGTTTCTGCTGACAACTCAGGGTCGATAAAGATAAGCATCCACCGAGGTAGCTGACAGCTTTGCGATCCAGATGATCCAGATGTGCATGTCATGTTGTAAGACTTATGAACCGATGACTAATGGACAGAAAAAAGTGGGACTCCACAGTATATAGTGTTTTTGTGGGTGTGTGAGATTGTGAGTGTGAAGGCATGAATGGTAGAACATGTGTGAGGGTGTGTGAAATGAGGGACTGCATATATTTGTATAATCAAGCCGTGTGAGCATCAGTACATGCAATGCCCCCACTGTTTAAGATGCGTCGCTCGTGACCAACAATGTCATTTTTACCAATGAGCTGCTGTATATTTGGGCTGCACGGTAATTATTATCCTTACTGAATTTCAGAAAATATATAGTGACCTTATTATGTCATCTTTCTACACATTTCTGTGGTCCAAATGAACGATTCTGAGCAAACTGTAATACAAAACTAACAAAATGCATCATTAAGAGTTTTGTTTTACACATTTGAAGAGTTTGTAAAGCTAAACGGTGAAACACAATTCATTGCTTACATGATTTTATATGTGATTTTATATGTGATTTTGCATTAATTTGTGTTATTATATATACTGATGTCAGAAAATGTGATTTCAACCAGAAAATTGCCAAAAGACAATGCTAATTAACCCGTGTTTCCATCCACTACTGTTATGCTAATGTTGGGAGTTGCTTCAGCAAGATAAACAGCTGGTGGCGCTATTTCCCCAGTTGGGTAACATTAAACCATTGCAGAAGAAGAGGGCGCAACAATATGATGTAATCAAATCTCAAACGATGGACAACTATGTAGAAAACATGATGAAAATATTGTATTTATATTTATTTCATGTATTAATTTGAGGAAGGTTACAGTTTCCTCATGACGAGTGAAATTAAAGTCACGACATGCTCTATCGTCCTCTACTTCATCCCACATGAAGTCTTTTTGGTGTCGACAATTCATCGATCAGTCGATCAACAGAAAATTAATCGCCAGCAAATCTGATAATCAAATAATCGTTTCAGTCATTTATCAAGCAAAAATCCCAAATATTCTCTCGTTCAAATGTAAGGATTTGCTGTTTTTTTTTGTAAACTGAATGTCTTTGGGTTTTGAACCTTTGGCATTTTGAGGACGTCACAAA
Organism: Siniperca chuatsi; assembly: GCF_020085105.1. Classification (NCBI taxonomy): domain Eukaryota; kingdom Metazoa; phylum Chordata; class Actinopteri; order Centrarchiformes; family Sinipercidae; genus Siniperca; species Siniperca chuatsi. The sequence continues at coordinate 3,933,898 of NC_058061.1, forward strand.
TTGTGATGGACGTTATTAATTTTTTCTGACATTTTAAAGACTAAACACTGATCCTAAGCAGGCTCAACGCCTCTCCCTTAGTTAGTATTGCTATGCTGTTGCTGTTTTACCATTTAGTTTTAAATGTTAGCTCACACCAGTATCATGACAGTGTTACCTTTGAACAGACGTACGTGTCCTTACTGACGGTGCTGATGCTGAGCTGCACAGCTTGATCCCCTTTTGACATTTAACTGAATTTATTTTAGGCTTTGGAAATAAAAACAACGCCGTCCACATGACCAGGACACCGAGTGTCCTTGTTATACATCACCAGGCACATCTTTTGACCATCGTGAACGTGTAGTTTGTAACATATAAGATAGAACTTTATTTATCCCGAGGGTAATTGTCGTGCAGCAGTTGCAGTACAAAGTAGGAAAGAGTGCAAATATATAGAGAGCAGAAAAAAAAAAGAGAGCAACAGCCGAGGCATTAGAGCAGAAAGATGACCGAGGTTTTGTCACTTAGCTGTGTTTGGTGCACTGAAGGAAAGAGCCAATGCTTAGGATCAGTCAATCAAAAAAAAAAAAGATTGACAGACTAATTGATAATGAAAACATTCATTAGTTGCAGCCACAGTTTGTCAATTGTTACCAGTTTTTAGCCCCATGACAACCACCTCTGTCACTGCTGTAGTGGATTCATCTTTTGGCAAGATGATGAAAACTGTCCTCTTGGACCCAAAGATAAGAAGTTAGTCATCTTGTTTCGTAGCCTGGTTATCTTTGGCCGGGCGTTTAAACTCTCTCTGGTGCGACGTTAGATGGCAGAAAAGGCCTGTTTTGTCTGCATCAGTGTCACTGGGCTGATCCATTCAGCAGAACTTGACCCTGCGGTAGAGATAATAGGGTGAGCAAGAAAAAGTGCTTTCTGACTTGCTTTGAAATGTGAGTCACTTTCTGTGAGATTTTAAAGATGCTGCTGCATGGGAATCACAATCTGGGAATATTTTCCTGCAGTGTCCAGTGTTCAGGTGATAAACGCTCTGCGCAGAGAAAGCACTGACAGCTGCTGACAGACACGTATCCAGTATCTGAAACGTGAAGCATCATGAATAACATGTTGAATAAAACACCAGAGTGGTAATCGACCCGTACATGCTAAGTCTGCATGTTAAAGAATTTTATTTAATTTTATTTTCTGTAGTTTTGACCGAGTCTGCAGCAGCTGAGCGCGCTGCAGGTTTAAATATAATTATATAATATAATTATTTCCACACGTTTCAGATAGAACTGTAGAAAATGTAGCTACATCTGTCAGTTGCTTATTGTACATTGATATGTACAATGATGTTCATTAATACGCGCGTGCACATGTCCAGGGCGGCTGGATAGATATGTTGAAAGGTATTGAGTGGAGGAGCAAGCAAGGTCATGGCCAATGTGGTGCTGATTGAACGTCTCTCCCTTCTTTTCTCCACCAATAAGCTTCTCTGCATCTTTCTTCTCACACACACACACACACACACACTTTTTGTGCCTCTGCATGAGTCAGAGGACCCAGCTCTTTTGTCTGAATGTGTCTTTGAAGGCAGCGGCAAAAAGGAAAGAGGGGAAAGCTGGAGAGCGAGACGGCCTTGTATCACATGCAAACAAAGTCGTCTCTCCAAGACAGCTTTGACACTTCTCTCCTGTTTAATTTCAGTTCATCCTCTTTAGTCGTCGCTTGGTTAATTATGATTCAGTGCAGTACGAGGGGAAGTTCATCAAGCTTGAGCAGTGTGTTTTGGGTGTGACAGTGAGCCCTCGGTCCATTTCTTGGGAATTTGCATGCTGTGTCAAATGCAGTATGATGCAACCTAATATTACAGGATCAGTATGAGTGGAGTGAGGCTTGACATTGCACTATGAATGTCCCCGAATCTCCCTCGTCACCCATTAACGTCATACAAACCCTGGTAATCTCTGCAGGCTTTAATGTGTTTCTACCTAAACTGCACAACCTGTCATGTTGCTGAAATCATAGCTGCTAGTGCACAGCGCCAGCAACAAGCAAACTGAGAGCTAATATTAGCATGAGCCCCCACCCGCACCCCCACCCGCACCCTATCATAGCCACAGAGCTAATATTAGAGCTGCACATGCTGGCTGGGGTTTAATTACCTGTGTGATTTGACTTGCGAAAGCCCACCCAAAGACCCGATGGAGTTCATCCAGATGTGTGCATGTGAGTGTCTCCTTCTGTTACCAACAAGAGGCTGAATCATCAATACTGAGCAGCTGTGGCTTTTTGTTTATGGAGGTATGTCAAGAAGCGCTGCTTGAACCTGTCAGAGTTGTATATTTTGTCCTTCAGTTACAGCTCTCACATCAGGTCTGTTGTTTAAATGCAAGAACACTGAGAACAGTTTTGATCCCTCCACGTTTTGCCAAAAAGTGACCAATTTAGTATCACAGTGAGTAAAAAAAGTTGACATTATGGCTCCCCTCGAAGGCCACTCAGGATATTTTATCACCAGCTCTCACACCACGTTTGATTGCACAAGGACAGTTAAGTTCATATTTCTTCAAGTCTTAAAACAAAATTCACATGCCCACGTGTACAATAAAGGAGTTATTAATTGCTGCAATAATTCCTTCTGTCCACACTGGCTGCAAAGAGATCTCCTCCTAAAGCGATTTCAGTAAGGATTTCAAGAAATGGACATAACAAAATCCACAGTCCTCATTCTTTGTAAAAAAAAACAAAAAACATTTCAAAGTTTAGCTGAAGTTAATGTGACGCTCCAGCAGTCTGAGTTTGACTAATCAAGTGGGAATCTTTCAGTGTTACAGTCTTCTGGCACAAAGTTCCCTCTTTGTTTCTCCTTGCTCCGCTGCAGCAGATCGATAGTAACACAAATACAGATACGGGACTCTCCCGGATGCTAACCTCGTTTCTGAGAAATCAGGTTCTATCTGTAATTTTGGCATAGTGGACGGGTCTAAATACTACAATACCCATGAGCCTTGGCCGCCGTTGCCACGGAGAAGAAGCCAGTGAGAGGTGTGAATCAGAGCAGAAGCAAATTCAAAAGGTTTAGTTGTTGCAGTTATAAACCAAACGCGGCGCCATAGTTTCAAGTTGATCCAGAAATTAAAAGTGAACTGATTTAAGCTGCGGACTGTGTGTGTCAGTTTTTTTTTTATCAAAGAAACAGATATTTTCTAACACAGTTGTTAATATTTTGGACTGATGATTAAACCGAGAGAGAAGCTGTGAGTCGCATAACATCGTCTATAGGAAAAGTCAATGGGACTTTTACTTCCAGAACCAGGGACTCCTCCGACTTCATAACTCTGTAGTAATAAATACTCCGTTTTAATTAAGTGGGTTGAAAAAAAAATTAAAAACATTCATAAATACAGCCAAGATACGACCAAAGATACATAATGCATCTAATGCATCCTCCTCACATGAATCGTACATCTCTCTCCATCCTCAGGGCTGTTGTCTGCTGTTGCAATGATGATCTAACGCTACTGAATATGACATAAGTCACTCCAGTGTTGCTCAAAAAGGTATGAATTTATTTTAAAAGTAAACAGACCATTTATGAGACTAAAAGGAAGTGTTAACACCAACATGCACTGAAGTGCTATTATTGGATTATTGTTATTGATGCATTTAAATGTAAGCCAGGTTAAGATCATTTCAACTACTTTATATATTCTGAGGTAGTTACATCCAAGATGATCATATGTTTTATATATAAAATCTTAAATCTGCAAAGTAACCAGTGTAGGTAGGTGTATGTAGCAGAGTAACAATAAGTACAAAAAGAAGCATGAAATGAAACAGCTCTAATAAAGATTGTACCGGAGTTAATGTACTTTCCACCACTGTTTCACTCATCTAAATACTAGCAACTACAGTAGGCGAATACTGTATTATGCTATTGGAGTTCAGAGAAGATTCCTTGTTGATTAATGTCCAAGTTTAGCTAATTTGTGTGATTGAAGTGTTACACTGTAAATCAAGCAGAGCGTGAGCAGGTGGCGAGTGGTAATGGTCTGTTTCTATTGTAACTCCTGGCACAGCAGCGACGGTCCCACCAGAACCGGTGCCAAGCTGGACGTCTGTCAGGAAACTGGGCACTCAGGGGATTTAAGAGTTTTGTATGGGTCCAAGAAGAAGGCCGAGGCGGGAGAAAAGGACAATACTTACAGCAACATACAGTAATACACCTTAAGATCACGTTTTCCCCTTATATTTTCCTCTTAAGTAACGTTAAGGTTGGAAAAGTGACTTTATTCCTGTATCATACACATTTATTCAAGATCATCTTTTCCCATGTTTTCACTGAGTGAAGTATTCAAACTCCATGTTTCTTATAACAAATTAGGATAGCATTGGTTATTGTGCATTTCATAATAATGGAAGTATAAACCTCTGTATTGATTGTGCACTTATCCCAAATGAGTTTTAGTTTCCTTTATAGATGCCTGATACTTTCTGATAGATAATGTTGTAATTGCATCTTTATCACAAAGAACTGATGGTCAATTCTAGCATCTTTTTAGGAGAATATTAACTGCAGATAAAAAAAATATTACTCAAAAAACTAAGTTGGCAGTACATTTTACTCTGCCCTGAGTAGTGGCTGCAGGTTTTCCTTTTAGGCTGCAACAACACACCACAAAGCACTCGCTGCTGATCCTTAAGCTCGGTGATAACTGAAGCTGACTCACATGAGTTTATCAACATTTTTATCAACTCAGCAGCGGTGAAATGTAACAAAGTACATTTACTCAAGTACTGTACTTAAGTAGAAATTTGAGGTACTTCTACTTTACTTGAGTATTTCCATTTTATGCAGCTTACCAGTATATAAAGTCGTTAAAATGAGCTCAACCTTAAACATCTGCAGCAGTAAAATGCAACTTACACATTAATGCAGCAGGAATATGAATCCAGAAACATCAGATATAATAGTTTTACACTGACAGGAGCGTTTTACTGCACAATGAGTACTTTTACTTTTGGTGCTTTAAGTAAATATTGCTGATAATACTTAAATTATTTTACTTAAATAAGGTTTTGAATGCAGGACTTTTACTTGTAGTGGAGTATTTTCACAGTGCGGTGTTAGAACTTTTACTTAAGTAAAGGATCTGAATACGTCCTCCACCTCTGCAACTCAGATCTTCTGTCATCTGGACTGTGCTCTTACACTGCACTGTAACTTTTACTCTCCTGTTTTATCTTGTTTATATTTTCTATTTAACTCTTTTTTAAATGTCTTTTTATATTATCTTACTTTTATGTTTTATGTAAAGCACTTTGAATTCCCTTGAAATCACTCCATCGAACGGAAATATTCTACATGTCATGTGAATCATTTTACACACATTTCCTAAAAATGTTCCTGATATTTGGTATCTTAGGGACCTTCGGCATCTTCACTAGAATTTAAACTACCTGCATGGCTGGATCCCACCAGGGTTAAGTAGGAAAATATGTTATTTTGTGATTTAGGTTAACTGACCCTTTATACTTTCTCGCTGCAGAGGAAGAGGATTATGTTACATCTGCAGTTGTGTGCTTCTAACATGGACCTTCCTGTAACTACACTCCCATCACTCTCCATTCATGACTCCCTCCTCCTGCTTGCCTTGTACTTTCTCTCTCTCGCTGCCAGCCTCTCTGTTTCCTTCAGCCTATCTCTCTCACCCGTCTTTATCTCGCTTGCTCCCATCAGCATCTGTCTCAGATGATCAATTCATTGATCAAAAGGGGCACAAATGAAGTTCAGGCTCATCAGCTCCTTGCAGAATCGATAGCAGCCAACGTTGTCCTGCAGACTTCCTCTCTTGGTGGCAACAAAGATGACAAATCATATCGAATGATAATCACTGTGGATCTATCCCTCGACCAGCTCTGTCACATTTGTGATGTAGCCAAGAGAGTGTCCCATAAGCTGAAAACACTGCGTCCACACCAGTGATTTTATTGATTTCAGTCCACACTAAAACATCAAAACCACAGAAAACAGATTAAACTTCGTCTTCTTCGTTCTATTTTAGTCTGCAAACAACAAAACTGTGCATCACAGCTGACATCTGCCCAGGAGTGGGACAGACACTGCCAGGTCTCAGCTGGTCCAACCTCCGTTATATCTCCTCCTGCTCTTTGTGATCACCAGTGCTCTGTTTTAATCCAGCCGAACTCAACATTTAGTTCTTCTCATTTACATGTTTTTCATTTGTTGTTGTCAGACAACGAATCAAGTAAGAAATAGTGATTTGATTGTGGCTTATAGATGCTTCTTGTATTTCCTGTGCTGCTGCAGTGAGACGTGGATCAAATCACTATTTTATGATTGCAATGTCATCTGACAAACTAACATAAATACGGGTTGGTGACAACAGCTTTGGAGATTTATCCACCGAAGATCATTTTAGAAAAGCTCAGTTTTGAGAGAAACGCCAGCTCTGTGTGGACGGATGGAGAAAAGGTTATCAAATTTAGCCAACAGCCCCGTCGTTCGCTTGAATGTTGAGGCAGCGGTGGGTGCCAACGCAGACGGCTCCAGAAAAACAACGCAGGCTGGTGGGGAAAAAAAAAAGTTGAACCAGGCTCAACTTTGGCTGCAATGCGATGTCATCCAGAAAGGCGCTGCTTTGGCCAATCAAACACATACAAGCGCACATTCTTGGTAGATGACTCTGTAATGTGAATTTCTACTGTTTACCTTACAATCATCGCGATGAAAGATTAAATGATTGATAACTTTCCAGAGTCATAAAATCCTTCTTCATAAAATTATAAACCTCTGTGTAGTGTTTTGGCATCTGATAACCCTTCAAAATCATGGATCTGTTACCTAAACTGAACTTCTGGTAACTGAAGCAACACACCAACACAGCCCCCGATTTTTACCGCAGGGCTGTTTTCTACCTGGACACCTACTAACTTTACTGCCACACAGCTCCTGACTGTCAACCTATGTCATTGTTTTCCAAGAGCCTTGTTTCCCTCATCCATACACAAAAGGTTTTCAGGTTTTTCCACATATTAACCAGTTTTGAAAAGCTCAGCTTAGTGTGGACAAAAGGGCCAAAACAGAGAGAAAAGGATTATTTCACTTATAGCCAGCTTAGTGTGGAAGCAGTGACAAAGATGACAAATCATATATGCTAATCAGCGCAGTGGCTTTATCCCTTGATGCAGCCAAGGAGCCACGTCGTCTTCCTCACACCTTTATAGACAATGGGACCCCATGGAGCCACCAACAACTGGACAAAGGGCTTTTTTTGTGAATAGTGTAGCTGTGAGAACAGTATCTCTGAGGTGTGAAAATTACAGAAAAATAGAGTGTGACAAATGGAGAGGCAGTAAAAGTTGTTTGCTAATTAGAACCAGAGAAAAAGAAACATTTTTAATTGTATTTTAAATTAGGGAACTTTGCAAATTGCTCTTCTCTACAATAAATAGAAAAATGCTTAATCAGGTGGCCAATAGTGAATGTAAGGGTCTAAACTGCAGCAAACAGCCTAATAAACGCCGCTGCGACTCCATGCAGAGAGGCTGGGTAAAATAATTAAGAGCGAAGAGGAAAATTTGTTGGGCTGAAAAGATTGGTGAGTTTGATCTCTTTGAAGCGAGGGCAGAAACATCAGTTGGGGTCAAGGAGGGAAAGTTGCTCGCGTTGCGTGCCAAGTCCCTCACAAGTTCTCTTTGTTCTGTCAACTTCAATTTTGGACACACTCATTCTCTCCCACAGCTACCATAAGGCAACTCCAATCTGTCGCTGCTGGCAGCAGTCTGGAGTTCACCATCCTCGTTTGAGTGACTTTTTTTTAATTTATTTTTTTATACAAGAGTTCTGTTGTCTGTGGCATTATTGGCGTGTAAAGTCGTTCTGCATGCTAAACAGAAGGGTGATAATTGGAAAGATTTCAGCTCGGTTGAGTTGAATAACTGCCGAGGGATTTAGCTCAACAAAGAGGAAAAAAGTGGCTCTAGCACAGGATTTAAACACAGAATAACAAAGGCATTTCTGTGATGAGAGTTTGGTGTTGGTGCATGATGTGTTTGAGCCCCCCCCAGGGGGGGTCCTGGATCTGATGTTTGACTTGTCAGCGAACTTCTGAGGTTTGAGAGATACAGGTAGAGGGAGACAAGCGAGGAACTAAATTTGCTGTTACTCATTTGAATACTCTTTGCACACAGGAAGTCATCGCTGCATCGGTGTCACAGCCATTCCCAAAATAAAATCTGATCAGATAATCTGATTTTCATTTGTGTATTCTCCCGCAATCGGAAACTCAATCCCTTTAATAGATTCATTCGTGACTGAATCCTGAGCGGTGAGTTGTTTGATTCAGAAGTAAGATAAAGCACTGTCACCAGATCAATGGTGAGTCAGAGAGCAAGGGAGGAAGAGGGGGGGTAATTTCCTGCTTCCTCTCCCAGCACGATGAGCTCAAGTTCTCTCTGACACCATGAAACAGCTACTCACCTCACTACAGTACAAAATACATCCCACAGAAAATGATACGTACAAGACATTTAAGGCACAATACAGAAAGGACAGAAGACAAAGGATCCGCTCACTGTTCTGACAGCTGCCAGTAGATTTAATAAAGTATTACTTCTTTTTTTTTCGTCGATCTAACCGAGATCTTCCTCAGGAATTGTCGAGTGAACACCACAGAGCAGGACTGACAAAATTTGCAGCAGTCTAACAAACATCAAGCACTGGTTTAATGATTGTTTGTGAAGAATGTAAATAAAGTTAATAACTCAATAACCTGCATCATCATACTGATAAATTAGCATTAAAAAAATTCAACGTTTCACCAAATACACAGCTACTGCAACACACAATCAGCTAATTGAGCTAGATATAAGCTAATGCCACACTTAACTTTTTGCTGACGATTGTCTTTTTAATCTGATGTCCGTGGTGTTGTGTGGATGTGTGTATAGTGGGCTGTGTGAACCGATCAGGGCCGTGACTTTTTACTTGTGTTTACTGTAGCCAACAAAAGTGACTGGAAGTTAAAGCTGGAGGAGGGGACTTTTGTCTCCCCCTTCTGGCAGGGAGAGTAATTACACAAACACTGTCGACGCGTGCTTATGATGTTCGCCTACAGTGAGCTCGCCCCAGGCTCGTGTTCAGAAATACTTACAAAAATACAGACAAGTTTCAAGACAACAATCCATTATTTAGGTAGAGTAAATGTAAAAGCTACATACTCCAAATATTTTACCAACCTGTAAAGTCCAAGAGCAGTAACGTGACATCCGTGTCTTCTCTCAGCGCTCTCCAACGAGGAAAAGCTAAAGCTACACCAGTGGTTATCCCTGTTTGTCCTCGCCGCCGATCGCTTTCTTTTTTTCGACTGTAATCCTTCCTCTGAACGGCGAGTTTTTTTTAAATCTGGAGCATCAGAAACTTTTCTTGGACGCTTCTTAGGTTTAACTCCTAGTTGCTGCAGCCTACTCCGTCGCTACGGTTGCTCCAGATCCATGTAGAGAGAGAGAGAGTTGCGTCAACTCAATTTCAATTCAAGTAGCTTTATTGGCGTGACTGCATACAATACAACGTTGCCAAAGCATATTAACACAAACTAAACAATCACAATAAACAAAATAAAGAGCAACGATGGATCGCGGAGCTCTCTACATGGCTCTGGGTGGCTCCCTGCTTCTGCTCTGCCAAACCATCCATTGCTGGTTGAATTAAAACGCATCATTACCGGTGCACAAGCGCGGGAATGTCGCCAGAGACAACCGATTTAAAAACTCCGGTATACTGTGAAATACAGAGAGATCTACCTGGCGGTGACGGGCTCAATCAGCATTGTGTGAACTCGTTTGGCAACAAGGGCTCGAATGTAACGGCCGTTCGTTTATATGTAAAAGTCCCGCACTCCCTCTTTAAGAGACAAAACCGGAAATGGAACCAAAAAAAAAAAAAAAGGTCAAAGTATGCCTCTTTGAAAAGGGGCTAAAATAGCGAAAATATGACTCTTAATCATGTATTTGTATTGTCTATGATGCAAATCCTACCTGCAATATCAGTACCTGCTGAATGCCAGGCTTATGGCCAAATCTGCGTAATGTGTAAACATTTGATAACATCTCACTTATATATATATATATATCTTTCCGACTACTCAAAGCACTTCAACTACATATCACATTCACACACTGATGGCAGGTGCCAACTGCTCATCAGTTGAAAGAAACTAATCATAGGACTAACCAAGGACACTTCGACATGTGAGCTGGGGGAAGCTGGGACCGAACCGCCCACCGAGTGGACGACCCGTTTTTGGACGTGTTATATTTGGCGGCTTCGATATCTATCATTATACTATACTCACTATGTGCTTTCAAGACCAATTTTGAATTTCAATTTACATTCAGGCTCAGGCTCACGAATCCCCTTCATCATCTTACTGTCTGTGGATGTTTAGAAGAGGCTCAACGTCTTTATAAAACCACTTGAATGAAAGTTGTTAGGATCACGTCTAAGCAGACATTCAGAACAGGTTCAAAATTTCAGAACGTCCTGTCAAGACCAATTCTGAGCAAAAAATGACCTTTTACAACAAAACAGATGTCTGTCAGTTGTCTGAACTGAACAAGGAGTCAAAATGTCAGTGGCTGAATAGATGGCAAGTTCTTTCAGGAGAAGAATCTCTTTCAAAAGAGACAAGTACACTGCCAAGGCACAGTCATTCAATACATTTACAGTTAAACCCACTTAAAACACATTTTCTGAAAGGTTGTTGTAAAAGAAGCGTTTGGGTTTCACCAGATATGTACAGTAATCTAGATAAACCTGGTTTGGCTTTAACTGGTGCCAAGTGAATGTATTGTAATTCAGCTTTTATTTCAGTCCACAGTAACAGCCTTTATAATGCACCAATCATTTGGCCTTCAACAAGTTTTAGTATGTACATCCTTATCTGTATGCATTTAGAAGAGGTGTGAATTTAATGGATTAGGGTTTAACCCTGCAGCAATGATCTGAAGGGAGGCTGTTTACCATCTTTTTGTTGCTCTTTTGAGGCACTCACCCTCTTCTACTACTGTACCTTGGCTAGCTACAGCATTTTGCTCCTCTTTTGTTTTGGCAGAGAGAGCGCTGTTACTCTGCTTAAAGATAAAGGATTACAGTGCTATTATTTATTGCCGTATGAATCAATTAACAGCCTCAGTTTGTGTGTATGTTATTTATGGGGCATTAACAGGCTGCCAGAAAAATTACCTCTACAGATTTCACTCCACTGTTTGAGATCCAGCTATAGACGTTAACGGATGAGGCTGGCGATATGGCGATTTTTTTCAACAAATCCTGCTGCCGTAAATTCTCACTAGCGCACCAAATGTGTATGAATCTGGATCTAAAATTAGTCCCAACAAATGCACTATTTACTCCTGTTTGAGTGAAGGTGTGTTCAGACAGAAAGCAAAGAAAATTTTGCATTTGTATTATTCGCGCAAATTCAACTGCTGGAGTGTTGTTGCATTGTTGTGTTGTTGTTTTGGGAAATTACTTATATATTTACATATTTGTGACCTGTTTTTAAAAAAGGTATGAATGAGGAAAGTTGGAAAGTATTGACAGACGGACTAACACATTGTTGATTTTGGTCTTTTAATGGGATTTGTTGACAATAAGTAAATTATTATTAATATCCTTTAATGCTGATATGGTTTCAGACAAATGTAAATAATTTTCTGTGATCTTATACAATGATAAGTATTAAGAGCAACTGGTAGCACCACTAACAAGTTAATCATCACAAATACTGGAATATCGTGTGTATCTAGCGTCATTTGAGGATACAAAAGATAACAACTCCTCCTTTCTTTCATTCACAGGTATGAAGAATAGGGATCAGTTGGAGGTGTCCCATGGGCATGTTTGTCCTCTGGCCGTTCAGCCGGTGTGTCTCTGCTCTGCACACAGACGCTCTGGGAGGCAGAAGAAAGACCGTCTAAAAATAAACTGACACCAGCCACCACCAGCAGAAAAACAAAAACCAAACCAACAAATAAAAGAAGAACGGGACAAAGAAGAACTTGTTTTTGTCTTTTTCACCCTGTTTGACTCTGTCTGTCTGCTCTATTTCTGCTTCTCTGTCCTCATTACGGCCTGAGAGGAGGTCATGTCCCAGTCTGGAAAAGTCCTTCATTTGTATGTGGAAGTGAGATCTGCCCCAGATCAGAAGGGAGGGAAAGGGACATTTGGAGAAAATGAAGAAGGGATTGCTCAGGGGCATTCAGTTCAGGACAGTCCTGCGGAGCTCCTGTCTCAGATAGCGAGTCAGCCGACCTGCCAGAACGTCACCAAGGCCTCCACAGCGCACCGTCTGGTTCAGGACTGCACACACAGCCAGTCTCCTTCTAGAAACGCTATTAGCTTTCAGATCCAGCAAGCCAGCAGCTCCCCTACAGTCACTAAGAAGTGGAGTGCACCCTGTGACGGAGTGTCTGCCGTCCACTCTCCACCAATGCCCTCTTCTGGAAAGGTCACAGTCCCTCACACATCACCCATGTGCCGGAGGTTTAACCAGGAACAAGTCAGTGATGGTACGCGGTCTGTGGTCACCTTCAGTTACATTGAGAAGTCCAATGTGAAGACCGTGGACAGTCCACGCCACTCTGTGTGCGAGAGAGGGACCAGAGAGGAAAGATCCACCCCCTCTCACTTTCGTAAAAGGCTCAGCGACCCAGTTTGGTTTGGCAGTCCCAATTCATCATGCAGCTCCAGTCCCAAGCTGACTTTCCAATCTCCAGGAAGTCACCAGCAGGCATTCTCTCCCGGCCTTCGCCAACCATCCTTGGACCCCATCGGCAGGGCAGCTACCCAGAGGGCTGTGGAGGAGTTTGGCTCCCCTCTACTGAGGATTAAACTAGCCCATGCACTTGAGCAAACCTCATCCTCACGCTACAACCAACAGCCACGCTGTCAGTCCTGGGCTGGGTCTCCTGTTCAGCGTCAGAACATCAGCATAAACCCCAAAGACCACATCACAGATAGGAGCCAGGCTGTTTGTGGGCTGCCTCGGAGTCCAGCGTCAGACCAGCTGTCCTCCCAGTCCAGGCAGTCTCCTCACTCAAAGCCTGAGTCCTGTGTCGAGTCTCAGAGCCGTCTTCACTGCTCAGGAGAGGACAGAGCTGTGGCAGGCAGTCCAGCCACCAAAAGACATGTTCACAGGGCTTGTAACAGGAAGACTTCACCGCAGAGAGCAATCCTCACACTTGGCAATAATGTAATTGAGGGCTTGAACCAGTTAAGTGACAGTAAATCCTCTTCTCCGGCTCATAGCCCTGAAGTTGCCCGCAGGCTAGCAGAGGAGGCTTCCAAAGTATCTTCTATTTTCACAGAGGCAAGAAGGTCCTCGTTGCACAATGCTTTAGGTGAGCCTGTAAGAGGCTCGAACGCCGGAGAATTTCACAATTCATCTCCAAATGCACAACAGTCTAAGCAAATGCTCAAGATGAACATCCCTTTAAACGACCAACACACGCCAGCAACTGACAACACAGACTCTCACCAGCCTGAAAACGCTAGCTTGCAGTCACAGTCACTTGAAACAAACTCCCATAGTAATTATCAAACACACCAGGAGGACTGCAATCAGAAATCCCAGCATCAGAGCTCAATGTTATCAGCGGCTCAGAGTTCCCCCGCCATTCCTTCACGTGTTCTCCGTCCCTCTCATCCTCCCACTGAGCTCAGCTCCCCCATTAGGGACCCGAGGCTATTCCAAGCAGAGCTCCGAGCACCAGATACCCCCACCCTACATCGCCGTCAGCTCCCGCAGTACACCAGAGATTCCTGGTCCCCGAGCCTGGACAAGAGAGGAGACCTGAGCTGTTTCGAGAGGGTGGACTGCACAGAGCTTGCTCGCAGGCTCTTTATCAATCAGAGTGTTGAGGAGGCACCAGTTAGCTGGACATCCAGGCAACAGTGGGGGAATCAGGAGGAGAACAGCCCAAGGCCAAGCCCTGAACCTGGATTTGGGTCCATCAATGACAAAACTCCTGATCATCAATCCAGTCACCGTTACAGGCCGCTCAGTCCCACAGCCCAGCAGAAACGCGCTGAGCAGAGGAGGAGAGAGATCCTGCTTCTGGGACCTGTGGTGCTGGACTCTCCAGAGGAAGATGAGGGCTGTGATGAGGAAGGACAGGGCAATGAGGTGGAGGGATTTGTGGCAGGGCAGCAGCCACGCTTGCAGAGGGTAGAAGAGCCACCAGAGGTGGAGCAGAATGGAGCAATGGGAGGGTCGTCCTCGCGGAGCTCCAGTGGGGTGACGGGCAGCTTGGGGGACAGGGACTGTGTGTCCCCAGAGTCCAGTCAGTCCAGTCACCAGAGCAACGAGACCGGGGCCGCCACTTCAGGAATACAGGTGGGAACTGGGTGAACTTTGGAACCAAGTTACAAATTACACTTTTTGTTTTGATACTTATAAATGCAGGAATAGTTTGACATTTTGGGAAATATGCTTATTCACTTTCTTGCCCAGAGTTAGATGAGAAAATTGATACAACTCTCATGTCTGTGCTGTAAGTATGGAGCTGGAGCCAGGTGGCAGTTAGTCTAGCTTAGCATAAAGACTGGAAGTAGGAGGAAACAGCTAGCTTAGCTCTCTCCAAACTTCAACACCTCTGAACCCCACTAATGTTGTAACATATTCTCATTTGTTCAATACCCACAAATAGACATGTAAAAACACTTTTTGGCTATGTGGAGTTACATGCTTGAACTATTTCTTAACAAACAGAAGTTTATACATATGCTCAGTACTTCTGTGCAGCGTCTGGTTGCCTGGCAACCTCACAGTGACAACAATAAGTCGCCGCACCTAGCTGTTGTTCTCCAAGAAATAGTTAAAGCATGTAACTCCCACTAAAGCCACAAACTGTAGTTTTTACATTTTTGTTTGTGTAGATATTAAACAAATGAGATATAACTAATACGCTTTACAGATGCTGGTAGATGTCTTTTTTTAACTTTGTAGAAAGGCAGTTCTAGCTGTTTCTTCCCTGCCTCCAGTCTTTATGATAAGATAACTAACCGCCTCCTGCCTCTAGCTTCATATTCACAGACATTAGAGTGATATCAATATTCTCATAAAGTTAAATGCTCCCATTGTTAGTTAAATTTGTAGCAAACCTTCATTCTATTGAGAAATATTTGACTGAAATTTAGTTGAAATGTACCCAAACTGACTAGAGTTATTAGACGAATAGTTTAACATTTTAGGACATACACTTAAATTGATACCAAACTCATGTCCGTGCAAGTATTGAGCTAGAGAAAGGAGGCGATTAATAGCTTAGCTAAGCATAAACAGCTAGCATGGCACACAACAAGCAAGCTTTAAAAAGGTGTTGGTAGATGTCTTTTTTAACTTAGAAGAGAGCCATGCTAGCGTTTTTTCCCCCTGCCTCCAATCTTTATGCTAAGCTAAGCTAATCATCCTCCTGGCTTAACACAAAGACATGAGAGTGGTATCAATCTCATCTAACTCTATGCAAGAAAGTGAATAAGCACATTTCCCAAAATGTCTGACTATTCATTTAATGCTGCACTGCAGAGCTCTAGTTTGTCTCTGTGTGTATCTTCCAGACGGACAGCGGCTGTGCAGTGCCCGTCCCCTCGCTCCATTGTCAGAGGATCGCGCGTGCCAAGTGGGAGTTTCTATTCGGGACCCCTGCTGAGGAGGCTGCTAGCAGGGGAGAGAAAAGTGAGAGCATGTCCACGTCAATTTCATCTAGTTACTGCACTTCAGCTCTCATATCGTACCAGAGTGGAAGATTTCTTATTCCTTTTCCTTCATTCTTCACAAGATAATATTTCAGGGGACATAAAGGAAATAGAGAAGCCAACTGAGACACACTGCTGCTTGTCAGTGTCACTGTCTGTCATTTAGGGCAACATATTCAGACTTAATATGTCAGCCTGATATATCTTATTCCTCTGTGCCACAGAGCTCCATTGTACAAACTGTGTAGTTTATTAGGAGTCAATCACACATACATCATCCTGCTGCTTTAAATACTCACTAGAGCATCAAATGTGTATCAATCCACCGCTGAAAATAGTCCCCGATAAATGCACTATTTCTTTCTGTTTGAGTAACGTTTTCTAAAAACTACAGCGCCCAGCTGTTATAGGAAATGTTTTGCCTTTTAAAAAAATGAAAGTCCATACTCGTGATCTGTTTTTAAAGATTTACGTCTTCAGTTGGAATTAATGGGCTTGGGGCTGCCACAGACAGGATAGAGAAGTCAGAGTGACGGACTAAGACATTGTTGTTTTGTATTATTTTTTAGAAGAATATCACCAGCCTTATCCTAAATACGTCACACAACTCATCTCCGATATATCACGCTTTATTGCCCAAAGTTATCTTCCCTTCATCAGGTTGTTTCCAGTTTCTTTATGTAGTCCATCAATTAGTCATGTGACTTATAAACTGCCATAAATACAAGTAATTAAATATTTTTGCAATCATCTTTTCAAAATAGGTTTTACACAATACAATATTTACTCTTAATAGTTAAAAAAAAGGTTTACAAGAAAAATATTAATGTTCATAAATAAAGAATGGTGTAATGGAGAGTTGTGAGATGTGTTTAATTTTGATAAACCTGAATCTAAAATCAGTAAATGTTTGATTAAACAATAAGTAAACAAGATGACGAATCTGATCAGACATTTAATGCCATCTTTTAGTACTTCACAGTTTTCGATACTCAGTCGGTACCAAAAAGTATTAAGGTTTGAAACTCAGCCCTAGCCTTTAATTATGGTTCTGGACCACCAATTAGGGCAAGCAAATTATCTAAATATGTTTTCTGTGTAGTTACAACAGGGAATACCAATCACATGTTAAAAAAATGATTGATGTTGATGTTTAACGCTCTCTCTATCTGCAGATTCACTGGAAGCCTCCACAGCTCCTCCCAGTGGCAACTCCAGTGAGTCTCCCACCCCGACTCCCCCGTCCTCACTGCCTCTGCTTTCTGCCAATCATGAGGTGCAGCATGTGGAGGTAGAGCTGGTGACCCCTCCCCCGGCCGTTATCGGGACTTCGCCCAAAACCGGCATAATTGGCCGCACGCTTAAGTATTCAGAAACTGACCTGGATGCAATTCCACTACGCTGCTACCGCGAGACAGACATAGACGAGGTGCTGCTGGCTGAGCAGGATGACGCCGACTCTGCGTTTGGGAGTAACCGCAGCGTGCAGGGCACCTCAGGGACAGGCAGCAGCCCGCTGGGGGGTCTGGTTTATGGGAGGACAGATGGGGAGGTGGGAGAGGAGAGAAGAGGAGGAAGGGAGGAGGAGGAGGAGGAAGAGGAGGAGGAGGAGGAGGAGGAGGAGGAGGAGGAGGACGAAATGGTGAGCTGGGCCAGTGTGAGGATGCAAGGAGACACCAGGAAGCAGCAGTACGCAGCTCAGGAGGAGCCAGAGGTGTTTGGCCACCTTCTGAAGAGGTGAACATAAGCACACACAGGAAAACACACACACGCCTGCAAACACACACAAGGATTTTCCCCTGACCTATATTTTGATCTGAATTTGTATCTCACTCGTCATAACCTATTTTTCAAGTAGACCGTAAACAGGTTTGGCATTAATTAGTCACAACTCTCTAACACTACAGTACATTACATCCTGGCATAGACAGCCTTACTAAAAATACAACTGGAGTTCCCTTTCTCTAGATGTTTCCTTGGTTAACACACATTTAAGCTTTTCTTACTGAACACTGCTGTGTTGTTGCAATGTTTATAAAACCTCCCTCTCTGTCCAGACCAATGGAAACGTTTTTTGACAACCACCACCCAGCCCTGAAATCCCCCATCTTGGTCTCTGGTCCTCGCTGTGCTGCAGAGGACACCTTCAGCCGCCACTTTGAGAGCATCATGGAGTCTCACCGAGCCAAAGGGACATCGTACAACAGCCTGGACAGCGAGGAGCTGCTGACTTCGAGCACCCAAACGGTCCTGACCTTTGACTTGCCCACACTAACCCCTGCCATCCACGCTCCGGTTTGCCAGAGCGCCAGGCAGATCGTCCAGCTTAGCTTCGCCCCGCTGGCACACGATGAGAGGCCCAGTCTCTCCGATTCTATCTTTACCGTGACTGGGGACTCGGACGCCACCCGAGCCCCCTCCAGCGAGAGGCTGAGCAGCGGTTCAGACGACACGCCACCCAGAGGACGAGAGTGCGCACAGCTGGGGAGCAGCTGGTACAGCAACATTTCTTTCTCATTACCAAGGTGAGTTAGCAGCACGTCAAGTCGACATGATAAATGTTACTGTGCCTATGTGGGAAGGTCACACATGACAGGTATAATAGTAACCAAACTGCTGAACAGTACAAAAACCTGCATTCACTGATTTTTTTGGGCCACTTGAGGGCAGTGCAACAAGCTGTACAGACATATTATCAACTTATAAAGTTGTTCTACGTGTTTATTTACACATCCAGCAGACACAGAGCAACATTAGCTGTCAGTAAGTTCAATATTCCCTCTCCTTTTAGCTCTGTGTTTGGTCTCCACCAGCTCCTGAGGGAAACATCTGGCTCTTTAGCTGCTAGATGCTCCACTATGTTCAGCAGCTGCTCTCTGACTGTGTCTGTCTGCCGTTTGGTGCTGAGCAGTGGGTTTGCTGCTGGAAAAGACGCTGATGATGAGAGCTATAAGGCCGAACCAAAACAGTAAAGGTGTGGGCTGTAAAACCGAAACAATGACCTAAAAACTGAGAGGAACCACGGAGCGACCTTCTTTCACGTTACATGTAGTCATTTGATCTAGTGTTAATATAAAAATATTGTATAAAGCAGCTTTAAATTCAGCGGGACAAATGAAAAAGTATATTACAATATATTGTGATCCATTATCAGTATGGCAGTACAGTGATACTTTCTCTTGCGTTACAGATATTTGATCACTGAACTGTTCTGCTTTCTGGCAAAGGCTCAGACTCAATGCTCTTTTGGCCCAAATGATTTAATCTCAGTTGTCCTTAAAACTGAAAGCTTTTAATAATTCATAATGCAGTGAATGCAGAATAGGCTTGGCTCTGATTTGTAAATAAAAACAATACTAAAAACTGCTAATGTGGAAGTCTTGTAATATATCACAGTATCACAGAATCAGCTGTGTTGTCATACACTATATGGCCAAAAGTATGTAGACATTCAAATCCATATAGCTTAGTGAACTTCTGGGGCTGTTTTTCATGGTTTGGGCCGAAAACATTTTGTTTAAAGTGACTTCTTGTTGTTGAGTGTGACCCTCCTCTGTCATCATTGGGGCCTTTATTTCCAATGAAGGGAAATCTTAATGCTACAACATACAGTGATATTTTAGACAACAAGTTGTGGCAACAGTGACCCTTTCCTGTTTCAACTTGACATTGTCCCCGTGCACAAAGCCAGCTCCGTAAAGAAATAGTTTGGTGTGGAAGAACTTGACTGGCCTGCACAGAGCCCCGACCTCAACCCCATCCATCACCTTTGGGATGAACTGGATCACCGACTGTGAGCCAGACCTGATCACCCAGCATCAGTGTTGGACCTCACTGATGCTCTTGTGGCTGAATGGGAGCAAATCTCTGCAGCCAGGTTCCTAAAAAATGAGCCTGAAACCAGAAGAGCGGAGGCTGTTAGCGCAGCAGATTAATGCCCATGGTTTATCGAATGACAAGTTTAACAATCGCATATAGCTGTAATGTTCAGGTGTCCACATACTTTTTTGCCGTTATCTTGCCAAAATACATGATTGTGTTTTGATAATAATCTACGGAGCTCCAATGTAAACATGTTCTGTTTACTGGGAAGTGAAGCAAGTAGCTGACTGTTGACAACGGATATGCGGGTGACCTATGCTTTGGTGATTCACCAAGAATCTGGGTCATGTTTATTGTTGCATATCATTCTGTTTTCTTTTACTTTTTTCTATTTATTGCCACGCTACACTGAAATAAGGCGCAAGAGCAGTATAATTTAAAATATATTTAAAATATGTACAGCATGCAGTTATATATCGGTTTGGTAAAAAGAACCTGGTCTCATGTCAACCTGTTTCCTTTGAATAAACTGTTGAAGGAACATCATAAGCAGTTACAAATTACAGAGTTTTTAAAAAATCTTAATTCAGTATTAATGCAGTTTTGATTGCCTTTATCTGAGGTCAGAACCCCGTTAATGGACTGTTGTCAGCCTCCAGACGAATGAGTGTCTCTGTCTGTATCATTCTCCTTGTGCAGAGCAGTGCTGCAGTGCTGTTCAGGAGCCCAGTAGCTTAGAGTAGCTTAGAGTGAAGGTTGCTAGAAGGCTGCCTGTGGCAGGCTGTGTGTGTGTGTGTCATTTGTGAATCCATCTGTGCATATTCCCCTATCTGTATGTGTTTGAGTGTGTGCGTGCACGTGTATCTGTGCTTTTTGGATGGTTGTATACTTGGAGTGCATGCTTGTGTGTGTGTAGGTTTGTTAGACAGAGGCAGATGGCTGCTGCAGCAGTGAGAGACTCACCTTGACTGTCAGAGTCCCAAAGACTTTGTTTTACTCTCCACAGACTCCCACCTGCAATACAGTACACCTTAGTTTATATCCAGAATCCTTTGTCTTTATGTTGCATACAGAATATTCCTTCGTAGCTAAACATTAGCTTTCTTTCTTTCTTAATCCATGTTACATCCTCCTTACTGCAAGACATGTGATAGATTCACACTATGGCAGAAATCTGGGACAGCAGTCTATCTCTGCTGTGGTGGGGGAATGACTGCTACTGTGCTTATGTGTGACGATGAGGTAGACTGGCTTTGTGAATGTCACCCCAACTTACTGTGACAGCACTGCAGAGGTAGAGTCACTGCACCGGGTCTCCTTGTTGCTTTGACCACTAGGTGGCGGAAGAGGACAGCAAACATTCTGTAAAGTACTGTACTGTAAAGAGTGAGTCTAATGCAGGTGTGTTACTTTGAGCAGCAGGAAAAGAGGTGTGTGTGTGTGTGTGTGTGTGTGTGTGTGTGCGTGTGTGAGAAAGTAATCCAGCCTCAAGTTTCATCTGGTAACAAATACTCTGAAAGGTTAAGAACAGCACAGCAGCTTCATTTTGCTCTCACTTTTCTCGTCATTGAGTGTTTTTAAACATAAACTCACGGATTTTTCTCTAACTTCCTCTTTATATGAGAACCAAATCACACTGGACTAGTTCAGGTAAGTGTTTGCTTAGTTTAACTTATCTTATCACACTTATATAATCGTCCCAACGCTGGCAGCTCTGAGAGCTGTGGAATCCAGGAGCGAGACGACGAGACAAATATTTCTGAAGGCTTGTCCATACTTTGATAAAAGTTGGAATTTCACTCCCCTACCCCCCTCTTCCTCCTCCTTCCCTCACATCACCCTCTTCAGACGATCTGCACCATTAGACAGTGGCTCATTGTGCAGAGCTGCTCAGTGGACTGAGAGGGGGTTCAATTATGCGGGGATACCGTTGAAGCAGAGGCTGATACTAGTAATTCTCTCAGGACTTCTTGGCATTGTGCTGGCTCTTGTTGTGACAATGTTAAAAGTTGGCGGAGCCAAAACTAGAGTGCCGGCTTAATCTTATGATTATGAACACTCCTGCAGGCCCTGATGAAGAGTATGCTGTAAACAGACTCAACAATGGCCCCAGACATTGAGAAAAGGCCACCTATTTTTCCCCTGGGTAGTTATGGTTGCAGAGAAAACAGTTTAGACGTACACACACCCAATAGATATCGCTGTAAGGTTAAACCTGACACCTCATATATTTGTTTTCTCTGTAGGTGTGCTAAAAGCTCACAACAGAAACAAGGTAGACTAGAATTTGTACAACACCCAAAGGATGGATATACTGTGTGTGTGTGTGTGTGTGTGTGTGTGTGAAATTGGAGATGCGGGGGGTGGAAAAGGGAAGGGAGGAAGATTTTTAGGGAATAGACAAGCAAAGTTTCATGCCATGCTCCGAATCCAAGGTCAGCAGGGGACAGTGAGAGTTTACACAGTGGAACAGGGAGGGAGAAAGAGGGAGGAGTGAAAAGAAGGAACAGAAACAACAGCAAACAGACTCAGAGGGGAAAAGATAGAGAAGGAGAGGCATTGCAGGACAAACAGCTCTTTTACTTTGGGGGAAGGAATCTTGCTGTGAAGATCAAATGACAGCGAGCACAGAGGGAGAGTGAGACAGTGGAGGAAAGAAAAGGGGGGACCCATGAAGTCTCAGTCAGACTCAAAACCAAGCAGAAGAATGTGAAAGTCCGCGGGCCTCTTGGGAGCGACTACAGGTGTTCCTCTGCGTTGGCTCCTGCTCTCTGGATTGGACGGTGATGCGTTCAGGTTACGAGGCCAGGAGGAGAGGAGGGGTCAGTCGGGCGAGCAGTGTGAGGCGAGGTGCCGGTCAGGGGACGGCAATGAGGACACCGTCTGTCTTCTGCTGTGATGGTTCATCTGCAGTCGGAGAGGAGAGGCATTTGCCAATTAGGCGGTCTTGCCACAGGTAGGTCCCCACCCAGGAAGCTGTCTCACCTGTCTGCCATGGATATCAGAGGATTTGAATATCATGTTTGGCCAGAAGGAAAATTCAAATGGTCTTTTTTGGTGTCAGGAGTCGTACAGAGTATATTTGCAAGTCTGTTCACTTCACAACAGTATTGATAGATGCAGAGTAGATCTCATTTGGGGAAACTAATTCATGGTCCCCAGAGGAGCCTAGTGACTTTGGTGATCCCCTGACTTTACCTCTAGCGCCTCCATGAGGTTGACATTTGTGGGGGGGTTTCTTTTGGTGAAATGTCTCAACACCAATTGTATATACTGCCATGAAATTTGGTACAGACATCCACGGCCCCCAGAGGAGGAATTCTGATATACTTCGGTGACCTCCTGCCTTTTCCTCTAGTGCTACCAGCAGGTCAAAGTTTACATTTATTAACTGAAACATCTCAACATCTACTTGATGGATTGGCACCAGATTTTGTGCAGACATTCATGGTTCCCAGGTGACTTTGGGGATCCTCTGACTTTTCCTCTAGCACGTTGACATTTGTGGTTTTGAGTGAATGGATTAAAATGAAATTTGGCATTCACGTCCCCATCTGGATGAATTGTACTAACTTTGGTGAACATCTGACTTTTCATATAGCGCCACTGTCCGGTCAAGTTTTTAATTTGTCCAATACTTTGGTTTATGACTCAATACCTGCAAAATAATAACATTCGCATCAGCCTCACCTGTACGTTGTGTTTCGTACTAATGTTAGCATGCTAACACACTAAACTAAGATGGTGAACGTGGTAAACATTGTACCTGCTTAGCATCAGCATGTTTATATATCATTGTGAGCATGTTAGGGTGCTGATGTTAGCATTTAGTTCAAAGCACTGCTGTGCTCAAGTACAACCTCACAGTGGCTGGCTGCAGTCTTGCTCTTCTGTGTGCTCAGTGTACTTTGTGAAACCAAAGTTGACCATTGAACCCTTGTAGCTTTCTTACCCAGTCAGCATGTTTTATTAATTACTGTTTGCTCTGCTGTGATTTTGCCTGACTCATTGACAGTATAAGGATGTGTAAGTGTGGGAAGCAAAGCCCTGGGACTGTGGGTTTTCTTGGCTTGTTCCTCATGCTGAGAAATCCCAATGAGAGCTCCGCTTGTTCAGGAAGTGTTTCTTGCTTTTTGGAATACGACTCTCAGCTGTTGACTGTTGGATTGTTTTCTCTGGTCGACAGCTTTCGGCGGCAGCGACAAATGTCAGCATCATGTCGAATTCCAAGTATCTGAACTCAGAGACCTTGTTTCTGTCATCCATATTCTAGCAGAAGCCAGAAAAGTAGTTCTCTTTTAGCTCAGAGTGACATAACATGCTTAAATTATTATCACAGAATAATTCAGATGTAATAAGTTTTGGACTTCTGAACTGGTTAATGCTTTGAAGGGGCTTAATTAGGAAGCGATAACGAGAAAGCGAGAAAGATGGCAAAAGAGGAGATCTTGAATGCAGTTTTTAAAGTGTATAATCATGCCAAATGTGTTTGAATATAAAATGATTTGCACACGTTCTGTCAAACTTGATACAAAATTAATGTAAAATATGGACTTTGTTTACTACTGCTCATGTTTTTTTAAATTTTATTTCATTTAACAGATATTTATCTTTCTTTTAAGCTTATTTCTATTGATCGTCCTTACTCTTTTCATCTCCTCATTATGTATTTTAGTATTCTTGTTTAAAACATCACGTACAGCTGGAAACTCTGATTTAAGATCGGCGCTGCACAGATCAGACATTAGTATTATTAAATTATTGATATACTGGAGTTATTAGTTTTATTATTATATCACCATCATTCTTTGTTCCTCCTTTTATCCCTTCCTCTCTTTCCTTTTCAATTATTTACCAATCTGTGTCAATTGTCCTTCTCTTTCTCTCTTTGTCCCACTTTCCACTCCTGGATCTCTGAACCCAAGTGTTCTTCATTTCCCATCTTTCCCTTCCTTGCCACATCCTTTTCTGTCCATCTATTTGTGTCTGATATTAATCACTCACTGTTTCTGCCCTCTCTTCAACCTCTGATCCATCTCAGCAGGGAGAAGGCCCGTCTGGCGACAGATTCGGAGCTGGACCAGGACCTCAGTGATCGGCTGGGTCTGGGCAGCAGCGACACCCTCACCAACGGCAGTCATCGTGCCGACCTAGCAGCCGCCAAACGCTTGGCCAAACGTCTCTTCAACTTGGATGGCTTCAGGAAGTCCGATGTGGCACGCCACCTCAGCAAGAAGTGAGCGGCTCCAGAGTTATTGTGTTGTCGCAAAGCTTGTCTGAAAATCCCAAAAGTGAGGCTCTCAGAAGTGTGCTTGTTGTGCAGCGTTCAAGCACACTTATTGTAATCCTGCAGCCACCATCCCAAACACCCTCGGAACCACCTACCAACACCCGGGCAATCACCTAAATAGACGAGCACCAGTTAGCTGTTGTTAGTAAGGCCTGCTAACCAAGGCCATCCACATCACCCTAGAAACCACTTACAAAAGCCTTAGCAACAGTTCGGGGAAAAAAAGCCAAAGAAACAGCTTAGCAACCACCCGGAAATGCACTAGTAACCACTGCAATTACCCTAGCAACCACAATGAACACTATAGCAACACTGAGGAACACCTCAATCAACTACATTATGATAACACCTCATACAAGCAAAAAAACTAGCTTCCACATAGCAACCACTTTGAACAACTTAGCAACCAGTCTGCAATCACCTTCTGAGGTGCTAGCAATCGCCCTGAAAGCCATAGCAGCGACCATAGACTGTATATAAAGATGGACGACATGACAGCTCCCCAAAAGTG